>NW_002987888.1:322132-338084 GCF_000006295.1 Pediculus humanus corporis | reverse complement strand
GACGAAGGGGGGTGTAAAAAGAAACAAATGTGAATGAACGAAAAGAATGAATGAAACCTTACGAGGGTTAAAAATGTTTATTGCCTTTTCCTGCACCCCTGATATTTTTCTTTCTATTCTATTTATAGAAACCTTTCGAAAAAGGAGGAAAAGGGAAAAAAGGGGGAGGGAAATTTTCGTGCGAAATGTGATTTGAAAAAAAAAAAGTAACAATGAGAATTGTTTTTTTTAAAAAGAAATATGGCAACATCGATATTATGTATTTTTTTAATTTTTCAATTTTTCTCGTTTGAATTTACACTAAAAAGAAAAATGGAGGAGAAAAAAAAAGATAGATGCGAAAGAAAAAAAGGAGAGAAAAAGAAAAAAAATTGTTTGCCGTTTTCTATGGTATTATCGATCCTCGGGTCAGCTGAGTTTGCATTTTGAAAAACCCGCTCAACTTTCTATTGACGTCATACGATTCTTTCTTTTTTTAACTTTTTTTTTGGTACTGGAGAGAGAGAGAGAGAGAGAGATGAAGGGAAGAAAGAAAAACTGGAGAATAATCGCCAATCTGACTACCTTCTACATATATATAAATTTTTTTTTTTTATTTAAAAAAAAATGGCAGATTTTCGTCAAATTAAAAAAAAAAAATTTATTCAATTTTTTTTTTATACACATTTTCGACATTTTCCTCCATCGCTTCGTTTAACTCAATTAAATAAGGAAATGAAAATTTAACTCTTTTTTATTTTTTTCCTATCGAAAACGCTGGAAAAAAAATCGTGAAAATTAAAAAACATTTTGTGAAAAAAAAAAAAAAAAATTTTATAACGACAATCGTTCGTTACCATAATTTAATGACCAGATGTTTTCATTTTCCAAACGTTTAAAAAAAATAAAATTCAATTCGTTTTTAATTAAATGATATTTTAAACGACTTTATAAAATCATCATCATCATCAACATCATTATTATTATTATTAAATTTTCAATTAACTTTCAAGGATACTCGTGATTACCTCACCGGTACTCATCATCAAATAAATAAATTTTTTTTTAATAAGGACAAAAAAAATCAGTCGACGACCCAATTATTAACTTGACATAAATTTTATGTATCGTAAAATAAAAATACAATTCAATTTATTAAATGCAAACAAACAACAAACAAACAAACAAAACGATGAAGAAGCATTTTTGATAGATTTCCTTTTAATCATTTTTTTTTTTTTTTTTGAATTGCGTTTGTCGGAATCGAACAAAAACGAATTTTCCTCGATTTTTATTAATAAAACCCATCCGTGTATTTAGATATCTCTCTCTCTTTCTCTCTCTCTCTCTCCCCCTCTCTTTCTCTATCTATCTATCTCACTCTCTCTCATTTGCTCTATTTCATTCGGGTTGGGAAAATTAAATTATTTTTTTTTAAAATTCACTTCATTATCATAATTTATTATTAATTTTCTTTACTTAACGTTATTCAATGATCGTTATTATTATCATTATTATTATTATTATTATTTGAAATGTTTGTTGAAAAAAAAAACACAACAGAACGGAGAGAAAATAATAATAATAATAAAAATGAAAGAAAATCAAATAAAAAAGAATTTAACAAATGGGTCATAAAAATTATTTCATATAAATCATTATCTCGTTTCCGTTTCCGGTTTTATTACGTTAACAAAGAAATTTTAAGAAAATAAAAAGAAATAATTTTTTTTTTTTTTACAGCAGACGACAGCAAAAATTCTTTTTTTTTATTTTTTTTTTTATTTTATGAAATTTATCGATCGACAAATCCGTTCGTTCGTTCATTCACGAATTTATTTTTCATACATTCATTCATTCATTCATTCGAAAATTTTCTTCGCTTGTTGACTTTAGTTAAAAATAATAATAATAGTAATAATAATTTTTCTCGGAATATTTTCAACCTGTTGTGCAAAAGGTTCACGAAAAATAAACCGACGAGATAAAAAAAAAGGGAATGAAAAAGACGAAGAAGGAAAAAGGAAGAAGAGGGGGAGAGAGAGAGAGAGACAAAAAAAAAGGAATAAAATTCGTTGACGTCATGAAAATTATAAAATTCAATTAAATTGGGTAGAAAAGTTTTCCAGAAGCTCCAAAGTAACGTGGGTGATTTGACGTCATTGCAGTGTTGTTGTGACTCCCCTTTCGCCGCATTTTCCATCCCTCTTCCAACTTTCTCTCATTTTATTTTTGAATGGAGTTTCCCCCCTCTCTCTCTCTCTCTCTCTCTCTCTCTCTTTCTCTCCTCGATTTCTCATCTTTGTTTTTTTTCTTTCCGCCTTCCATTTGTTTTTTTCTTTCTTTTTTTTCTTTTTTTTTTGTTATATTATAAAAAAAATGAACGAGCAAAAGAGCGAACGAACGAATGAATGAATGAATGAATGAATGAGAGAGAGAGAGAGAGAGGGTTAGCTATCTGGCTAGCTAGCTATTTACAATATGTATTGTTTTATATTGGCAACGCTTTATCGAAACGTTTTTTTTAATGTTTTTCTTCGATTCTAAACGTTTTTTAACCTTTTTTTTTATGAAAAAGTTTCATAACATATCGATCCTTTTCATAACATTCCTTTTTTTTTTTTGTTTGTTTGTTACAGGATGAAATGACGCAACAACCGCAAAAACGATTTATATTAAATGAAGATCAACTTACGGCTGAATTAAGCGGACTTAAAAAAAAATCCGCTTAAGAAAAAAATTTTTTTTTTTTACGCTGCGAAAAAAAATAATTAATTAAATACCCGCGTAAGTTTTATTTATTTATTTATTTATATTCATAATTTATTAATTAATAATACTAATAATAATAATAATAATAATAATACGGGATTTAATTTAAATAATAACATATTACATTCAATACATATTGAATGTTTTATATAAAAAAAAAAAAATTAACAAAAAAATTCTTCTTTTTTCTTATTCTCTAACTATAAGACTTATTAACGACAGCAAAAAATTTTTTTTGCTGTCGTTTAATTAAGGGTGATGATTTCCTTCTTCTTTTCTTCTTTTCTCTTTTCTACTTTCTATTTTTTTTTTATTTAAATAAATTTACCATCGGTGAAAATCTTTACAAAAACAAAAAATTAAAAACTTTCGCCATATTGAAAAAACAAAACTCATAATAATAATAATAAATAAATAATTTAATAAATTACATATTATTATTATTATTCTACAAGTGTGTGTGTCAATCAATAAATAGATAAATAAATAAAAAATTAGTTTAATATTATATATATAAATAAAATTTTAAAAAAAAGACTACAATTAATCAATAATTAGTAATTAATATTATTATTATTATTATTAAAATTATAAAGAACTGACGTAAATGTTTTTTATTATTAAGTGTATATTATTATTATTATTATTATTATTCGATGTATATGTATGTAAATTTAACGTTAATCAAAACAAAAACTAAAGAACATAAATTTACCAACCAACATTTTTTTTTTCGAGGGGGTGGGTGGGGATAAGGGGAGGATTTCGTTCGTAACGGAAAGTTGAGGGAAATGTAAACAAAAAAAAAAAAAACTCGCGCTCTAAATTGCCGTCAATCGCTAAAAAATGTCTATTAATTAATTAATAATCGAACACGTTTTCAAATATTATGTTAATTGTAGAGATCTCGCTGTGACGTCACCGTTTTTTTAATTTTTAATTAATTAATTTATTTATTTATTAATTGTTAAAAAATATGTAAATGCGATCGGTGTTCATAATGATGATAATAATAAAGACGGAATTATTATTAAAAAAAAGAAAATTTTAAGGGCGTATTAAATTTTTTAAGGCATTTTTCGCGGAAAAAAAAAATAATTCACATTTAAAAAATCGGAAAAACGAACAAACGCCCACGTGAATAATAATAATAATTTTCATTTCTCACGTTTCGTATTAACTCTATTATTATTATTATTATTAATATTTATTAAATTTTTAACGTGTAAAAAAAAAATAAGTCATTTATTTTTTCAAAAAAAAAAAAAAATCAAAATCAAAATGAAAATGGAAATAATAATAATAATAAATTTTCTTTATAAAATGGATTACTCGTTTGAAAAAAAAAAATTTTCCCGCGTTTTATTTACAAAATATTTAAATATGGCGACGATTCATTCGCATTTACATATTTTTTTTGTTTTTTTTTTTAATTGTACATAATTAAAATTAAAATTTTTAAAATAAATAAATGAATGAAAAATAATAATAATAATAATAAGGGATAAAAAAAATTAAACGTTTAGTGCTTCCACGACAACCATAAAAAAAAACATTTTAAAATTATTATTATTATTATTATTATTGTTTTAAATTTGATTATTTGTTTAAATAATTAAGAAAGAAAAAAGAGTAAGTACCCGTTCGAAAGGAATTATATTTATAAAAAAACTTTAAAATAAATAAAACAAATTTTTTTTTTCTCCAACGGCGTTAAATTCTGGAAAATTCCAGGGAAAATATGATGCGGATGGTGGATGGTGTTGGGAAAGGGTAGAAGGAGGAAAAGGGAAGAGAAGGGAAATAAAAAAATTTTAAAAATAAATTCGCACTCGACCATTTTTTCCTCATTTACCCTTCACACCCCTTACCCTCCCTCTTAACCTCCTCCCCTTCCCTTCCCTCCCCTCGTGCACTCTTCGTCCATCAGGGCCTTTTTTTTTTTTTTAATTTTTTTTCTTCCTTCCTCTTCTTCTTCTTCTTCCATTTCATCTACCATTCAAAATGAAAAAAAGTTTTATTAATATAAATGATGATGATGATAATAATAATAATAATAAACGAACGTGTGATAATTTCATTATCGAACGGATTTTTATTAATTAATTATTGATTTTAATAAAAAAAAAAAAAAAAAAACTTATTCTGACCTGTGATATACATACATAGATTTATTATTTATATATATATATATATTATGTATATGCGTGTACATAAATTATTAAATGTATATTTGTATATTATTATGTTATATAAGCCTATTAATCGAGAAAATGGACTATTTAATTATCATTATTATTATTATTTTCGTAATGAATTCAGGAAAAAAAAAATTTTTTTTGCAGCAATTTACCTCTCGTCTTTCGCTTAATAAATATGCTTTAAAAATGCTAAATAAATAAATATTTACGTATTTATTTATCTATTTTTATTACGTACACTTTCTCGCTTTTTTAAAATTTCATGTGATCACTGTAATGATATTAATAATAATAATAATAATTATTAAAAAGTGTGATATTTACTATAAAGAATAAGGTGCGTGTGTGTGTAAAATGTTTTTCTCGATTGTTATCGGTGTGAATTTTTTTTTTTTTTTTACACGTTTAAAGTGGATGATTGGGAATGACTGAGAATGATTTGGAATGACTAGGAATGATTGGAAATTAAAACGATGTTAATTTTAAATAATGTTAATTTATTACTTATATATATATATATTTTAATAAAAATCTCTAATAATAATAATAATAAAAATTCTATGTGTATTAAATAATTTTCTTTTTTACATAATCTCACACACGTGAAACACACGCGCACACACTCACTCAAACACAGGAAAAAAAAAAAAATTAAATGTTGCCCATTGTGTTGTATTGCGATTCACTACAAATTTATTCACACAAAAAAAAATTCGATGAAATATTTTATTATTATTATTATTATTATTATTAATGTGCTTATCTAACCGTATTATTTGACAGATATTAATCGATAAATCAAAAACGTTAGGTAGATACATAAATAAATAAATAATTAATAAATAAATAAAATTCTATAACAAATGAAAATGTCAATTTATTTAATAAATAAAAAATTAAAAAAAAAATTTTTTTTTTTTTTCGTACTTAATTATTTATATTTACGTCATCGTTGGGTGACATCACACGACGCGGGGGGGGGGCGTGTTTACTTTTATTTTATTAATGTAAACAAAAAAAAAAAAATTTTCTTTCGGTTTATTCATTATTATTATTATTAATTCGTCGTTTAATTCAAACGTCCATATTTAAATAATTATTTATTTATTTATTAGTTTAATATAAACAAAAGAGGTTTGAAATTTTACCGAAAAAAAACCATTAAATTTGATTGGTGGTGGTGGGGGTGGTACGTTGATGTATCCACCAACCGTGTAAATTGTACCTGAAAGTGAAAAGTTAACTTATTGTACAAAAAAAAAAAAATTTTCTTTTTTGTTTTTATTTTTTATTTTTTTTAAAAATAAATTATTATATTAATAATATTATTATTATTTATATATAAATAAAAATTTAATAAAAATGTTTTTACCTCAAAATTTATTTCAATTTAAATCCTATTTATTATTATTATTATTATTGACGAAAGATTTTTTTGTTTCGGTTGAAAGTTAATCGTAGAAAAGGTTATCGAAAAAGGTGAAAGGTGAAAATCGTTTCAATTTCCACATCCGATTTTTCCGCCGGAAATACTTCGATTTGTTTACACCATTTTTCAATATTGTGCCCTTAGGTTGATATCCAGTTTGTTTGTTTAAATTTACAGGAATCATATCCGGGTTTTAAATCATTCATTGACTAATCTCCTTTCATTCCAGATTTTTTCTTAGATACTCAATTGGTTTCGCCGATTTGGGTCACATCAGAATCAAACTCCCATCATCAAATCAAACCATTCCGAATTGTAAGTATTTTATTATTATTATTATTAATTATTGAAATTCGCGTGTGAAAATGTCAAAGGTTAAAATTTATTTATTTATTTCAAAATAAATTTTTTTTTATTTAAATAATTGATCGTTTTCTCGACTACATTATTCGCGATAGATTAAATTTCGATAAAAATAATTACTTTAATAATTATTTAATTAATTAATTATTTATTAATATCCACACGTGGATTAATTAATCGAACGTGGAATTAATTAATTGAACGTGGAATTAATTAGGAATAATACAAAATTGATACAAAAAAAAAAACCTCCACTTTAATGGAGTATTTGTTTTTTTTTTTGTTTTTTTTTGTTTGGTAGGAAGAAGAGGAAAGGGAAGAGGAATAGGGAGGGAGAAAATTTTTCAATTTTTTATCGATTCTTTATCGAAAATCAATAAACGAAAAAAACTGTAAAACTTTTTTATTTATTTATTTGAAAAATTAAAAATGGCGTCTCGTGAATTTTTCCTCGGACGAATTTTCCTTTTGTTTTTTTTTTTTATTGTTTTCAAAAAAAATCAAGTCGTTAAACTTTGAAACAAAAACAAAAAAAAATAATAATAATAAATTTAAAATTTTAATTATTAAAATAAAAAAAACATCAAATATAACATAATAATAATAATAATAATGGTATCGTAATGAAATTTTTTTTCATTCGTTCAACAAGTTTTTAATTATTATTTGGAAGAAAAACCAAAAGGGACGCAAGTTTGTTTCCTTCTTAATTTTTTTTTTCTTGTTCGAAAAGGAAAATTGTAGTAATGATGATGATGATGATAATTCGAAAAGTTGCTTTTGTATGAAAACGTAAAAAAAAAAAATAAATTGGGGAGGAGGTTGTTAAAATGTTTTTTTTTTTTTTTTAGGCTGAGGACAAACACGTGGCAGGAATCGATCCGAGAAAATTTCCTACACGTCTCTCTCCCTCCCTTTAATTTCATTCCCTCTGTTTTCCCTCATATTTTCTCCTGTTTTTTTTTTTTTTTTTTTACCTTATTATTATTATTAAAATCTCAGCTGATTTTTTATTTAATAGTTTTCATTACTATTATTATTATTATTATTATTGTTTTATTTTACTTTTTAAACGTAATTATTATTTTTTTGTTGTAAAAATTATATAAATTTATTTTTTAATTAATTTTTTTTTTTTTTTTTAGAATTATGAAAATTGAAGAGAAATAATTTAAGATTATTAAAATACATAAAAAATCGTATAAAATCAACGATAAAAATCATAATGATAATAACAATAAGTAAAGAAAAAATAAATTACAAAAAAAATTTGATTTTTATTCAAGGTATCAAATTTAAGGTAAAAAAAAATTTTTTTTTTCTTTTTATTAAATAATTTATTTACAATTATTTATGTAATATACATAATTATTAAATTTCAATTTATGTACATATATATATATTTTTGAGTTCGACGTAAACACAAGTTAAAAAAAAACCACACCCAAAAATTTTATTTTATAAAAATAAAAAATAAAAAAACTTTGTTAAAAAACTTTTTTTTTTTTTTTATTGTAAATTTTATGCATGTAAATATACATATACATGTGAAAACTTTTTTATGTTTTTTTTTTTTTTTTAAAGAAAAATAATTTTTTTTGTTGTTTTTCTTCAAAAAGAAAATTTCAAATTTTATTTTTGAGTTCATTGAGCTCGATTATAAAAAATATATTTTTATATAATTATTTTTCCGAGTTTATCACTTTTTAATATATTTTATTTTATATTTTTCTTTAAAGAAAATTACAATTTTTTTAAATAATTATGACAATTAATTTCGAATTTTTTTTTTTTCATAATAGAACGGAGGGAATAATCTCGATTGGTTGTTTCTAAATGCATTAAAAATTAAATTTTTATTCAGTTTTTTTTTTGTTTGGGGGAGCGGGGAGAAAGGAGGAGTAAGTTTTTATGGAAAAAAAAGTAAAAATATTAAATATGAAAAAAAAAAGTATAAATTTAAATAATTAATCGTTTCCTCCAAAAAATGTTGGCGCCACTTTTCGAAGAAACGAGACGATTGAGGTAAATTATGTTGGCACCCCGTGTTACTCACATATGTAAAGTTATTTAAACACTCAATGTTATCATATAGGTATGGAGAGTATTATACAATTAATTAGAAAATATTTTTTACAAAATTAAATACGTAGAATTCTGTTATTATTATTATTATATTTTTTTTTCTTGTTTAAAAAATGTTTAATTCTTTATGTAAATTTTTAAGCCAAAAATTATTTTCCAAGCAAGAGGATTCTTCTGCTCATACATCACAAGTTGTGTAAGTGATTGACATTTGTTGTAGAAAAAAAATTCAATATTGTATTTAAATAATTATTATTATTATTATTTTTAGTAAAAGTGATTCATACACGCATTTCTATGGTAAACGTTTAAAAATAAATCAAAATCAAGATTTTTTTCCTAAAAATTCTCCAAGTTCAACAAAATTACCAATACAGGGAAAAGAAAATGTTAAAGTGATTGAATTAGATAATGATGATGATGATGGTGTAAGGATTTTTTTTTAATTTTAATGAAATATTTATTATTTTATGCTATTTATATAGTTTAATTTAAAATTTAATTTTTAGTGTTGTGTAATCGCTGAAATACCAAAAAAGACAAAAACTAATATTGTCGCACCAGTCCTCTCTCAATCAAAGTGTACTTCCATGTTAAACAGTGACAATTATTCCAAAATAAAAAATTTAGTGAATGAAAGTAATTATAGAAATATAGATATAGTTAGACAAAATACCAACAAATCAAATTTAGTGAGGCATTCTCATGATAAAAATTATAAATTTTTCAAGACTCATAGAACTCCATTAAGTTCTAGTAAAATCATAAGAGCCAAAATGTCATATAAAGATCAACTTAAAAAAAGGATTAATTTTCTTCAAGAAGTAAGTCGTAGGAAAAAATTTCTTTTTTAACTTTAAAACAATTTTTTCTCGATAATTATATTTCTTATTAGTGTAATTTACTGAATAAAAAAATTATTTATTAAAAATTTACATTTCAGAGTTATCGTCTAAGTGAAAAATTTAAATACATTCAATTGCTTCAATCTCAAACAAGTTGTTATTTATTAAAAAGAAAATCATCATTTAATAATGATAATAATGCATTACCAACTTCGAAGATACCATTAATCGATTTGACCAATGATGACCATAATGTAGACAAAAAAACCTTTATGAGGAGTTCATCAATTAGCGAAATTAAATTGGATGAAAAAAATGGTAAATTTTATATCTTCTGCAGTAGTTATAATTGTTGCTTTCAATTATAATTTAAAATGATATCAAGTAATACCAACTTAATAACAATAACGATAGTAAAAACCGGTTTTAAAAAAATATTTATTTTGTAGTTAATACACCTGGAGAAAAAGACTTGGAAATAATAGAAGAAATAACAGATTTAAAACATTTTAAAAAAGGAAATAAATCTGAATCGAAAAAGTAAGTAGTTGTTCATTTTTGTCAAATGAATTGATCTCTAAAAAAAGGGAAACTCATTGCTAATTTTTTATCACTTTTCAGACCGAGCGATAATTTTAAAAATCTTGAAATTTTCTTAGAGGATAGCGAAGATGACAATGAACCTATATTAGTTTTGGATGAGAAAAATAAACCTTATATCGAATCATTGGAAGCGAAATTGTGCGAATTGATGCAAATACACGATTCTGAAATATCAAAAGTTAGTCAAATGATTTTATTTAACCAGATTAGGTTGAAGGATTTACAAAAAAAAAAAAACAACATTCGGAATAAAAAGTTTTTTAGAGAATTCATTTTGAAAAGTATTTTTTATCGTTTTACTTTCAGGATGGTAATAAAGATAAATATGTAACACCAGTGTTGACACCTGAACAGGAAAAAAAAATACAAAATGCTTTGATCAAAGAACCAAGTCAAGAAGTTTTGGTCAAAGGATTTAATTTATCAATCACGAGAAAAGACATGCAAACTTTAAAAGGATTAAATTGGTTAAACGATGAGGTGATTGACCACCATTACCACCTTGAAAAAAAAAAAAAAACTTATTAGTTTTAACATGTCAGTTTTTTAATTTAATTAAATTTTTTCCTTTTTTTTTTGCAGATAATTAATTTCTACATGAATTTAATTATGGAAAGGAGTAAAAAAAATACAAAATTACCTAAAGTATACGTTTTCAATACATTTTTCTTTACAAAATTAGTTTCTAGCGGTTATGCATCATTAAAAAGATGGACGAAACAGGTAAAGAATAAAGTCGAAACACATATTTTAATTTTTTAAAATGGTTCTTATATACAAAATTCGATTAATGGATTTGGGAATAATAATAATAATAATAATAATTTCAGGTTAATATTTTTTCGTACGATATTTTATTCATACCCATACATTTAGGAATGCATTGGTGCATGTCGACGATTGATTTTCGTTATAAAACAATCAAATATTACGATAGCGTTGGCTCACCCAATGATTTATGCTTGGAATATTTGCTCCTTTATTTGGAAGTGAGTTTTTTTTTCACACATTGTGAATTCATGTTTTAAATTGATTGATTGATTGACTGATTGATTTTTACAGAACGAAAGTTTAAACAAGAATAATTTAAAACTCGATTCGAAAGAATGGTCGAGAACGAACGTTAAAAATATACCACAACAAATGAACGGAAGCGATTGCGGAGTTTTTTCATGCATGTTCGCCGAACACATTGCAAGAAATAGTCCGATAACGTTCACACAAGATCACATGCCTTTTTTTAGAAAAAAAATGATACTCGAAATATTGGACAAGGATTTAATGACGTAAGATCATCAATAATAATAATAATTATTACTTATTTAAAAGTAGAAAGAATATGTCAAAACCAAACGAACAAGCAACGGAAAATTATTATCATTTTAAAAACGTTATCGAATATCCGTATTAAAACTAATGAGAACTTGATTTCTTCCCCCCCCCCACTCTGCCCCCATTCTTAAAAACATATTAAAATGTTTTAATTATGGATGAATTATAGTTTTTTTTTATTATAACTCGTTAATCGAGAATAGGAGAAAAATTATTAAGTAAAAAAAAAAAATGGCGTCTCGTTGAGTTGTGTAAAAACTAAAAAGAAAAAAATTTTAATTTTCCAAAGATAGGAACAAAAAAAAAAAATTTTTTTTAAACAGTATTATGTTTTCTTTTGTAAATTGTTTATTATATATTATTATTATTAATATTTTTATTTGTATAAATGTAAAGAAAAAAGGAAAAAAGAAGGAGAAATAATTCTTATTTACGGTACAAAAAACATTGTCGTTATGTAAGGAATTTTTTATTTTTCTTTTTTTTTTTTTTTTGCTTAAGACGTTATTATTATTATTATTATTATTATTATTACTTCATTTATTTTTGTAAGCTTTTGTTTTTTTTTTTTTTATTAGATTTTGAAATTTTTTTTTTTATCATTTTATTTTTGTAAGTAATAACTATATAATATCAATAATAACATCCATTTGAAAAATGATGAAAATGATGAAATAATTTAATTTGTTTAATATAATTAAATAAATATTTATTTACGATATTTTATTTTGTAATTTAATTTGGATTTCCACTCAAATTATTATTATTATTATTGTGTGTTTTAAACGTTACAAAAAATTTAAAAAAAAAAAAAAAAGGAAAAGAAAAGAAGAAGATTAAATGATAAAAATTATTTTATTATAAGTGAAAAAAACCGGGAAATTTTAAATTTTTAATTGAAAACATAATTTTTAATTAATATTAAATAAGTTTAATAATCTTATTATTTTTTGATTTGTAGACTAAAAATTAAAAATTAAATAAAATTAATCTAAATTTTCTTTTTGAGAGAGAGAGAGAGAGAGAGAGAGAGAGAGAGAGAGAGAGAGAGAGAGAGAGAGAGAGAGAGAGAGAGAGAGAGAGAGAGAGAGAGAGAGAGAGAGAGAGAGAGAGAGAGAGAGAGAGAGAGAGAGAGAGAGAGAGAGAGAGAGAGAGAGAGAGAGAGAGAGAGAGAGAGAGAGAGAGAGAGAGAGAGAATGAGAGATGTTTATTTTTAACTGTTATAAAATTTAAATTGTCGTCTATGGTTTTGGGAAGACCGCTTTGACGTGGCAGAAGAAGTGCATTTTCAAGGTGTTTGCTTTTTACAGTTAAAACGTTTATGTTTGTTTCAGCGGTTTTCTTATGGATAAAATAATAATTACTATATTTACTTCGTTTTTATATAGAAATGTGGAATTTAATATGTAATTACATTTCGGAAAAATTATTTAATAAGCCGTCGGTTGGACAAAAACGAAAGTAGGTGCTGATTGAAAACGCATGATCTTATTCCGTTAAAACTATTCAATTAAAACATTTTGGATTTTTTTAATAATTTAATATTTAACGACTAAATTATTATTCTGTCGTTTAATTAAAATATAAATTATATTTTATTATAATAAATAATTATTTTATTTTTTATTATGTGTTTAGAGGTTACGCTTTAAAGTTCTATAACGAAGTAAAAAATAAAAAAATACCTCCTTTTTTGAGATTTAAATATAATACAAACACCTAAATATTGTGGAAAAGTTACCTTTGCTGTAGTTAAAACGTGTTATACTCGATATCGTAAACATTTTTTTATTTTTTGTCTTTCAGAAATGATGAATACACCGAGTACCCACCTTATAAGTTAATGAAATTAGATACTAAAAATTCATTTAAAATTGATAATTCAAATAAATATATAAACAATATGAAAAAACAAGAGTATACTTTTCAAGTTGAAAAAGAGGTATATGATTTTATTAATAACATAATCATAATTATTAATTTTGTAAATTTGAATTAAATTTTTAAAAATTACTTTTAGTATGAAGTCACCAATGATGTTGTACAAAAAAAATGGGAATCGTCATTTATGTTGGGGAGGCAATCAATTCATGACAGCAAAACAAGTATTAATTCATCAGCTCCCTTAGATAAAAGGAAACCAATTTCACAAAAAGTAACAAACTCGCCAAAGCATTCTCTAAATGAAACCAATCATGTGGGTGAGGTTGAAATTATTAAATTTATATCTAAAAACTCGAATCAAAATTGTAAGTGTGGATTTTAAATTAATATTTTACACTCGTGATTGACGATTTAAGTGCAAATTTTAAAAATATTTAATTTTAGCTGGTAAACTATCAAAGACTAAAGGAGTGTCTAATAAAATTAGCAATCCTAATCGAACAAATTCAAGACAAAGTACTGATAAATCTAAGTCTACATTCCAAACACCAATAAAAAGAAATTTAAGCTTTTTGCAAGAAGTAAGCAGAAGAAAAAAAATCGATTCTTTTTCGCAAAATGTGTTTAATACAGTTTTAATATTAGATAATTATATTTGTTACAGAGTTATCGTTTATCGGAGAAAGCACAATACATGCAATTACTCCAACAGCAGACTACAAAATTAAATTCACTTTTGACACCATTAACCATGCAAAAAGTCGGTTTTCAAAAAATTGATAAATCATCATCATCATCGATTCCTGTAATAGATCTTACCAAAAGTAAAAATAGTATTTTTGTCGATAAAAGTAGGGAAAACATTCCGAGGACGTCGTCGTGGTCTAAATCGAGTAAAAAACCTTTTTTCAAAAGTTTGTTTAAATCGTAATTTAAGGTATTGTGTAATTAAATGTTTGATTCCGCGACAGGTACTTTACTGCCAGTTGAAACCAACATCGATTCAAAAGAAAAATTTAAAATTAATTCTTTGCAAGAAATGTTGAAAACTTATAAAGTGACCGACGCCACACTCGTCGACGACATGTAAGATTTTGCTTAAATTAAAATTTATTCCTCTTGCACTTGCTAATTGTTAATCATTTATTTTTTTTCTAAATTAAGATTATCAAAACATGCGACGGAAACGGCGAAAAAACAAAAACAATTGGAAATAGAAACGGCAAAATTAAAAGTTTTATCGGAAAGTAATAGGAAATCTTATGCCATTGCTTTAGAAGAAAAACTACGGGAATACATGAGAATAACTACGCCCGTTTTAAAAGAGGCACGTGACGCACGCGGTCGTTTTATTTATTATTATTATTATTTTGTAACGAACGACATTTCGAAATTATTTTTTTTTGATTTCATATTCAAACAGATAGAACCATCGAAAGATAAATACGAACTTCCCACGCTCAACGAATTGCAGGAGAAAAGAATATCATCGATATTGGTCGGAGCGCCTTCCGGTGAGGTTTTAGTCGAGAAATACGGTTTGCAAATAAAAAGGAGAGATTTACAAACATTGAAAGGATTGAATTGGTTAAACGACGAAGTAAATTTTTAGAAGAAAAAAACCTTTTTTTTTGATTTTACGAATTTGTAATGATGTTTTAATCTCCCTATGATTTTCAGGTTATTAATTTTTACATGAATTTAATAATGGAAAGAGGGAAAAATGATAAATTGCCAAGCGTTTACGCTTTCAATACATTTTTCTATCCGAAATTAATATCTGGAGGTCACAGCAGTCTCAAAAGATGGACTAAAAAGGTTGGAAATGATTGATTGATTGATTGAAAAAGAATGAATTAAGCATCGAGTTTAAGCATCATTGTTTTACTTTTAAATTCCAGGTCGACATATTTTCCCACGATATGATATTGGTACCCGTTCATTTAGGAATGCACTGGTGCATGTCGGTGATAGATTTCAGGTCGAAAGAAATAAGGTATTACGACAGCATGGGATCTTCAAACAATTGTTGTCTTCAAGCTTTGTTATCTTATTTAAAGGTGAACGAGAATACCCAATTCCCACATGTACCTTAATTTGTCATTTTTTGTTGTCGTTTGACTTCACGTTTGTAATTTTCAGGCTGAAAGTTTGGATAAGAAAAACGTACCATTCGAAACGACGAATTGGGAATTGATTAACGTTGATAACATACCCCAGCAAATGAATGGGAGCGATTGCGGTGTGTTTTCCTGCGTTTTTGCCGAACATTTATCAAGAGATTCGGAATTGTTATTTTCACAGGATAACATGCCTTATTTTAGAAAAAAAATGGCGTTGGAAATCGTCGAAGCAAAACTTTTAACGTAGTTTAGTTCCTTTTTTTTTTTTTTTAACCCGAGTTTTACTGTCTAATCATCAATCAAATGTGTGTGTGTGTGTATCGCATTGCTCATAAA
>NW_002987888.1:319547-321990 GCF_000006295.1 Pediculus humanus corporis | reverse complement strand
TAAATGAGAAAGAATCTTATTAATAAAAATAAAAAGAAAAAAACAAATTTATTATTTAATTAAACTTTAATTTCCTTTTTTTTTTTTTTTTTAAATCAATTGTTTTCGATTGATTTAAAAATAAAATTTAAGGCAACAAGACGATTTTGTCGCCGCCATATTTAATGCGTATTGTATACATGTTGTATATTAATCGTAAATACTAAGAATAGTCACGTCATCCAATACGTTGAAATATACAATTAGCCGAATAAAAGAAAAAAAAAAAAAGAATAAATAATTTCTTATATTTAATACAAAAAAAAAAAAGGAAAATATATTTAATAAAGTCTGGATTAGTTAATTGAAATAAAGTTATAAGTAAGTAGTGTAAGTTGATTACTATTAATATATATATATATATATATATAATTGTTTTTGTGGTAAAATTTTATTAAAAGAACAAACAATGATTCGAATTGATAATTTAATTTTTCTCTCTTTTTTTTTTTTTTAATAAATAATATTTTATTACGTTAGTTCGAGTGTTATTATAATTTTACTAACATTTATATATTAAACAACGCTCACGTTTGATAATTAACATTTAAATAATAATAATAATAATAATTTATCGAACAATAGAATTTTTTTGTAAATGGTAGTTTGTTAATATGGTTATTTGTTTGATTTAAACGATTGGGGAAAAAAAAAAAAATACTTTTATGTGATTGTATTAAAATCATTGTTTGGTTTTTCAACAATATCTTTTCATAAAATATAAGTTTATACTAATCAAACAATGAAAATTTTAATTTTTTTGTCCATTTTTGGTCAAAGCAAAAAAAATTTTTAGTTAATAATATTTAAAGTTTGATAATGTTTTCTTTTTTCCTTATTGTGCATCACATTATGATTCGATAAATTTTTGTTCAATTTTGTTTAATTATTGTAAATTATGTTTTTTTTTTATAAGTTATTAAACATTAACTTGATAAAATTTTGTTTTTTTTACAGTATGGGATTAACAATATCGAGCGTTTTAACAAGGTTATTTGGTAAAAAACAAGTTAGAATATTAATGGTCGGTTTGGATGCGGCTGGTAAAACGACAATTTTATACAAATTAAAATTAGGAGAAATTGTTACAACAATACCAACAATCGGTTTCAATGTTGAAACAGTAGAATATAAAAACATATGTTTCACTGTTTGGGATGTCGGTGGTCAAGATAAAATCAGACCTCTATGGAGACATTATTTTCAAAACACTCAAGGTTTGATATTTGTCGTCGATTCAAACGACAGAGACAGAGTTACTGAAGCTGAAAAAGAATTAGCCAACATGCTTTTAGAAGATGAATTACGCGATGCTGTTTTATTAGTTTTCGCGAATAAACAAGATTTACCAAATGCAATGACAGCCTCCGAACTCACAGAAAAACTCGGTTTAAATCATTTAAGAAATAGAAAATGGTATATACAATCAACATGTGCCACACAAGGTCATGGACTTTGCGAGGGACTCGATTGGTTGTCAAACGAACTCGCAAAATAGTAATAATAATAATAATAATAATATTAATAATAATAATTATATTAAAAATAATAATAATAATAATAATAAATAATTTGAAAAAAAAGTAAATATTTTCTTATCGTTGTTATTATTATTATTATCATATATATATTTATGTATATATATGAGCATTCATTCGTCTAAGTGCTTCTTTTTTTTTTCTCTCTCTCTCTCTCTCTCTCTCTCTCTCTCTCTCTCTTTCTACTTTAAATAAGCTAATATCTGGAGTAATTATTATTATTATTATTAGAATAATCGACTGATGAAAACAGTTTTATTTTTATTTTTTTCTTTTTCCCAACATATTTTTATTATTATTATTATTATTATTGTGCTGATAGAAAGTCACTCGATTGTGATTATGATTTGAAAAAAAAAAAATGTTTTCTTTTTCTCCTTTTAATTATTATTATTATTATTATTATTTTTGTTTGAAAAAATTGTTTTTTGTTTCATCATCCTTTTTTTTTCTCATCTTGTAAATATTTAAACATACTAAGAAAAAAAATGGAGGAAAAATAATTTTAAGTTATTAGGTAATAAAATAAATTTTTTTTCTATTTTATTCGAGAAAGAAAAGCAATTAAATTAAAAATTAAAAAAAAAAACTATTTTTCTCTTTTGGTTTAACATATATATATAAATAAATTTATTAAAATATCTTTTATAATAATAATAATAATAATAATAAAAAAGTATTTTTCTACGTTTTATCAATTATTATTATTATTATTATTATTCATCTTCATTTTCATAATATAATATTATTATTAATAATTTTTTTAAAAAATATCGAACTCTACGTCATTGATACATTATTATTATTATTATTATTATTATTGATTTTTGTTCGTCTTAAAAATTTTTATCAATAACTATTATTAT
>NW_002987888.1:317593-319373 GCF_000006295.1 Pediculus humanus corporis | reverse complement strand
AAAATTCATAAGTTTTTTTTTTTTTTTATTACTACTGTATTATTATTATTATTACTACTACTACTATTATTATGATTATTATTATTATTATTATTATTATCATTTTCGTGTAAAAAAATTTTTTTTCAAATTTTCTTTTTGTTTTTTTTTTTTTTCTAAAATGTGATCAAATAAAATAATTAATTATAACAAATAAAAACCAAATAATTATTTGTACTATAGCGATAATTAATTAATTAATTAATTATTAATAATAATGATAATGATAATAATGATAATTTTTTTTCTCTGTCTATTAATGTTATTATTTAAATATAAAAGTATAATTATTTAATTTTTATAAAAAAAAAAAAAAATTTCTTTTTCATTACATTTTCAAAAAAAAAAAAATTATTCACACGTGGATACGAATTACGTCATGGTAATAATAATAATAATGATAATAATAATGAACTCTTCTAGGAAAATATTTATAAAAAGATGAATTTTTCAGGAAGATTCACTGTCGCCACTTTTATTTTGCATGTCTTTAATTCCTCTGTCCAGACAGCTTAATATCAAGGATCAAGGATACGAGTTGGTACCGGGAGGAGGCAGGAAAATCACCCATATGCTGTACATGGATGACCTGAAGCTATATGCGAAGAGTGAAGAATAATTGAAGAAAATGTTAAGGACGGTACAAACTTTTTCATCTGACATCAATATGAAATTTGGTTTGGAAAAATGTGCCAGAGTTAATATTGTCAGAGGAAAGTTAAAACGGAAGGAAAATATAGAGGACTCTGAAGAAGAATTTATTAAAGAATTGGACCCTGGATCAACATACAAATATCTGGGGATTGAAGAAAAATTTGGGGTAGCCAACAAAGAAATTAAACCGCGATTAAAGAAAGAATATTTTAAAAGATTGGAACAAAATGGAAGAAATAAGTTAAACGCCATCGGCACATTAGCAGTTCCAGTAACAGAATACAGTTTTTGCCTCGTCGACTGGACAAAAGAAGAAATCACGCACCTGGACCGAAGAACAAGGAAAATATTAACTATGAATGGTGCGTTATATCCAAAAGCTGATGTGGATAGATTGTACGTCAGCAGGAAATATGAAGGAAGAGGATTACGACAGATAGAAGGGGCATACCAGAATGCCATAATTGGAATGTAAAAAACAAGAGTTGGAGTAATTTAATAAAATTATTTATTAATTATTGATTTAAGTATTGATCAAATTTCTATACTTTAAATCTATCAATCTTTAAGGGTTAATTTTCAAATTTTTGATTGTTTTAGGTCTTAATCTGAATCAAGTCAGAAGGAATTGGTAACCTATAATAATAATAATTGATTTTAGCGAAGGAAATTATAGAAAGGAACAACAGACTCCATTTAATAATTGTTACATCTCCTGAGATGATTATAAGTAAAAGTCGAGCTAAATATCGTGTCATACTGAAGAAGGAATAGAGTTAATTCAATAAAAATACTTGGAATTAATTTATTTATAGTATTTTGTGGATATAAAATCTTTGTACTCCTGTTTTAAATGTGAATCTATTGATTGTATATTATTTTACTCTTCCATTTTCTTTTGTTAACCTGTTACATTATAATATATTTTGCCAATAAAAATATTAAAAATACATGTAACTAATTTATTTATTGTATCAAATGATTATAAAATCTCCATGAACCCATCCAAATCTCTATACCTGATTTTAAGCGTACTCAGTACAAATCCATTTTTTTATGTTTGCCTGACACATAAAAAAACAAATTT
>NW_002987888.1:311056-317501 GCF_000006295.1 Pediculus humanus corporis | reverse complement strand
ATTGATTGTATATTATTTTACTCCTCCATTTTCTTTTGTTAACTGTTACATTATAATATATTTTGCCAATAAAAATATTAAAAATACTAATTTATTTATTGTATCGAGTGATTATAAAATCTCCATGAACCCATCCAAATCTCTATACCTGATTTTAAGCGTACTCAGTACACATCCATTTTTTTATGTTTGCCTCACACATAAAAAAACAAATTTTGCAATATTTTGCATTATATTGCGAATGTTGCATTTTATTTTACTTTATACCTCCTTGGATCTTATGTTTTTCTGATACATCGGAGAAAATTTTTCGATGTTTTAAGTTAAAAATGACCTTGAGCGCGAAAATCCAACGTTTACGATTTATTTTAAGTAGGTCGACCTTGAATACAAGGCCATTAGTTTTACATTTCAATTTTGTGAAAATTTTCATGGTCACGTTTTTTCAACCAAGGTCGACCTTGTTTACTGTTTACGCTAAGTAGGACGACCTTGTATATTTTACCTGGCACACATTTTATTTTCGCGGGAACCCAATGTTGCATTTTATTTTATTTTTATTCATTTTTTATTTTATTTTACTTTATACCTCCTTGGACTTATGTTTTTTTAATACATAAGATCAAATTTTGAACTAAATTTAATTTTTTTAGGTAGAAGGGTAGAAAAGTGGAATATATGTTGAAAAAGCTCCGACAAACATCAGGACGAATTGTCGTCATAATAATAATAATTTAATAATAATAATAATAATAATAAGCGGCATACCAGAATGCCATAATTGGAATGGGAAAATACATAGAATCTTATTAAGAGGACCCTATGTCAGCCTAAGTCAAGTCATACATACGGAAGAAAAAATTACAAAAAAAGGAGTACTGAAAAGGACAAAACAAATCGTCCAAGAAAACGAGATAATGGAAGAAGGGCCATTTGCAACTTATAATAGCAAAGCCCAATCTCAGAAGAAATTATGTCAATTCTCCATTAGAGTATATGCTGAGAATATGAAATGGATGGATTACCCAAGGTACAACCACATTCCAAGCCCGGTTACGGCAGTAGGTCCATGCACAGTTCTGCATGATCAACAAATCCACACTGACAAAACTGTGCCAGCTAACAAACCGGATATCATCCTCAGGCCTAATGCGGAAAAATGGTGTAAGTTAATTGAGGTATCCATGCCGGCAGAAAAAAACACCACAGCCAATAAAGCAGAGAAAAATCTGAAATATAGAAATTTGGAAATTGAAATAGCCAGGATGTGGGGAACAAAAACATAAACGATTCCGGTCATCGTGGGAGCATTGGGAGCCATGCCACATTCAATGAAAGAAAATTTAAAGAAGATTTTGAAGAACCTAAAAGAAGAAACCATCCAGGAAATGGCACTTTGTGGGACGGCCCACATTCTTCGGAAAATATTATAAATATCACCACCGAAATTCGAGTATTTTTCTCTAAGGAATCGGGTACAAACCTGGGGTAAATGCTTAAAAACCCCTTAGAAATAAGAGCCTTGTCGTGTTTAAGAATGACCATAATAATAATGATAATGATTTTTTTGCAGTCGATTTAAAAAAATTGAAAATAATAAACGTGAGATTGTTTTGTAAACGTTGAAGATTTTTTTTTCATTTTTATTATTATTATTATTATTAATAAAAATTACCGTAATGATTTCGATGAAGTACATATCTTAAGTCGGAATTAAAGGGGGATAGGAAGGGAGGGGGAAGGATAGAAAAAATAATTTTTTTTTTTTTAAAGGGCTCGGGAATAATTTATTAAAGTAATAATCTGGAACGGACAACCGGGATCGTTGTTCCATAACAACAATTCTACCGACTTACCTTGTAAATTTTATTTATTTTTTTATATATAAATCATTATTATTATTATTATGGTAACGGAAATGAGTTTAAAAAGTTATTATTATTATAATTATTATCATATATTTTTCGTTAACCAATTATCATTTTTTCCAGGAAAAAAAAAATTACAGAAAAAAAACAACAATTTCTCCATTTTTTTCCCTTCGATTTTTTTTACAAAAATTTTTTTTTCTATTAATAATTAAATTTTTTTACTTGGAAAAATTCTAAACGTTCCATGAAAAACCTGGAAAAATATTTTTTTAAAAATAAAAAATAAAAATAAATTATGTAAACATAATGTATTTGTGATATAAAAAAAATTTTCGGAATTATTTTTCTAATATAAAATTATCATCATTATTATTTTTTGATTAAAAAAAAAAAAAAAAGAAAATGTCGGTGGCACTATAAAAAAATTTAATTTGTAAAATTTTAAAGTTAATAATAATAATAACTCTTTTTTTTGGAGAAGATGAGAGAACTTATACACATACAAATTGGACATTGTGGTAACGCAATCGGAACGCAAGTTAGTGATAATTTCTCCATGATTTTTTGGAAATTATGGAAATTTTGGAAATTTTTAATGTTAATTTTTTTGTTTTAGTTTTGGGAAATAATTTGTAGAGAACATGGAATTGGTGAAAATGGCGCTTTCATTGGTAAAAATAAAAGTTTCCTGGAAAGATTTAGCGTCCTATTCAACGAAACCAAAGGTGAGAAATGAAAAAAAATTTTCCGTCCGAGTTTTTTTATTATTATTATTATTATTGTTATCATCACGAAAGGATTACATTACACGCCGAGATCCGTCATGATAGATTTGGAAAGATCATCTATCGATTCGATAAGATGTTCACAATTCGGTGCCATTTTCAAACCGGATAATTTTATCTTTGGAAGTGAAGGAGCTGGTAACGTATGGGCCAAAGGTCATTTCGTAGAAGGTGCGCAATTGTGCGAAAATGCATTGAACGTAATAAGAAGAGAAGCGGAAAGTGAGTCGAAAGAAAGTATTTCCGGTTCGTATAAAAGAATGATTTTAACGGTTTTGTTTGTTTGCCATACAGATTGCGATTGTTTTCAAGGATTTCAAATAGTACACGGTTTGGGTGGTGGTACCGGTTCGGGTTTGGGATCACTTTTGGTAGCGAAACTTCGAGAAGAATATTTAGAAAGAGGAGTTTGCACGTATAGCGTCGTACCATCACCCCTACTATGTAACGTCGTAGTCGAACCTTACAATGCCATTTTCACGTTTAATCATTTGATTGAATACAGTCATCAAACATTTTGCATGGACAACGAAGCTTTGCATAACGTATCGACGAACGTTTTGAAATTAAGTCATCCATCTTTCGATCATTTAAATTCACTTGTCGCCATGGTTATGGCTGGAGTTACGGCTCCAGTAAGATTTGCCGGACCCTCAACGACCGATTATAGAAAGTTAAGAGTTAATTTGATACCATTTCCAAGGTAAATTTTCCCCTTCTTCTATTTTTTTTCGTCCTTTTTCGGCATCGTGTTCTCTCTCCCCACCCCTCCTACCCCACCCCCACCCCAAAAAAAAAAAAATTTACGTAACAAAAATTTAAAAGTTAATAATTGATTTTTTGGAAATAAGAGAATGGAGGATTTAATTATGAGAAAATATAATAAACTTTTACGAAAAACCTTTTAAATAATAATTATTATTATTATTATTAAAATAAAGTTATAAAAACCGATGAAATGTGGATCAATTTACCGAAAATCTTAAATTTACGGGGGTGGGAAGGGGAGAGAATTTTTTTATTAATAGTAAATTGACCGAGAGTAGAAAAATTTTAATTTTTTTGGATAAAAAGTTTTTTAATTAAGGTTAATAAAATAATAATAATAATTTTTTTTTTTATTATCAGGCTCCATTTTTTTATATCCAGTTTTGCTCCGCTAACGTGTAGAGAAAGTCTTTCCAGTAGAAAATTAAACATTCAAGAAATAACAGCACAAATATTTAACCCGCAAAATATGCTCGCTGCTTGTGATACTAAAAAAGGAAAATATTTAACGGTTGCTTGTTTGTATCGCGGTACGCTTTCAACAAAAGAAATAGAACAACAAGTTTATAACATTCAACTTAAAAACAGGTACGATGAAGGGAACAAGAAGATTTAACAAACAAACAGCAAACAAATCGTTAATTATTATTATTTTTGTTTAAAGTTCACAATTTGTCGAATGGGTACCAAATAATGTTAAAACGGCCGTTTGTGCCGTACCTCCTATCGGTTTTCAAATATCGGCAACTCTAATAGCAAACACAACGTCCATTCGCGAATTGTTTCGAAGAGTTCGCGAACAGTTTTTAACAATGTATAAGAAAAAAGCATATTTGCATTGGTATACTGGTGAGTAATATTTGAAATATATAAAAACTCAATGGGGAAAAGGGTGAATAAAAGGAAACAACAACCCTTTAATAAAAATTTATTATTTTTAATAACCACGTGGAAAAACGACGCCTTTAAAGAATAATTTTTCCTATAAATGACATTTTGTAAATGCCAAAACTCAATTAAAATGTTAAATTAATTTTATATGAATGATCATTTTATACAACCCTAATATACTTTGATAGTTGAAGTTTCACAAAGGCTGAGAGAAAATTCATAAAGTATGAGGGGAAAAAATTTTTTTTTGACTTTTCCAGGTGAAGGAATGGAAGAAATAGAATTCAATACGGCAGAAGCAAATGTAAACGATTTGATGTTAGAATATCAAGAAAACGAAAATTTAACCGCTGGAAAATCTAAAGAAAAATAAAAAAACTAACACATATTCCTTCAAAAAATGTTTTTTTGTTGCGTATTGACAATGTTTTTTATTTTTTTTCCCCCCCTTCGGCAAATAAATAAAATTTTATATGTTATTGTTTATTAATTAAAATAATAATAATAATGATAATAAATCAAACGATTTAGTTTTTACGTTGTAATTTCGACATATATATATATATAAATAAATCACATTTTAAATTGTTGATTTTTTATGACGACGATAAAATTAAATGAAACGTATAAAAATATAAACGTATAAGAAAAACTTAACAATAATTAAAATTTAATTACTCTTTCACAATCGATAATGTTAATAATAATAATAATAATAAATAAGTAATTATAATAATAATAATAATAATTAAACTCATATAATTTAATAAAAATAAAAATAAAATATATATATTTACTTGTTTTGTTTATCACGTGAAAATTTCCCCAGTTTTTGTTTTGATGACGCGTCACGCGTCACGTGACCCGTGTCACGTGACCGACGGCCATTTTGTTTTTTTTTTATTTTTGAAAATATTCCGTAATGTTAATATATACAGTACATGTGACGCGATTAAAAATTTTTTTAAAATAAATTTTACAGAGTTAACGAATTGAATTTTAGTTTTTGAATAATTATAAATTAAAATTTAAATGGAAAAAATAATAATATAGATAAATCGATCGATAAATCGATTCGAAAGTTAAAAAAAAAAATTTTAAATGAATATCATCAATGACGATGGACGCCATATTTAGGAAAAGTAAATTAAGTATAATAATTTTTATTTCAAACATATTTTTATCAAAAAAAAAAAAAAAAAAAACATATTGAAATTTTTAAATATTCTCAGAGAGGAGAAGATTAGTATGACCTTTGACCCAGTTTTCAAAAAAAAAATTCTTTAAAAGTTTTTTTAATGTTTTTTTTTTTTGTTATTTTCAGGGAGGAAGTGTAATAGTCAAGAAGTTAGTTATTAAAAAAAAAA
The DNA here is from genome assembly GCF_000006295.1 of Pediculus humanus corporis. Classification (NCBI taxonomy): domain Eukaryota; kingdom Metazoa; phylum Arthropoda; class Insecta; order Psocodea; family Pediculidae; genus Pediculus; species Pediculus humanus. The sequence goes on along the minus strand of NW_002987888.1, from coordinate 311,819 downwards.
ATTTTTTTTACGACTGGAATCCTGGAAAAAAAAACTGGAAAGACGAAAGGAAGGAAAGAAGAAAGGAAGTAAGGTTTTAAAGGTACGAAATAATATTTTGATTAAATTTCAAATACAACAAACAGATTTCATTGACGTGGAAATTTAAGAAAAAAAAAAATCAATAATAATATTAAACGTTTCGGTTAAATTGATTTTAAAATCAACGGATTTTGACACTTAAAATTTCTTTTTTTAAACTACAGTATACGTAATTAAAACAAACAAGCGAACAAACAAACAAACATAAAAAACGATAAAATCTCCAGACTTTACTTACTTACCTGCCACGTTGGACAAAAAAATCATATTTGATGTATGTATATTTATGTAAAATTGAATCGAATGTTACAAAACCAAAAAAATATCAAAAACGACAGCAACAACAGCAGCAGCAACAACAACAAACGAAATCAATACAGAGAATATAATAATAGAAAATACAAAAAAAAAAAAATATACGAATCGGTTGGAAAAAAAAATTGGTTTCCGTCTGTCTGATTTATGAGAAACGTAATTGATCAATTGATCGATGATCCAGTTTTTTTTATTTATGAATTTAATTCACTCGATTTTATATATATATATATATATATTTTTCTTTTCTCCAGTAGTAATACTAATTCCAGGAGCGGTTAAATTTTCTCCAAAACGGATATATATTTTTAATAATAATTTTTTTTTTTTAAATTCAATTTCCTCCTCCATTTTTTTTTTTTTTTGT
>NW_002987888.1:301928-311036 GCF_000006295.1 Pediculus humanus corporis | reverse complement strand
AGTTTTTTTTAAAAAAATTAAATTTATGGATCGTAAAAAAACAATTTTTTCTATCTCTCTCTCTCTCTCACCCCCCCCCCTCTCTCTTTCTCTCCCATATTATATAGCTTTTCCATAATTGAGACAATCGTAAATTTTTTTTTTTTTTTGTTCTCGAATGCAATCGGATTTCATTTATTTTTAATCCTTACGTTCGTTTATTATTATTATTATTATCATCACGTTTAATTTATGATAGGATTGATGACGTATATATACAATTATTATTATTATTATTATATTCGTTATCATTTCTTATCGGTGATAATAAAATTCGTTGAAAATAATTAAAAAAAAAAAAAATTTTTTTTTCTTCGATTCGAAACGTTAAGACCCCTCAGGATTTTTTCTTTTCTTTTCCCTTTCCAAAGTTTTTTCCAGGTGTAAAAAAAAAAAAGAAAAAGTTTTGGAACTCGTTTTTCAAAATTTTAAGAAAATAATAATAATAATAATAATAATAATAATAATAATGATAACTTTTTCAAATTTTTAATTATATTTAATAAAAAAAAAAAAAAAATCTCATTACCGGATACGAGTGAATTTTCCTATCGTCGTCGGTTTTTCAAATTTTCAATTAAAAAAATTTTCGTTTTATTATTATTATTATTTATTACGGCCCATCGTTTAATAAATAAAATAATTATTTCTTAAATTTAAAGTTAGATAAAGTGGGAGGAAGGAGGAAGGGGAGGGGAGAAAAAATTAAAATAAACGTGTAATTAGGAAAAACTATTTTTTTAAAAAAATTTTTTCTTTTTTTCTCATTATAAATAATTTTTTTTTCCCTTTGTCTTCTGCCACGTTAATATAATTTTCTTTTTTTTTTTTGTTAACTTTGATTTATTAATGCCATTTTTTTTTTATTAATAATTTTTAAGTAAAAAAAAAAAAAAAAATTTAAATTATTTTTTATTTTTCCTCCAGTCATTAATAATACAAAAAAAAAAAGGAAAAAAAAAATTTCCCCGTTTTATTTTGTCTTTTTTTTTTTTAAGGAAAATTTTTAAATTATTTTTCCGCCAAAAAATTTTTTTTTTTTTTTAATTTTTAATTTAATTTTTTTTTATATAACTTAAAATTTTTCTTTTTTTTTAACCGGGGAGTGAAGGAAAATGAGGGGAGAGGTGAGGAGGAGTAAGAGGAAGATGAGGAAAAAATTAAAACAAAAAAATTTATTTATTTTAAAAATTATTATTATTATTATTATTTATTAATTATTACCTTTTCAAAATGGCCGTCGTTGAATTTTTTTTTTTTTTTTTTTTACTTGTAAAATTGAAATTTCTTCTTTTTTTTTTTTTTTTGTTTTCTGCTTTTCAACTTTTAAAAATTTCAACCCATTTAAAAAGAAAAAAGTTTTTTATCGTATTTTTATTTGTTTTATAAAAGTTTTTTTTTTTTTGGAATTTTCTTTCTAGAAACTTCCGTACTAATAATAATAATAATAATAATAATAATAATAATAATAATAATAATAAAGACTATTGGTCAGATTAAAAACTTTTATTTAATTGAATTTAAAAAAAAATTTCGCAGGATATCTCGTTCATCTCATTTATTTAAAAAAAAAAAAAAGGAAAATTTTGTAACCTCGTTTACGTATAACAAAAACAACAACAACAAACGATGAATAAAAGAGAAAGAGTGAGTGAGTGAGAGAGAGAGTGAGAAAGAAATTTTTTCTCTATCTCTCTCTCTCTCTAAAAATTTGCTATCAAATATAAATCAAAACAAAAAGAAAAACAAAATTTTTTTATTATTATTTTATTTTATTTTCATTTAATAATAAAAAATTTTTTTTGTTTTTATTTTGGCGGGGGGGGGGCGTACGGGAGAGGAAGGAAATGAAAGTGAAATGGTTGGTTGGGGGAAGGGGGGCTGAGAAAATTTATCGTCTTTAATACAAAAGGTAAAAAAAATTACAAAAAAAAAAAAAATTAATTGCATTTTATCATTCCAAACCGAAACTTTTCCTACAAATTTTTTTTTTCCAGGTATTTAAAATTTTCACGCGAAAAAAAAAATTATTTATTATCATTATTATCATTAATATTATTATTATTATTATTATCATTATTATTATTATCATTATTATTATTATTATTATTATTATTATTACGAACAAATGAGTTTTTTTTTTCAACAAGTTTTATTAATAAATAAACGTGTCGACAGATTTTCACAAATTCCACGAGTTTTGTAATTTTTTTTTTTTTTCTACACGATTTTTTTTTTATTTTTTTTAATTTTCACCTTTCCCCCCACCACCACCGGACATTTTACTTCTCCTCCCATCACACCCCCCTTTCGAAAAAAAAAAAAACGCGCGTAAATTTAATTTTCATTTGAAATCCCCATCGGGAGGATTATTTAATTTTTTAAATTAATTTCTCATTAAAAAAAATTTTTTTTTTTTTTTGCTTTTCCAGGTCGGACTAAAAAGAATATTTATTCGTTTACGTCAATCATGACGTCATAAGTATCCTTTCCAGATGGAAAAGAGAAAATCATACGTGATTATGAATTTCCAGGTGGGTAACTCTATAAGTTTTATTATTATTATTAACATCCTAAACTCGAATCGATAGTTTTTTTTTTTTTTAAATAAAATTTATCGATTTAATTTTTATTATTATTATTATTATCATCATCATCGTCAAAAGTAATATATATATATTTTTTTTTTTTGGAAAACTTTTTTTTTCCAGAATTTTTTTTTTTTTATTGTTTTTTTATCATCTTACGACGAGTTTTGCTTTTTTTTTTTTATCATCATCTATAAATTTCACTCTCATATATTTCTCTATTATTTCAATTTGTATGTCAATTCGAATGGAAACGAGACGGGAGGGGGGTGGGTTGGGGAGAAAATAAAATGAAAAATGAGGGGTAAAATGCATTTCACGCTTTTTTTTCCATTCCGGCAGCAGCAACAGCACTTGCACACACACGCGCGCGCGTAAAAAAAAATTTAATATATAAAATACGAGTTAATATGAATGAAAAAAAAAAAAAATGAAAAATGTTACAATTTTTATTATTATTATTATTATTATTATTATTATTATTATTTCGGAATCTTTTTCCAGATTTTTTTTTTTTAAATTTATTTTCTTTTTCACGTTCATCTTTAGAGGAAGGAGAGGAGAGAGGGGGGATCACGAATGGGAAGAAAACTGTTGGTGGTAAAGGTTATAGGTTATGGATGGAAAATTCAATGATTAAAAAAAATAATTTTCTTTTTTTTCCCCCCGTTTTGTTTACATTTCTCCCCCCTCTTCCTCCTATTCCTCCTCTTCCCCCCTTCTCCTCAGTAAGAGTGGAAAATTCTTTTTCGTTAATGACACGTTTTTTTTTTTTGGAATCATCCGCCATTTTTTTTTTTCGGAAAGAAAATTCGATTTAATTTCGCTTCTTTTTTTTTATTAATTTTTTTTTATTTTAAATTTCATTATAATCATCGATCGTTTCCAGACGTTTCCAGTCAAATATAAATATTTTATTAACCTGGAGAAAAAAATAAAAGAAAATTTTTTTTTCGATAAATTTTAAATTTAAAAAAAAAAAACGGAAAAATAAATTTTTCATTTTTTTTTCTTTTTTGCTGGTGTTTGCTTTTATAATAACTATTAAAAATTACAATTTTTTTTTTTTTTAATATTAACCCAAATTATTATTATTATTATTAATTTTTTCTTGAGGTCTGGAATTCCATTAAGAATAATAATAATAATAATAATAATAATAATAAAAAGAGATAACGACTTTTTTTTCCCAGGTTATAATTTAATTATTAATGCCGTTAAAAAATTAAAATTTTTTTTTTTATTCATCGAGTATCAAAATATTTTCTTATGTGCGTGTGCGTGTGTGTCTGGTTAAGAAAAATTTTTTTCAACACAAAAATCAACATCATTTTCTTTACACACACACCCCCCTCCCCGACCAGACCCGTCTTACCACCCTTCGACCCCTCCCCCCAACCAAACAATTTTCTTCCTCTCGGCGGTTTTTTCTTTTTTCTTTTTAATTTGAAAGTATTTAAATATTAGATTTTCATTTATAGTACACATAAGATATTAATCAAATGGGAATTAATAATGTCAACTTTTTTTCTTTATTATTATTATTATTATTATTATTATTATTAACATTATTTTTTCGCTTGTTTGTTTTACAAATTACAGTTTTCCTTTTTTTTTTTTTCTTTTCCCCCCAAATCGAAAGGAAATAACAAAAAAAAAAAAAAATTTCCCTCATTTTTTTCCTCCCTTCTTTTGTTTGAAAAAAACAAACAAAAAAAACCGGGAAAATTTTATTATGACGTCATGGATTTTAAATCGCGAGTTTGGGAAATTTTTTGATTTTATTTTTCCGCGAAAAAAATAATTTTCTGTTGTTGTTGTTGTTGTTGTTATTTACACTTTTCTCGTGTTTTTTATACCGTCGGCGGGTAAGGAGGAAGGAGGGAGTGGGAAGGGGTGGCAGGTAAACGGTGGGAAGGGGAAGGGAAAAAAGAATAAAAAGAAAGAAAAAGAAAAAGTTTTTCTTCTTTTTCTGTACGTAATCAATGAAATAATTTATTTGACTTAAATCGAAAGGAAAATTTATGTAAAGTTTCCATTATTTCAATTTTTTTCTTCCATTTTTTTTCCTTTTTTTTCCTTTTTCCTTTTATTATTTATAAATTTTGTTTTTAATAAAAAAGAAAAAATTAAATTTAAATTTTTTAAAAAAATGAAATTCGTCGTGTTGTCGTCACAAAATAAAATAAATAACGTGAGATATGTCGTAGATGTCACCGGGGGGAAGGGAAGGGGAAAGGGAAAGGGAGAAGGGGAAAGGGATGAGGTCGGGAGAGGGCATCGTCGGCGGCACTTAAAAAAAAAAAAAAAAAACAGAAAAAAAATCAAAAAATAAAAAAATAAAGAACGAGAAATAAATTTCAAAATGAAATTGGCAAAAGTTAAAAAAAAAAAAAAAGGATAAAAGTGAAAAATTGAGGTCGGGAAAAAGAAAAAAAAAACGTTTTTTAAAATGGCGGAAAAAAAAGAAATCTTAACAAGAATCGTAAAAAAACGTGAATAAATGAATAATTTTCTTTTTTTTTTTTTGTACTATAAAATACCGTCTAAGTGTCTTTTCTGCATATAAAAAATGCATATTTTAAATTGCACATTTTGTGCAGTTTTTCCCATTTTTTCTTTTTTTTTTTTACCCCTTCCATTTCGTCTCCAAAATTATCCAGGAGTATTAAAAACGAAACCTTTTTTTTTTCTTCTTCTTCTTTCTTTTATTGCTTCATCGATTTTACCCCCCTCCCCCTCCTTTCCCATCTTCTTCTCCATCTTCTTCTTCCTTTCTTTATTTCCTGTCGTATTTTAATACCTACTTGTATACGAATGCATTATAATTTTTATTCTTAAAAAAAAAATTTTCTTACATCCCGCCCCCCTCCATTTCCTCCTCCCCGCATTTTCCTTTTTTTTTTAATTCCCTTCGTGTGTGTTGTTGTAACATTTTTCAACGTCAAATTTTCTTTCGACACTTCAAAACGGTCATAATTTTATTCAGACAAATAAAAATATATTTATGGAATAAAAAAAGAAAAAAAAAACGATAAAAAATACGAGACATATGAATGATGGTCCCCCCAGAGAAAGTGAGTGTGAAAAAAAAAGAGGGCGTCATGCGTGTGCGTGTGTGATATCACCTCCCCCTCGCGGCCCCCCCCCGGAAAAACTTCGATATCGTCGCGGTAATGATGAAAATAAAAAAAAAAAATTATAATAATATTATTTATAGTTGGGGGGGGGGTGGGGGGAGTTAAAAACAAAAACTCAATTATCATATAATTGAAAAATAAAATAGGTTCGGTAAACCAACCTGGAAAATTTACCTGGAAAATTTCTTTTTTTTTTTTTTAATTAAACCTTTTCAGGTTTTATATATAAATAAGAATAAAAAAAAAAATCTGGTATCATCGTTTCTCTTTTATTGTGCGTGTGCGTTAAAATTTCTCCAGTTCAAAAAAAAAAAAAAATTTAATTAAAACAATAATAATAATGATAATAATAATATACGGAATTTATATGTACGTTAAAAAATAATAATAATTTTTTTACATGCCATTTTTTCTTTTCCGTTACTTATAAAATTTTCTATTTTAAATTCTCATTTTAAAAATTAAACATTTAATAATAATGATAATAATAATTTAAAAGAAGGGGGTAAGGGGATGGGTAGGGAGGGAAGGAAGGAAGGGGGGAAAAGTTTTTTTTTGGAATCGACTGGAAAAATCTTTTCTTTTTTACGCGACGATTTCAACATATAAATTCAATTATAAATAAATAATAATGGTTAATTATAAGAAATTTTATTTTATTTTGTTTGTTCGTTTGTTTTTCTCCTTTTTAATTTTGTGAAAAATGGGAAGAGGGATGGGGTGGAGGGAGGAGAAAGAGGAAAGAAAGAAAAATGGCGGTTTTTTCTATTTTTCGGTGAATAAAAATTCGATAATTAAATTTTTTTTTTTTTTTAAATAAATAAATAAAATTTTATGGTTTATTATTTAATTTTTTTTTCATTTGTTTGTTTGTTTGCTTCCGCCGGGTTTTAATGACAAAACTAAAAATCTAGGGGGGGGGAGGGAGGGAGGGAGAAGGATGGATATATACCCAAAACCATAATTTAAATAACAAAGAGAAAATTTTCCGAGACAGCTCCATTGTCGTCGTCGTCGTCGTAATATTTAGTTTTGAGTAAAAACTTTTTTAACTCGGTCTAAAATATTAATATCTCAATTTTTTTTCTCTTCTTTCTTTCTTCTTTTTCTTCCACTTCTTTTTTCATTTCCTTCATCTTAATCTTCATTCCTCCCTCTCCCCCCTCTGTTTTTTAAGTAATTGATATTCTCGGAATCTTTATAATATTAATTTACCGTATTATTAAATGTTTACATAAAAAATATAGAAAAACAATAAAAAAATTATTATTATTATTATTATTTAATTAAATTAAAATTCTGGAAAATTTCTTTTCTATTCTTATTTTAACCGAATTATCATCATCATCATTATTATTATTGTTTAAAAAAAAAAAAAAAAAAAAACGGTCGGTTTGTCGCGATCGCGAATTTTTCCTTCGTTTTTTCTCCAGTGAAATAATATTTCAATTTATCACACCGTCAAAAAAATGAATGAATGAATGAATATCCGATGGGAACATTATTTTTCCCCGTTATCGCCTCCCCGCCTCCCACTCCATCTCACCCCCGAAAAAAAAATAGAATTTCCCGATGGCCATTAAAAACTTCTCACTTTATTATTATTATTATTATTATTATTATGTTGTGTGTGCGTTTGTTCGTTTGTTCTCCAGAAATCTACGGGTGGTAAAAATTTCTCCAGATTCTTTTATATTTTCTTTCCCTTTTATTAATAACTTGAAAGTTTTCATACTTGGGGTAACGTATTATTATTATTATTATTATTAACAATCGTAATTATTCTTATTTTCCCTTTTTCACGTGTCATCAAAATACTTTATAATATTATTATTATTATTTATATAAAAGAAAAACATTCGGGTTTAACGGTTTAACGGTCGAACGACGGATCGATAAATATTAAATTATTATTATTATTATTATTATTGTTTTTCGAATTTTTATTTTTTTATATATAAATAATTTAACTTAATAATGATTTAGTTACGTACGTAAGATTTCATTTTATTATTATTATTATTATTATTATTAAGTTAAATGTAATTTTATTTATTGATTTTTTATCGATCGATCGATTGATTGAATTTTTTTAAATCGAATTGGAAAATCAAAAACAATTTTATCCGTTTGTTTATACCCCATTGAATACTCCCCCTCCCCCTCCCCATCCCTTCCCCTCCCAACTTCTGATGGATGAAATAAAAAATCCCAGGAAATAAAATAACTGGAAGAAAATTTTTTTTTTTTTTTTTTTTTTTTTTTCCACAATCGTCCGTCCGACATTTTGTTGTTCGTGCGTGAGTGGGTGCGTGAGTGGACGTGCGTGTACGTGCGTTAAGTTTAACATAAAATCAATTGATGATAATTTAAAGGTAATAATAATAATAATAATTTTTTTTTTAAAATAAATTTTTACGATTCGTTGTTTTTTATACGATCGACATTTTTCTTTTTCTTTCCAGTCGTTCAATTTTTACTTCCGGTAATAAAAAAAAAAATTTTTTTTATTAAAAAACCGTTAGAATCATTTCGGTTAGAAAATTGAAACGAATCTATTATTATTATTATCATTATTGTATTTTGATTCCAACAATCTTTAATTACGAAACAGGAAGTGGAAGTTGTAAAAAATAGAGAGAGAAATTTTTTTTTAAATAAAAAAAAAAGAATGGAAAACTTAAAGCAGAAGAAAACAACAAAAAAAAAATCTAACCGTATTAAAATATCATATGTTAAAAAAAACAAAGGAAAAGAATTTAGGGAAACGGGGGGGGGGGGGAGGAAAATTTCGTAACCTTTTTACTCCCCTTTTTTTATTTGTTTTTTTCCGTTTTTTCGTTTTCCATAAGACAAAAGGGAAATGGATTATTCTAGAAAAAAAAAAATGGAACGAGTATAGAAAAAAGAAGTGGGTGTATGTGAGGGAGATGGTGGGGGTGGTGGTGAGGTGGGTTCGGAAGGTGGCGGGAGTGAAAGTAAAGAAGCAACAACGCTGTACTTAATGAAATTTAAGTCGTAAAATCTTAACAACCGCCGCTTCCGTTTCTTTCTTTAAACTTCCCATGGGAAAAATTTTAGCAATTGAGTACTTTGTACGCGTGCTTGGGTTATCTAGTGGCCTTTAAAATTCACAAAAAACTGGAGAAAACTGGAGAAAAAAGTAGAAACAAATTTTCTTTTTTTTTCTCAGTACGTACAAATAGGAAATTGTTAACAAAAAAAAAAAAAATCATTCTTAGTGGTGAGATTTTTTTTTTTTTTACCCTTTTCTAGAAATCTCTTTATAAAAAACAAACTATTCGATGATTTAATAAAAACAAACGAAACAATCGAAACAA
>NW_002987888.1:294839-301811 GCF_000006295.1 Pediculus humanus corporis | reverse complement strand
TTAAATTAATTTTATAAGAAAAAAAAAAAACGGAATTATCAATGGAAAGAAAAGGAAAAAAAAAATGGAAAAAAGGAATAGAAAAAATACACAAAACGAAAAATAAAAAAGGAAAGTAAAAAAAAAATAAAAAAAACAAGGAAAACTTTTTAAAAATTCAAATCACAAAAAATAAATTTAAAACTTTTTCCCGCCCATTTTGTATTTTTTTTTTTTTTTTTACTTTTATTTTGTCTACGTGATTGATGATCTAATAAAAAAAATAAAATAAAATAAAAGTGAAAATTTTTTACGTCGTCCTTTGAAAACTTAATAATAATAATAATTATTTGTACAATTAAATTTAAAAATCAAATACAAAAGGAAAAGAGGAAAAACGTACATAAGGATTTTTTTAAAATTACTATTAATATACGGGTTGTAGTGACGTAACTGATGACGTCATTCCGGGGTGGAGGAGCGATTGAGCCAATAAGGGACCGATCGGTACATTTTTTTTAATAAGAAATTTTTTTTCCGAATGTTTTTCAACGAAAATTATATAAACACGCACGCACTCACACATTTTCACTCCCCTCCTTCGGAACCCCCCTTTCGCAACCCCCCACGTTTCATTTCAATTTTATATTTAATTTTTTTTTAACGAACTAAAATACATATATATATATATATAAAATAGTATGCGGTAATAATAATAATAATAATAATAATAATAATAAAACAAAATAAATTGTATAAAAGAGGGGAAGGGGGAGAGAGAGAGGGAAAAAACCATTATGCGGATTGCCCGTAAAGTAACTCGAAATAATTTTAATGGATTTTTTCTATTGCTTTTATATAATGCCTGCCTTCGAAAATAAAAACAAAAAAGGAAAAAAAAGGAAAAAACAAAAAGGAAAAAAAGGAAAAAAAAATTTTTCTCTCCCTCACTCACTCTCACTCTTTCTCTCTCTCTCTTCATATATATATATATATATATATATATATATATATATCGGAAAAACGAGTGAGAAAAAATTTTTTTCGTGTAAAAAAAAAAAAAATAAAAATAAAAATAAATTTTCGTGAATAAAATAATAATAATAATGATGATGATGATGATGATAATAATAGAGAAAAATAAAAAGGAGTGGGAAAAAAAAAATAATAATAATAAACAAGAAATTCAAAACTCTCGGGTTATCAAATTTTAGCAAAGAAAAAGAGTATGAGAGAAAGAGAGAGGGGGGAGGAAAGAGAGAGAAAATCTTTGAAATTATACTAATTATAATTATACGATATAAATGACGTCATAATCTTTCTCATTATCTCGGGGAAAATTTCATTATGCGTAAATGAATTGTTTCGTTCTTTTTTTTTTCTTTTTTTTTATTTCCTTCCTTTTTTTTTCTTTTTTACTTTTCTTAAAAACTATTCCTGTTGTTGTTGTTGTTATTATCATTATCATCACCTTAATCATAATCATAATCATCATCATCATCACCGTCGTCTGCGTCGTTATCATTATTCTTTTTCTTAAGGTGATGATTCGGAAAATTTTTCATACTCCTTTTTTATTTATCTTTTTTAATTTTTTTTTTTCGTTAAAATTCAAAATGGCGGAAAAGTTTATTATTATCGTCTGCTTGTTATTAAAAAAAAAAAAAAAAAATTTTACCGGTGATGTGGAATGACCAATCGGAGTTAAATCCATTCGAAACTCAAAATGGTAAAAAATTACCATCACGAAAATTTTTACCGGTAATTTTCACCTTTGACCCCACCGATTTTTTAAAACGTAAACAATCAAGCAGACGACGATGATGAGATTGTGGTGGTGAAAAAAAATGGCGTTCGCGTGATTGTTAATTTTTTTCTTCTTTTCTAACTTTTACCGTTTTTCGCATCTTTTTTGTCTTCTATTAAAGCAGAAGAAATTTTTTTTGTAATAATAATAATAATAATATTATCGAATCGTTTTTTCTTTTATTATTATTTTTAATTTAAGTAAAATTCCTTTTTAAAAAAAAAAAATGGAAGGCGTTCGTTCGTTCTTTCTTCCGGGATTAATAATTTACCGTTCAAGAGAACATTATTTATTACTATTTCGGTTTATTTTATTGTCTATAAATAACAAAATTACAATTTAAACGATGAAATTACCATTTTATCAACCCTTTTTTTCTTTTTTTTAATGCAATTAACTTACTTTAATAATATTAAAAACAAATAATAATAATAATGATAATAATAACATTTTCATAGTCCCGCGTTTTTCAAATACAAAACGTCGTCATTCCATTTCCCTCTCTCTCTCTCTCTTTCTTTCTCTCTTTTTTGGTACCCGATGCGAAAATTTTTTATGTATATATATAGAAAAAATTTGATATAATAATAATAATAATAATTTTATTTTTTTATGAAAAAATAAAAAATTGTCGAGCAATTTAAAATTTAATAAAAAAAAAAAAAAAAAAGTTTTCTGGAAAAAGAAAGAAAAAAAAAAAAAATTAAACGTATATATCTTCTCTAATGGGCTGACGTTGTGAGAAAAAAAAAAAGATGCGGGGGAAGAAGAAAAGTAAAGAAAGAGGAGGGGGAGTAGTACGGGTTAAAGATTGCGGGAAGCTGAATAAGATGACGATGATGATGATGATGAGAAGGAGGAGGAAAATAATACACACGCACGACAAAAGTAAAAAATATTTAAATAATAATAATAATAATAATAATAATAATTTCTTTTGATCAAATTAATTAAAACAAGAAGAAAAAGGAAGAGTAGGAATAAAGGAGGAGGGAAGGAGGAAAAGGAAAAGGGGGAGTGGGAGAAGAGAGAAAGAAAGAAAAAAAAAATTCGCCATTTTAATGTAAACGTTATTAATCTTACTTGAATTAAATTTTTTTTTTAAAAAAAAAAGACATTTTCCGTGGAAAATAAAAAAAAAAAAGGAAAAAAAGGAAAAAAGGAAAAAAAAAATGAAAAATTTTTTTTCAAAAAAAAAAGAAAAAATCCGAGATTTTCTGTTTTTCATTCTTTCTTTTTTTCTTTCTCTTTCTAACAAACTAACGTTGTATATTATCTTTTTCTTTTTTTTTATTTTATTTATCCTCCTCTTATTTTTACCACATTTTTTTGCAACTCTCTCTCTCACTCTCTCTCTCTCTTTTTTTTTGTTTCGCATTAGAATTATTTTATTATTATTATTATTATCAGAGTTAGGAAATCTGGTTTCTCTGGGCGAGAAATGATAAGAGGATCGAGAAAGGACCATCATTTTCTTTCTTTTTTTTTTTCACGTTTCTTTTTCCCGGCCATATTTTCACAATCGCCCCCCACAAAAAAAACGCGCGTAAATTTTTTTAAATTTTCGTGACGTCATAAACAAATGAAATGTTTTATTATTATTACGTAATAATAAATAAATAAAAAAAATCCCCGTGAGAATAATAATAAATTTTATTCAAATATTATTATTTATTTATTTATATTATTACGATACTTTCGATATAAAATGCATTTTATACAAATAAACAACAAACAACAAACGAACAAACAACCTTTACTGGAATTATAAACGGAGAAAAAATTAAATTTTTTTTTTTGAAACAAAAAAAAAAAAAAAACAAAACGAAACCAATGGAAATAAAATGAATATTATTATTTTTTTTCCATTGAATATTAAGTAGTTGATTTTCCTTTGAATTTAAACCATTTCCGTGTTGTGTGAGTATATATATTTATATATATATTATATCGACAATTTTAACGGATTTATTATAAAATAAATTTTTTTTTTTTAAAAAAGGAAAGAAAAAAAAGGAAAAAATTGTTTGTTTAAAAAAAAAAAAAAAACATTTTTTATTTTTAAAGGGATATAAATACAAACAAAATCCGTCCTTTGAGAGCAATCGAAGGAATAAAACGTTTCAAATGTAAATTTTTTTACATTTATTTTATCCTTTTCTTTTTTCTCTTTCCTTTTATCCATTTTTTTTTTTTTTTCTAAATAAAAAAGGAAATTATTGTTTCGAATCGTTTGTTTGTTTGTTTGTTTTTACGCGCACTCACTCATGCTCATAACGAATTTTATTATTTGATTAATGCGCGATATATTTTTTAATTTGATATAAATTATTATTATTATTATTTTTAGGAATGAGATCTGAGCCGACGACTAGGACGACAACAACAACAAACGAGAAAATAAATAAATGAAATTTAAAAGACTTTTTTTTATGCAGAAGAAGAAAGAAAAAAAAAAGGAAGAGGAAATGAATAGGAAAAGTTTTTTAATTTTTTTCCTTTTTTTTTTAAATCAGAAAAAAATTAAGTGAAAAATATATCACGTTTAAAAAGTCGTTATAATAATTTATTATTATTATTATTTTTTTTTTTTAATTTAAAAAAAAAAAAAATTGAGATAAATGATGATAATGATAAAAAATTTAAATTTTTTTCAGGTATGAAAAAAATGGACTCACGCGAAAAAACGTTCGGAGCGGACGAAAAACGTCAACGGAAAAAAGAAAAAAAAATGGCGGCGAAACGTTGGTTGTAAATATGAAATTATAACAAAAGAGGAAAGGAAACGGTTTAAAAGGCTTCCAGTTATGTTAACGCGGAGAAATGTATTATTTATTTGTAAAAAAAAAAAATTCAACCGGAAACGATTGATAGATAAATTTTGATTTTTTAACGAACTCGAAAATATTTGAAATGACGTCACGAATATGAATCAAAAAAATTAAAATACTAAAAAAATTAAATTGGAAATGTTTCATTCATTGATTCATTTATTAAATAAAATGGTAAACCGGAAATGATTCAACAATTTTTAAAAAACTGTGTTAGAAAGAAAGAAAACTTTGATCAAAGAGTTAAAAATAATTTTAAAAAAAAAAAATTTTTAAACGTTAAAAATCACAAAATAATAATAATAATAATTATAAGCCTAACGAATGGATTATTGAGGCATTGAAGATACATAAAGTAGACCCTAGAGTATGAAAAATTGGTGCACCCAACTGGAAGTGCAAAAATACTCTTCTAGGAAAATATTTATAAAAAATGAATTTTTCAGGGAGATTCACTGTCACCACTTTTATTTTGCATGTCTTTAATTCCTCTGTCCATGAGATGGTATGATCTCATGATCATGATCACGATGGATATGAGTTGGTACCGGGAGGCAGGAAAATTACCCATATGCTGTACATGGATGACTTAAAAATTTATGCCAAAAATGAAGAGGAGTTAAATAAAATGTTAAGGACGGTTCAAACTTTTTCCTCTGACATCAACATGAAATTTGGTTAGGAAAAATGTGCCAGAGTTAATATTGTCAGAGGAAAGTTAAAACGAAAGGAAAATATAGAAGACTCCGAAGAAGAACTTATTAAAGAATTGGACTCTGGATCAACATACAAATATCTGGGGATTGAAGAAAATTTTGGGGTAGCCAACAAAGAAATTAAACCGCGATTAAAGAAAGAATATTTTAAAAGATTGGAACAAAATGGAAGAAATAAGTTAAACGCCATCGGCACATTAGCAGTTCCAGTAATAGAATACAGTTTTGGCCTCGTCGACTGGACAAAAGAAGAAATCACGCACCTAGACAGAAGGACAAGGAAAATATTAACTATGAATGGTGCGTTACATCCAAAGGCTGATGTGGATAGATTGTACGTCAGCAGGAAAGATGAAGGAAGAGGATTACGACAGATAGAAGGGGCATACCAGAATGCCATAATTGGAATGGGAAAATACATAGAATCCCATCAAGAGGGCCCTATCTCAGCCTAAGTTATACATACGGAAGAAAAAATTACAAAAAAAGGAGTACTGAAAAGGGCAAAACAAATCGTTCAAGAAAATAAAGAAAACGAGATAGTGGAAGAAATTAAAAGGCAAATGGGAACAGAAAAAGTTGCATGGACAGTATCTAAAAAGAATAAATGCCGAAGATATTAATACGAAAAGCACGCACAATTGGCTATGGCGTGGAAAACTTAAAGTTAAAACGGAAGCGTTTATTACAGCGGCTCAAGATCAGGCATTGCGGACCCATAACCATGAGAAAGTAATTCTCAAAGTCCGCCAAGATGACAAGTGCCGAATTTACCAATCCTAATCGGAAACCATCGACCATTTAATTTCCGGTTGTCCGATACTGGCATAACATGAACACTTAGAAAGGCACAATAAAATTTGTCAATATCTCCATTGGAGTATATGCCAAGAATATGGAATGGATGGATTACCCAAGGAGTGGTACAACCACATTCCAAGCCCGATTACGACAGCAGGTTCATGCACGGTTCTGTACGACCAACAAATCCACACACTGACAGAACTGATTTTATCATAATAAAAAACAAGAGTTGGAGTAATATAATAAAATTATTTATTAATTATTGATTTAAGTATTGATCAAATTTCTATACTTTAAATCTATCAATCTTTAAGGGTTAATTTTCTGATTTTTGATTGTTTTAGGTCTTAATCTGAATCAAGTCAGGAGGAATTGGTAACCTATAATAATAATAATTGATTTTAGCGAAGGGAATTATGAAAAGGAACAACAGACTCCATTTAATAATTGTTACATCTCCTGAGCTGATTATAAGTAGAAGTCGAGCTAAATATCTTGTCATACCGAAGAAGGAATAGAGTTAATTCAATAAAAATATTTGGAACTAATTTATTTATAATATTTTGTGGATATAAAATCTTTGTACTCCTGTTTTAAATGTGAATCTATTGATTGTATATTATTTTACTCCTCCATTTTCTTTTGTTAACCTGTTACATTATAATATATTTTGCCAATAAAAATATTAAAAATACATGTAACTAATTTATTTATTGTATCGAGTGATTATAAAATCTCCATGAACCCATCATCCAAATCTCCATACCTGATTTTAAGTGTACTCAGTACACTTTCATTTTTTTATGTTTGCCTGACACGTAAAAAAACGAAATTT
>NW_002987888.1:291434-294819 GCF_000006295.1 Pediculus humanus corporis | reverse complement strand
TATATTTTGCATTATATTGCGAATTTCGCATTTTATTTTACTTTATACCTCCTTGGATCTTATGTTTTTCTGATACATCGGAGAAAATTTTTCGATGTTAAAAATGACCTTGAACGCGAAAATCCAACGTTTACGATTTATTCTAAAGTAGGTCGACCTTGAATACAAGGCCATTGGTTTTACATTTCAATTTTGTGAAAATTTTCATGGTCATGATTTTTCAACCAAGGTCGACCTTGTTTACTGTTTACGCTAAGTAGGACGACCTTGTATATTTTACCTGGCACACATTTTATTTTCGCGGGAACCCAATGTTGCATTTTATTTTATTTTTATTCATTTTTTATTTTATTTTATTTTATACCTCCTTGGACTTATGTTTTTTTAATACATAAGATCAAATTTTTTACTAAAGAAAGGTAGAAGGGTAGAAACGTGGAATATATGTTGAAAAAGCTCCGACAAACATCAGGACGAATTGTCGTCATTATAATAATAATAATAATAAGCGGCATACCAGAATGCCATAATTGGAATGGGAAAATACATAGAATCCCATCAAGAGGGCCCTATCTCAGCCCAAATTATACATACGGAAGAAAAAATTACAAAAAAGGAGTACTGAAAAGGACTTCCTTTATCTTCCATTATTCCATAAGGAGTACTGAAAAGGACTTTGTATCTTCCATTATATAATGGAAGAAGGGCAACTTGCAACTTATGATAGCAAAGCCCAATCCTAGAAGAAATTATGTCAATATCTCCATTGGAGTATATGCCGAGAATATGGAATGGATGGATTACCCAAGGAGTGGTACAACCACATTCCAAGCCCGGTTACGACAGTAGGTCCATGCATAGTTCTGTATGATCAACAAATCCACACTGACAAAACTGTGCCAGCAACAAACCGGAATCGGTTAGAGACCTTGAATAGATGTTTGAAAACCCCGACAAGTCCATGGAATCTTGTCGTGTTCGAAAGTGAAAATAATAATAATAATAAAAGGAAAAAAATTTCACCTTGAATCCGTCTTTAAAAAAAAAAAAAATATCCCTTTGTTTTTTTCTATCTCTCTTTCTCTCCCCTTTTCTTTTGTTTTTTTCCAAAATTTTTTTTATCTTTTTTTCACTCTCCACCCCCTTCCTTTCTCCCCGTTCGAGAAATTTTATTTTTATTTTTTTTTCGGTTTAAAAATAAATAAATTTAATACTTTTTAAAAGAAGTAAATATTTTCTCTCAATTTTACATACTTATATACCTCGATTGTTTTTTTTTTTTTATTTGTGCTCGTATTTCAAAAATTGCCAACCTGACAAAATTTAATGAAAATTCCAAATACGAAAGAACGGAGAAAAAAACAAAAACAAAAAAATATTTACTACATTTTTTTTTAAAGAACTAAATTTCAAAATAACTAGAAAAAAATTTTTCTTTCGTTTTCAAGGTTCCTATTTCAATAAAATTTCCTTTGTTGAGACAAAGAAAAAAAAAAGGAAGGAAGAATCAATGAGAAAAATACCGAAAAAAAATTTCGAATATTAATTTCTTACACGGTTCGCCATTTTGTTTTTTTAACTTTTTTCTTTGATTTCGGAAAAAATTTTTTTTTTTCTTCAATTGATTATATTAATTTTAATTAATAAAAAAAAAAAAATTTCGGGTTGTCAAAATCGAATGTTGCCAACTTATTAAAAAAAAAAAATAAACAAACAAGGAAAACGTTTTACTCGTACTTAATCTTTTTTTTTTTTTATATTCTTCCACGTAAATTTTATACTCGTAAATATAAAAAAAAAAAAATTACTTACACGTCTCAAACGAAAGAAATACAAACAACAACAACAGTAAAAACAACAACAACAACAAACACCGCGGATTTAATTAAAAATAATAATAATAATAATGATGATAATACTACCAAGTTTGAACTTGGATGAGAATGAGTGGTGGCGTTCGCGAAAGGGGGCAGAAAAAGGGTGAGGAAGAAAAAGGGGGAGGAAGAGGGTGCGAAATGAAGAAACGAAAAAAAATCTGAAAGTGTGTGTGTGCGTGCGTGCGTGCGCGTGTGTCTGTAATAATATGAATTAAAGCGTAATTTATTACAGTAATAAAAAAGTAAAAAATAAAAAATAAAAATTACATTTTTCATTTTCTCCAAGACTATTTCCTGCGAGTTTTTTTTTGTATACATGAAAGAAACGCGTTAGTACAAAAAATTTTCCTTTTTTTCGATTTAAAAAAACCGAAAATAATAATAATAATAAATAATAACAACGAGGCGAAAATCGTTTGAAAAAAAAATTTTTTAAATTACAATTCGAATTATTTATTCAAAGGAAAATAAAAGGAAAGGAAAGAGGAAAAAAAACTATTAATTTACACACGAGTTGATGACCTTTTCACTTCTCACCTTTTTTTTTTATTTTCGAAAATTCGATCGGTTAATTCGGTTGTTACGTAGTTGGCAGCAGTGAAAAACACAAACATTACGTCACGAATGTTTTTTTTTTTTAAACGGCAAACGTTTGTCGTGTCATGTTTGTCTAACGATTATCATCGTTATCATATTAATAATTTTATAAAAACCGGAAGTTATTATTATTACTTTAATTTATTTATTTAGGGGGAAAAATACAAAAGAACCTCCTTACCTGTAAATAATGTCAATGATAAAAATTTAATAAAATCGTCTTGTTGCTTTTTTCGTTTCGCACGAGTCGTATTTTTGTTTTTCTTCTTCCACGATAATTTATAATTATTTTCGAAAAAAAAAAAAATTTTAATAAATTTAAATATCTAAACAACATTTATAGAAAAAAAAATAAAAACGTTAAAGTAAAAAAAAGAATAATTTTCCAAATTATCCATCTCCCCGAGAGAGAGAGAGAGAGAGAGAGAGAGAGATTATATTCTCAGCATCTGCGACTAATCTGCAAAAATGGATTTTATTACAGCATCAGCATCATCTTTTTTTTTATTTTTTATTATTATTATTATTTTTCTTTTTTTTTGTGTGTGTGCCTCTTTTCTATCTTTATCTTTCTCTCATTTCTTTTACTTTAATTTCCCTTTCTCTCTCTCTCTCTCTTACTCTTTCCACTCTTATATTGTTTCTTCTTTATTTTCGGTTCTTTTTTTTCATTTTTAACTTTATATCTATTTAATATTTAAAAAAAAAATTCATACAAAAGTTTTTAAGTAATTTTATTTTAACGACTATTTTCTTACGTCATCATCATCATCATTATAAGATTATTGATAGAATCGTGTGTGAGAGAGAGAGAGAGAGAGAGAGAGAAAAAATATTGGGAAAAAAAAATTTTGGGAATCGGTAAAAAAAAAAACCGAAAGGGAATCGAAACCGAAAAAAAAAAAAAGTTT
>NW_002987888.1:265757-290984 GCF_000006295.1 Pediculus humanus corporis | reverse complement strand
ACACATAGAAACAAAAAAAAAATTAAAATCACTTAAAAAAAAAAAAATTCCGTTGGGAATAAAAAAAAAAATCCTTCTTCCGTTTCCGGTTTTGAACACGGAGTTTTTTTTTTTTTTTAAATGACGGTATAAAATATATTTTACTTTTGAATAAAATAAATTTTTAAGGATTAAATAATCTCAACTTTTTTTCTCTAACTCTTTTAGGTATTTAAAATTTCTTATTAATCCATTCGAGAGATTATCCGGAGACAGTTAAAATCATTTCCCGAAAAAAAAAATTATATATATATATATTATAAAATAATATTAATCGCGAGATTTTACAACAACAACAACAACAACCATTTATACAAAACAAACAAAAGTAAAAAAAAAAAAAAATTGTTAAACAAACAAACTAATTCATCAATCAAATCTTTAACAAAAAAAAAAAAATTTTTTTTCATAAATTTTTTTTACAAAGAAGGTTAAATAAAATGGATTATCTCTCGCACATTTTTTTTTATCAAACGATAATCCTTTGGAATCTTTGTTACAAAAACTA
The DNA here is from genome assembly GCF_000006295.1 of Pediculus humanus corporis. NCBI lineage: Eukaryota > Metazoa > Arthropoda > Insecta > Psocodea > Pediculidae > Pediculus > Pediculus humanus. The sequence continues at coordinate 290,437 of NW_002987888.1, read as the reverse complement.
AGGATTATAAATGGATTAAAAAAAAGGATTAAAGATTTCTATGAAACGGACGAACAATATTCTCTCATCATCGTAAACTTCATGTACATACCATTCGATGTTATCCCTGCTCCCTGCTCTTCCTCTCCCCTGACACGTTTTTGTATCATCATTATTATTATTATTAAATATTCACAATACGATAAATAAGTAAATAAATAAATAATTTTTTTCATTTCGATATTTTTTCCACCGTTGCCGTCGCCTCCACCGCTGCCATCTTCAAACTGATTAATAATAATAATCTCACCTTGTTGATAATTTTTTTTTCTCACGGATATTTATTATTATTATTATTATTATTATTATCGTAGTCGATTTAACCTTTTGAACCTTTCGCCGGCCTTAATTTTATCGTAGTAATAATAATAATAATAAATTATTTGCAAGTTGTTGATAGGAGTTTAATGAGTTGTAGTTATGGAGTTTGGGGGGCAAATGCGAGTGCCGCCGAATAGTTTTTGATGGAAACGACGGTTCTTAGAAAAATACGATCTATGTTAAAGAATAATAATAATAATAATAATTCCCACGATAAATATTTTAAAAGGAAATTATTTATAATAATAATAATAATAACCAAGTAATATAAGTCGGAAAAAAAAAATCGGAATTCGTTTCATTATAATTTTCATTATTCATAATCATTGATTAGCCATTCAATATTGTCCAGGTGAATCGAATCACACGCTTATCACCAAATTATTTTCAATTTTCGAAAACGAAAAAAATTGTTTTTCTCATTCCATTGAAAAAAAAAGGAAAAAAGGAAAAAGGGAACGTTGTGCGTGCGTGTGTGTGTATTGCGAGTGGAAAGAGAAAAAGAGAAAAAGAGAGAACGAAAAGAAAAAAAATTAATTTTTTTTTTTTTGTTCCCTTTGATTTCCCTTTTCTCCTCTCTCTCTTCCCCCCGTTTCACCCTCCTGTTTCTCGCTTCCTCCCGTCCCACCCCCGCTTCCAAAATCTAAAAAAAAAAAACTAAAACATTGTGTTAAAATTTTTAACATGCAAAATGAATTTACAAAAACATAAAAGCTATCAAGTGGCTGCTGCTGTTGTAAATTTCCTTTTTTTTAAATTGACCCCCTTACCCCTCACGAAAAAAAAAAGAAACGAAGATTGAGAGGGAGAGAGTGGGGGGAGGTGGGAAAGAAAGAGGTCAGGGTCGGAAAAAGGAATAATAAAAAAAAATTAATAATAATGTAAGAATACATGTGTTGCCCCGGAGTCTTTTATTGCTGGAAATTTCAAATATATTTTTTTATTTTTTTTTTTAAATTTGCATTTATTTTTTTTCCTTTCTTCCATTTTTCCTTTTTTCTTCCTTTTCCAATCGTAAATATATATATACATTCGCAAGTTGTATCAGGCTGTGACATTTTCCTCGGTGAAAAAAAAAAAAAATAGAAAAAAGAAAATAAAATTAAAATTTTTTTTTTTCACAAAGGATAAAATTTAAGTTAAAATTACAAAACCTTTTTATTTTTTTTTTTTGTTTTCATACCATTTTTCATTTTCCTTTTTCAAAAAAAAAAAAAAAATTATAAACTTTGAGAAAAAGAAGAAAAAGGAAAAAAAAATCTTCTGCTTTTTTTTCTCTCTCCCCCCCTTTTTCTTCACGAATTGATAAAAAAGAAAAAAAATGAAAAGAAATTTACCCTCAGCGTTTTCTTTTTTTTCGCGTTATTTTTTTTTTTTTTTAATATACGAATAGCAGAAGAAAATTTATTATATTATTATTATTATTATTATTATTATTATTTTAGGTCGACTCACCTGAATTTTTATTCGTTTTTTTTAAAACAAATAATTAATTATTAATTTATTTGTTTAAAAAGTACTACGACGCCATCTACCACTACCACCACCACCACCACCGCCACAGTCACATGATCTTAATTTTAAAAAAAGGCGCGAAAACACAAAACATTTAAAAAAACAAAACATATAATTTTCTTTTTTCTTTCTGAAAAATGAAATCTATTTTTTTTTATTATTTACCTTTTAAAACAAACAAAAGGACGATGTGAAGCAAATACAACAACAACAACAAACAATTCCTTTTCTCATCGTAATCATCATTATCATTATCATAAAAAAATTAAACAAATTAATTAATTTTTTATTTTAAAATTTTTATTTATTTATTTATTAATAATAATCATTATCATTAATAATAATATAATAATTATTAATTATTTATTTATGTATTTTTTTTTTTCGTTAAATATGTCTCACAAACTTTAATAAAATTTATTTATTTATTATTATTATTATTATTAAAAATTTTTATTTTTTTTATTAACAAAACTCAAACGAATAAAATAAAAATAATAAATAAAAATTTTTATTTATTTATTTATTTATCCATCGAAAATCTTTGGTAATTTATTATTATTATTATTATTATTATTATTATTATTATTGAATATGATCACTTATTAATTTCGATTATAATAATTATTTAAATAAAAAGTAAAAATTTTTATTTATGTTATTTACTTGTAAAGTTTTAATTAATAAATCACTTCACTCACTTATTTAAAAATAAAAAAAAATTAAAAATTTTCAATTTTAAATTAAATATTATTATTATTATTATTATTTATGGATTTATGGATTTATCGATCGTTGGATTTTGTATAGGTAATTTTCACAGAGTCTCGTTCCCTAGAAGATGATAATGAATACGTTGTTGGAGCGGTGAAAAATGAAATGAATCCGCAGGTGATAACAAGAAGAAAACACGGGATTTGTGATCTGCATCCGGTTCCATAAGCTAAAAATAAAAAAAAAAAAAATTACAACAAACGACAAACAATTTTTTAATAATGATAATAATAATTTAGATCGTCACGATCATTTCGTCAACGAGAGAAAAAAAAAGGAAAATTTTTTTAGGGTTTTCCTTAATTTTCTTTCCTTTTCCACTCCCCCCAACCCATTTACCCCTTTCCTTACCCTTTCCAACCCCTTCGCGACACTTTCCCATCATCCCCCCCCGTTCGTTCTCTGTTCCTTCTTTCCTTCCTCTTTTTCTTCTTCTCCTACTGGTGTACCAGGGAAAAATTTTCTCCTTACGTCTTTTCCTTTTCTAATTATCTAAATTAGAGATTAATTGATTCAACGTGGCGTAAGAATTTTCATTTTCGTTTTATATTTTATCTCTTACTCTCTCTCTCTCTCTCCTTTTTTTGTATGCGTGTGCGTGCGTGCGTGTTTAAAACGAATGAATTCTTTAAAACGTTTTTCGATTTTGGCAAAAGTATAAAAGGTTTTAATTTATAATAATAATATATATATTTTTCCAATGTGAAAAACACTTGTTATTATTATTATTAGACTTTTCCGACGTAGGTGACAAATTTTAAAACGTGACTTTTAAACTATCGTCGTTTAATTACTTATACATATCTATTATTATTATTATTATTAATTTTTCAAAATGGAATATTAACAAACGGGCCTTTTTATTTTTAAATATTTACACGACAGAATTTATATATATATGCTATTACGTAATAGTAATTAAAAACAAACAAGTTTTCAAAAAACGACACAAAAAAAAACGTTTTCCAATTTAATAATAATAATAATAATAACGATAATATTAATTTTATATATATTTATTATATATGGTTAAATCACGCGTTATCTCAAATAATGGGGGATATGATGAACCGGAAATGATTTCGATTTGCTTTTTTATTTTTTATTTTTTTCCGGGGGAAGGGGAAAGAGGGGAGGAGGGAGAGAGGGGAAGTCGTTAACCAAACTGAGGAAAGTTTAAAGAACGATTTGATATTTTTTTTAAATTCTTAAAAGTTTTTATATACAAAAGATTTAGTCGAATTCGAAAAAAAAATGGCGTCGTTTTGATTTTTCAAATGTATAAAATTTAATATATCGTTTCGCCTTCAAAAATTTTTTATGAATGATGAAGGGGAAGGGGGAGAAGAGGAAGAAGAGGAAAAAAAGGGGGGGAGAAAAAGTGATAATGATGATAATGAAATTTTATTTTCGTATCGATCCTTTGAATTTTTATACATTAATAACAACGTCTTTTAATCAATTTTAGATCATCATTATTATTCGTTGTGGGGTGAGGGGAGGGTAGGAAAGGAGAGTAGGGAAGAGGAGGTGGTAGAAATTTAAAAAAAAAAAATTACTAAATAAATTGAAAAAATGTATTTTCTTGAAAATTTACACAAAGGAATTAAATAAAAAGAAAATGATTGAGAGGAAATGAATTTTTTTTTTTTCGTCGTGTCGGTAAATATTTACGTTCGACCGAACCGTACGAATTTCAAACGTTTTTAAATTGGCGGGAAAAAGAAAAAGTGTAGCAGAAGGATTTTTTTATTAAAAAAGAATCGAGGAAAAAACCTCCCCAATTAAAAAAAAATTTTTTTTTTAAAAGGAGACAATTTAATATGGTTACGAAATTTCTTTTCTTAGAAATCAAAAGAAAAGGTTCGATAATAAGTTCGAAAGGTTTTTTTTAATAAATAAAAATTATAGGAAAAAATAAAAATACCTTTTTGGCCTCTTCCCCTTCCCCCTTCTTCCCCGACGAAATTTTTTTTCCCTCCCTCCCTCCCTTCCGTTCGTTACTTACACGTCGCAAAATTTATTTTTAAATCGTTCGTTAATAATTTTGTTCTTATTTTTTTTAAACAACAAAATAAAATAATCGTAAATGAACAAATGAACGAATGAACGAATGAATGATTGATTGATTGAATGAATGAGTGAGAGAATGAAGGAAAGATTACGATAGTGATTATTTATATAATTTAAAAAAAAAATAAAAAACGATTCGGAACCATTTTCCCTTCTTTGATTTTTATTTTAAAAATAAATTGAATGATTGAATGAATGAATGATTGATTGAATGAATGAATGATTGAATGAATGAGTGAACGAACGATGATGATTATGACGGTCATTTATATAATTCTGAAAATATAAAAAAAAAAAGCGACCCGAACTGATTTTTTTTTTAAATAAAAACATTCGGACTTTTTTTCTCTCTCCCTTTTTGATAAAAAAAAAAAAAAAACGTGGAAGTAGAAACGTGCGTGCACGTACAAACAAAAACGTAATAAGTGAGTTTTTTTAAAAAAAAAAAAAAAAAGTTGTTAAACACGAAAAAACAATTTTCCATAATTAAAAAAAAAAAAAAAAAATTTTTTTTAAAATTTTTTCAATTATTATCTCACCCCCCCTCTCCCCCCACTTCCCACTTTCCTTTAACAATCTCTATTATTATTATTATTATCGTTTAAATTGCAATTAAAAAAAAAATAAAAACAAACAATTATCTCGTCTGCTTGTAAAATCAGGTAAACAAAAAAAAAAGAAAATTTTAACAAAACGATCAATCACGATCGATAAAAATGAAAAATGTCATTAATTTGTCTCCTTTTTTGCCATCGTAAAAAAACGAAAAAAAAAACGAAAGATGAAGAAGAGGGAAGAAGAAGGAAGAAAAAGGAAGAAGACAGGAAGACAGAAAAAAAAATACAAAATGGTGGAAGAGCAAAAGAAAAAAAAAACCTATAACGAAAATAGATAAAGATGTTAAAGTTAGATAAAAAACCTAATTTATTACTCGCAAAATCTCATTGGGAATTTACCTTCTGCCGCACCTTATAAAATTTATGTACTTTATCTATAATTGATATACCGTGGGAGAAGACATACACATATATATATATAAATAAAATTGACGGAGCAGTTTAAAAATTTCTTTTGATCATTCAATTTCTATAATTTTTTTTTTTTTTACGCTTTTAAAATGTGTGTGCGTGTGTGCGTGTGCGTGCGTTTGCTTTTTTTTTGTGTAAAAGTCCGAATCCCAAAGCAATAAAACCACATACGTACGTTCGGGTAAAAAGAAATGATTAAAGGTTTACAGAACGAAAAAACAAGGAGGAGGGGAGTAGGAAATTTTACCTTTAACGAAAATCCCGAAAATTTTTAACGAATATTTTTCTGCCACGACAAACGACAAAAATCCCTTTTTAGTAAAAACCTAATATTTATTTATACTTAATAAAAATAAAAAAAAATATATCAAATTTTAATTATTATCGATCGATTTTGTGATAAAGGATCGTAATTACACCATCGGCGATAATGATGATGATTTCTGGATGGAGGAAATTTAAAATATTCATCTACCGCCACTTCGTTTCCTCCCCCCACCCCTTCGTTGGAATTAAAATCAAAAAGAGAGAGAGAGGGAGAGTAAGGGCAAGGGGGAAGAAAAAGAACTCGCAAAAAATGATAAAAAATAAAAGTGAGAGAGAGATAGGAGGAGAGGGAGAGTGGTGAGGGGGCGAAGCGGGGGTTGGGGAGACAAGGGTTATTATTAAATAAGAAAACAAAATTTTCAAAAAAAAAAAAATTCCAATAAAAAAATAAAATTCTTGTTTAAATATTTTTCTGTACAAAAATAAATAAATACAAAAAAAAAAAAATTCTTCCAATATAACAATAAAATTTAATTATATTTATTTATTTATATATAAACAAAAAAAAATTATTTAATTTTCCGACTTTAATAAAAAAAAAATCCATAGAGTAATAAAATTAAATATTATACTTTTCCACTACCCTCACTCACCCCCTTCCCCTCCCCCTCGTTCCATTCTTCTTTGGTTTTATACCTAACAGAAACTATTTCCCTTTCTTCTTTCATTCATTACGTTTTCCCGCCAATTTTTTTAAAATAAAAAAAAACGATGCGTTTTAAATCGATCATTGTTTTTTTAAATTGTGACGTCATACAATTTAAAAAATTTTTCCCGCGTAAATATTTACTCCGAAAGAATAATTCAAATTTTTTTTTTCTTATTTTTCTTCGAAAACTTATTTTAATAAAATTAAATTAAACAAAACATGTCAGTCACTTACTCCTCGGTTTGATAATAATAATAATAATAATAATAATAATAATAATAATAATAATAATAATAATAATTTTTTTAATAAACTAATATTATTTTTTCCCTTCTCTCTCTTCCCCTCACCCTTTCCCCTCCCTCCGTTCCTTTTTTTTTTGATTTATGTGCCAGCTGACACGTCATGTGTTTGCTTGCTGACACACGGAAAAATTTCCCTCGAGTCCATACTGATTTATTATTATTATTATTATTATAAACGAAAAATATTTCACACGCTTTAAGTTTTTATAAATAATAATAAAAATAATGATAATGATAATGATGATGATGGTAATTTTCATTCCGACGAAAACATTTCTTTCCTTTTTCTTTTCGACGATTTAAAAATTTTTTTTTTTAACGGTTTTTTTTTGTTGTAATTATTATCATCATTATCATCGTATAAATTTGCAATAAGTTTTACCTGTCGCGTACTGGGGGAGGGGACGGGGGCGTACCTGAAACGCGGCGTAACTAAATATAATTCTTTCGTTTTTTTATTTTTAAAAATATAAATTAGAAAAGAAAAGAAGGACTTAAATGAAAATAAATAATTCGTAAAAGTTTTTAAATGAAATTTAAATTTATGAGATAAATTTAAAACCCGAATTAAAATAATATATATATATATATATATATATATAAAAGTCTTAAGGTTCAGGCACGCGGGGGAAGTGGCGGTGATGATAATAATAATAAAACATTTGACAATGAAAAATGAACGGCGTGGATTTTGAAAGAAAGAGAAAAAAAAATTTTTTTTTTTTTTTACCTTGAACTCTATCCGCTCTTGATTTGTTTGGAAGTGACGTGTCTTGGCTGGACATGACTTTTATCAATGGCTTATCACCTTTGACGCTTTCTTCGTTTGTTTTCCAGTAAATTGTCGATATCGATGCTAAACACTTGAGTTTCATGTCTCCATCTTTAAAATGTTTTGCACTTACGCGAAATTGTAATCCTAATATTGTTTTTTGTAATTCTTCGTCTCCTATGAACATCGTATGCGGTCCTCTTAGAAAAGATGAATCCGCCTGGAAAAAAAAAATCCAGTTTAATTTTTTTTTAATTTCAATGTTAATAAATTCCTCCCCCCCAACCGCCCGTTACGCCCCCCTTCCGGAAAAAAAAAAGAAAAATAAAAACATCCTGTATAACGATCGATGAAATCGATTCAGATTAATTAATCAAAATAAACCTTAGTCATGAGAATTTTTTCCTTTTTTCCTTTTTTTTTTTAAAGAAAAGAAATAAGTGTAATCAAAAAATTGTAAAAGGAAAAAAAATGGAATTTTATAAAAGGAAAAAAAAGAGCAACTCACCTTTTCGCCATTAATAAACCAATCGAGTTGAGCTGGAGGATTTGAACTTCCTGACGTGCAATTTAAATTAACCGTATCACCAATTTGATATCTCGGTTTTCCTCCGCTTATTTTAGGGCCCTCTTCGGGTAAAGCTATAAAAAAAAAATTTTATTAATAATGATGATTATTCAATAACAAAAAAAAATCCCGTTGCCAACCGTACGAAAAAAAAAAAAACTTTTTTTTTTTCTTTTTTTCTTTTTCCTTTTTCGGTAGGTTTAAATAATTAAAACTTTTATTATTATTATTATTATTATTATAATCATTTAGAGTCGTAAATAAAAAAAAATTATTATTATTATTATTAAAAGTTTTTAATTATTAAATTATGTTAATTATTAATTAATTAAATTTTTAATAATGGTAAAAAAAAAAAAAAAATGAATTTAAAGGTGATGATGATGATGAAATTTCTTTTTTTTTTTGACCTCGAAAGAATAATAATGAGGAGAAAGGAAAGACTGATGAGGGGAGGGGAGGGAAGAGGAGAAGGGTAGATTTAAAGCAGCAGAAGAAAACGAAAAAGTTTTTCTTTATAAATATATATTTATATATATAAAAGTTGTAAAAACAAGTAAATGAATGACGTTAAATGAGTAAAAACCTGTACACACGTTCCATTGGGACTTGAGAAATTTTTTAATAATTTCAAAAAAAAGGAAAAACTTTTGTTTGACTGGAGAAAAATGAGGGGAGTAGGGAGGAGAAGGGAAAGGAAGGCGCAAAAAAAATTATTTTTCATTTTTAAAAAAACACGTATTTGATTTCTGTCGTTGACTTTTTTTTTCTTTTTTACCCCCCATACTTTCTCTCTCTCTCTCTTTAAAAACAAAACAAAATTTTTTTTTTTTAATAATAAATTCGACGACGAATTGCCAACATGAAAAAAACAAAATTTTTTTTTTAATAATATTAATTTAAAAATCAATCGATCGAATATCGAAAAATCAAATTCGAAATTTTCCAAAAAAAAAAAAATTTGATTTTGAAAATTAAATTTTTTTTTTTTCTCTCTCTCTCTCTCTCTCTCTCTGTTACTGCCAAGAAAAATCATTATTATTATCATCATCATCAACAACATCATCATTTAGTTAATTAGACATTGTTTTGTTTTGTTATTGTTTTCAATTTTTTTTTTTGTTTTTTCTCTTTTCCTTTTAATTAAAAAGTTAATAAACAAAAAAATAATAATAATGATGAATTGGAAATTGAAGAATAAAAAGCGTAAATTATAAACGATGGGAGGGGAGGGGTTGGGAAAAAAAAATTTTTTTTCCAGTGCCAAAAAATATAAAATTTTTTTTTATTTTTAAAACGTTTAAAGTTCTAGAAATTTTCTTTAACCGCCATCACCACCACCGCCACCGCCGCCAACGATATATTTTTCCTCTCTCCAAAGTGCGTGATAATAATAATGATAAGAACAAAACAAAAACAAAAACAAAAAAAAAAAATTTTTTTTTTGTTTTTTACCAGCATGTTGTTTGTTACTCGTCAAATTTTTCCAGTTTTTTGTGTATTCACTCGGAGAAAAACAAAAAAAAAAACAATTCGTTTTTTTTTTTTTGTTTTAAACAAAAAAAAAACGAATACAACAAACAAACAAGTGAGGAATGAACGAACAAACAAACAAAACAAAACAAAAAAAAACAAACGCGGGTTTTTAAATTAATTGATACCTTATACTTCTTTTCAACAATTAAATAAACTTTTTTTTTTATTTTTTATTTTATTTAAACAAAAGAAAATAAATTTTTAAAAAAATTATTATTATTATTATTATCATTATTATTATCATCATCATTACTTTTTTTTTTTGTTTAAACAAAAGAATTTCATTTGAAAAAGGTTGAAAAAAGGTTTTTTACAAAAAATAAAAAAATTCAAAAAAAATTTTTTTTTTTTTTTTTTAATTTTAATTGTCGTAATGATAATAATAATAATAATTTTAAGAGAAGAAAAAAACCCTTCACTGGAATTATTATTATTATTATTATTATTAATAATAATAATATTAATAATGGTAATAATAATAATAAAATAAATTATAGTGCTAAATATAACAAATAAGGGGTGTGGTAGGTTCGTTGTTGATAGTTGGAAAGAGAGAGAGAGTAAAAGAGAGTAAGAAAGAGTGAGAGAAAGAGAAGAAAGAGAGGTGAAGGAAGAGAGAGAGAAAACATCAACACCCACTCCTTATTATCCCACGTTGTTTTCTTTTTTGTTTTTCTGGAAGGGGTTTTAAAAGGAAAAAATTTAAAAAAAAAAGGGAATAAAGGTACGACGGTAAAAGTGGCAGTAGAGGTGGCGGTGGAGATGGTGGTGGTGGTGGCGGGGGCGTCGACGATACCGGCGGTTTAACTCGAATGTAAAAAAAAAATTTGTTAAATGAGATAAAACTAAAGTGGAACAATTTTTCCTCAGTAAAATTTTTGAGGCGAGCTAACCGGGAAAACCTTTTTTTTCCCTTTGTTTAAAACCCCTGGAAAAAAAAAAAATAAAATAAAAATTTACTTTCAATTTACTTTTAAATGAGTTCTCACACACACACGCACGCGTACGCACCCACACGCACTCGCACGCACACAAACTCAAGTAGAAGAAAAAAAAATATTAATGAAAATTTTTGAATTTCCTTTGCCATTTCACGCAAGCACACGCATTTTTTAAAAATCAAAATTACAAAGTTGGATGCATTGGAAAATAATTTTAAACTGATTAATAATAATAATGATAATAATAATAATTAAAATTTTAATTGTTTAAACAAAAACCCGATCGATTCCAATATTTTTATTTAAAAATTTAAATTCACTAATTTAAATTTTAAAAAGGAAATTTTTTTCCTTTTTTTCCTTTTTTCCATTTTTTTTTTGTATAAAAATAAAAAACCTCTCTGAATTAATTTGTTCAGACTTTTGTGAAAAGTTTGTTCATCCAAAATCCTGACATTTAAAATTGTCAAATGACAACAATCCGCTTGACGATTTGATTTTCCGTTTGATCTAATCTCAAATCCTTTTGTCAAATCCGATTCGTGTTTTGTTTGTACTGGAATTTTTTTTTCAAAGTCTAATTTTCAAACGACGGCGAGGACGACGAGTCATTTTCAAAGTCCCCCTCCCACTTCCCCCCCGGAAAACTCTCACCCCCTCTTCATTTTCAACACTCTTTCAAATAATAAATAAATAATAAAGTAATAAAATTTTTATAACATAATTAAATTTTTCCCTTTTATCCTTCTTTTCTGGAAAATTTTTTTTTTTAAAAACAGGAATGCATTTCCGCTTTTCCCGGACACTTTTGACATATTTGCTAATAAAGTCTCAACGCTTTGAACGATAGCAAATTTATTTTCATAAGCTCAATATTAAAAAAATGCATAAATAAATGACGTGTATCAATTATCAAATTTTTTTTTTTTTACTCCCGCCATCTCGTTATCATTCGATCGTGATAAAAAAAATTAATAAAAAAATAAAATTAAATGTATAAACCGGATATGTTTACTTTTTTACGTTTTTACACTACCATTTCCGGTTAATTTGTTTATAAACGTTTTAGAAAACAAACAAACAAATGTTTAAGAATAAAAAAAAAAAAAAAAAATAAAGAGGATTCTTTTATTATTAGTGTACAAAGTTGAGGGTAATTTAACAGTTCTTTTGTCACATCTTAAGACGTGTCACGACAGATTTAAGAATGACATTTCTTCCCGTGGAGAGAAAAAAACAGGAGAAAAAAAAACTGGAGAAGAAGAAGGAGGAAAAAAAAGAAAATCCGATTTTTTTTTTCTTTTCTTATTCCGTTCGGAATTTTATTATTTTATTTTTATTTTTCCTCTTCTTTTTTTTTTTAAATTTTATTTTAAAAAAGGCGGGAAATCGAATAAAACCGGAAATGGTGGTTGAAACCGTATTGAATTTAAAAAAAAAAAAAGAAAATGGCGGCTGTAACATTCGATACCGATTTAAAAAAAAATTTTTTGTTTTTAATTTATTTAAAATTTTGTTGTTGTTGTTGTTGTTATTGTTAAACATTCGAGTTAAATGTTTTTTTTTTTTTTTTATAAAAAGAAAAGAAAATCTCGAGATTTATATTTTAAAATCTTTTAAATCCGTTACAGAGTAAAACCGAATCGCAGCATCACCATCACTTTACTTACTCTCTCATTTTACTTACTCGAAGCTTAATATTTAAATCCTTTTCATCTTTTCTTATTTTTTACTGATCGTTCCAGAAAAAAAAAAAAATTAAATTAACCGCTGGAAAAATGATGATGACGTAACGGAAGTCGTGGAATATGTTTTTATTCGTCCGGAAATTCTTTTCCTCCAAGATTTTTTTCTCACATACGCGACGGACAATTTTTTTTTTTTTTACTTCCAACCAATACGAATTTGATGATTCTTTCCAGAAGGGTTTCTTTTCTCTCTCTACCTCCCTCCTCATCCCTTCCCCCTACTAAAAAAAAATGCAAAAACAAACGCCGGAAAAGAATAAAAAAAAAAAAATAAGGGCAATTTAAAAACGTCGTCATGTCGTTTTCTCTCTCTCTACATGAACCTATTTCGAAAAGTGTTTTTTTTTTTTAGAAAATAATAGTAGTGGATTTAGAATGAAAGAGAGAGAGACAAAAAGGGAGGGAGGGGAAAGAGTGAGAGAGAGAGAGAGAGAGAGAAACAACACCTGGAGTTAGATTAAAGCATAAACTATGTGAAAAAAGGGTTTTTGTTGAATTATTCACGAAAGCACACTTTTGATTTTTAATACGACTGGAAAGGTGAAAAATTTTTGGTCGTTATTAATAATAATAATAATAATAATGATAATAATAATAATAATTTTTCAAAATAGGATTAATTGTTAAACCAGGTGACGACAATTGTGACACGTTGACTTTGTTTTTATTTTTCCTCCGCCCTCTGTCTGTCTCTTTCTATCCCCTCCTTTTTCTCCAGTCGAAAAAAAAAATAAATTCTTTACACGCATTCTTCAAATATCAAACGTAAACAATAATAATAATAATAATAATAATAATAATAATAATAATAATAATAATAATAATAATAATAATAATAATAATAATAATAATAATTTTTAATTTAAACTCAAAACTTATCCAGGTTATTACACGTCATTTTAAATTAAATTCATTTATTTTTAAGAACAACTCGAATCGCGTGACTGAAAAATTAAATAATTTTTTTTTTCCTTTTTTTCCCTTTCCCCCCTTTTCCCTCTCCGGTATTTTTTTCCAGACGGGAAAATCCCACAAAAAAAAAAACAGGGAATTTTTTTTCTTTTCTGGAATAATTTTGTTTTTCTTTATTTTTTTTTAAAAATATTATTATAATTTTTGAATATGGAGTTTTTTTTTATTTTGAAAGAGCCGCGTACAATACGACAAAAACAAACAAAAAGGACGAAAAAAATAAGAAAAATAATTTTTTTTTTCGGGGAGAAAAAAAATGAAAGAAAAATACTCTGAGGGTATAAGAAAGAAAGAAAAAAAGAAAAAAAATGGCGAAATAATTTTTTTTTTTGCGATTCTCAAAGAAAAATACCCACACACACGCACATGCACACACCTATACTTGGAAAATGATAATTTAATATAAATTGAAAAAAAGGTTTGACGTAACGTATGTGTAATAATAATACATTTCGCTGTCGTCGCCAACGCACCACCGCCACCGCTCGTTCATTCGCCGTAAACGTTTAATTAATGTAATAAATAATGAGAAATATCGTTAACACCCACACGCACACGAGAGAGAGAGAGAAAAAAAAACGAAGAATGAAAAACAGAAAGGGAAAAAGAAACACACCCAGAAAGAAACAAACAAACAAAGAGAAAGAAAAGGGACAAAGAAAGAGAGAGAGAGACAAACACAAACACAACACACAGAGAAAGGGAGAGAGAGAATACAACAAACACACAGAGAGAGAAAGAGAAAGCGACAAACAGACAGAGAGAAAGAAACAAACAAACAGAGAAAGAGAGAAAATGACAAACACACACAGAGAGAGAGAGAGAGAGAGAGATCTGTAATCTTCTTTTTCCCAAGCATCACTTTTTTTTTAAAAAAATGAATTTTTACAATTACGTCGATTTAAAGTCATTAAAAAAAAACATCAAAAGTAAATCAGATTAAAAAAAAAAAAAATTTTAATAAATAATTCTGCTTTTTTTTTTTTAATCAACGTTTTCGACTTTCAAATTATTAATTTAATTACATTAACTATATTAGTATTAATAATAATAATAATAATAATGATAAAAGCATTCGGAGTTCAGCATTCGAAAAGTGCTTTGGCATTTATTTAAATCGTTCGTGTGAGCATTTCAACCAACGATAACTGACTGCATTCGCTCTCATTAAATAAAATAAAATCGGCGAAATGTATCGTAAACCTATGACGTCATAGAAATCCGTTACAAAATAAACACTGAAATGAAATTAACGAAGTCGACGACGACGACTAAAACGAAACCAACAGCAAGGCCGAAAAAATTTAATGAAAATTTAATCCATCTAAAACAAATCGATTAATCGAAATATATCGATCAATTAAATTATCGATTTAAAAAAAAAATTCATTTCTTTGACATAAAACATATTACAATTGTCTTAAACAATAATAATAATGATACAAATCATAAAAAGGATAGAATTTTTTTAAGTATTAGCAAAATTTATTCTAATCAGTGGCGTATTCAGTCAGTTTTAATTTTAAAAAAATATTCGCACAAATTGCACAAACGCACACGAAAATTAAAATTTAAACGTTTACATTTATAAAATATTTAAATTTACAAAAATTAATTTAAATGAGTTAAAATTGTTACGTCAAAAGCCATCATCATTATTATTATCATCATCATCGCAACAAAAATGATGGAGAAATTTTAAATTTTCCAAAATTCAAACCGTTTCAAATATTCGTCAAATTTTTTTTTTTTTTACGCATCGTCATTCGTTCCGTAAAAAAAAAAAGTCAAAAAAATTTTTCTGGAACGAACTAAACTAACCGGCGTTAAAATTTGAAAATTCTGAAGGAAAACATTGAATTCTCCCCCCCTCATCCCCTTCTCCCACTACCTTCCTTTTATTAAAATATTTTCCGACTCGAAATTTATTTATTTTTGTGTTTTTCATCATTTATCGGATAAATTTTAGGGGAAAAAAAAAAAAGATGAAGCGAGGAGGCGGGGCGAAGTGGGTAGGAAGGATGAGTCGTCGGAGAAGGAGGAGTAGGCGGGGTGACGGCAGCATCGAGAGGACAAAGAAAAGTATAAGAGGAGGAACGAGAGAAGGGAAGGGGCGGGGTTTAAAAATTTTTTTTTTTTTTTTAAGTTTCAAGAAATTTTTTTGTTTTTTATCCGATTCGAAAAACCGTTAAAAATTCTTTAAATTTTTAAATTCGAAAAAATTTTTTTTTTTTTTAGAAGGAAAATTTCGAATTTAAAAAAAAAAAAAAAATTTCAAAAAATAAATTAACCGTTAAAAACTAAATAATAAAACGATGAACAAAGCAAAATAATAATAATAATATATAAAGATCGACATTGACCTTTTAAATCTCTATAATTATTATTATTATAGCGCTATAATCGATATTTTAACTTTATCGTTATAGATTTTAATTATCACTTTTTTTTCCAACAGAAACTTTTTTTTCATTTTTTATAGTTATAAATTATTGCTATAAAAAAATATAGATTAGATATTACTATAAATTAATAAAGAGAGAGAGAAAGAGTGGGGGGGAGGGAAAATGATTAAAATTATTATTATTATTATTATAATTTAACTCATAAAAATTCAAAGTAGTTGAACTAATAAGGAAGAAAATAGAATAGAAAAAAAAAAAAACTTATTTTCCTGGAATTTATCCAGGTTTGATTATTCAAATTAAAAAAACATTTAAATTATCCAGTTTTTCTTTTGTTCTTTTTTTTTTTAATTGTCTCATGATAATAATAATAATAATTATGGAATCAATCGTATTGTTTTGGTAGTCGCTGGAAAAACAAAAAAAAAATGTGACGTTGGAAAAAAAAAAATTTTCTTTCGTTTGTTTATTTTATTAAAAACGTTTCCAGTCGCGTTTTTTTTTTTTTTTTTTTAAATTATCTTTATTACACTCTCCAGAAATTCCAGAATTTAAAAAAAAAAAATTTTTTTTCTCCAGTTTTTAATAAAAAAATAAAAAAAAAAAATTAAAAAAAAAATTAATATCGTCGATACATCGAATCAATAATTATTATTATTATTATAGTTAAAAAATATTTGGAATTTTTCAAAGGTATAAAAACAAACAAACAAACAAACGACGGAAGGTTTTTTTTTTTTAATTAATAACGTAATTATAAATTTTTTTTTTCTACCCAAAAAAAAAAATTTTTTCTTCTCTTTTTATCTTCCTCTTTCTCTCAACTCTTTCTCCCCGTCTCCCCAACAAACAAAAAAATTTGTTTGTTTAAAAAATTAAATAAATAAATAATTTTTTATTTTTATTTTTCGTCTTCTGCTTTTTATTTATTTATTTTTTTGTTAAAAATTAACGATATAAATTTTTTTTTTTTTTTTTTTAAAGCTCCAATTTTCACTCGAATAACTTTTGGTGGAAAAATCATTCGACTATTTCCAATTTTTAATTTGTTTTACTGTTGCTGTTGTTACTGGCTGTTTGTTTGTTTTACTGCTCTTTTTTTTTTTTTAATGGCTTGAGTTAGCAATTTTCGATTTTAAAAACATAAAACGATGATGATAATGATAATGATAATAATAATGATGATAAAACTTAGTTTTTTATACTCTCGCCTTTCAAATCGAAAAAAAAAAAAAATTCCTTTTAAAATCTTTTCCTTTTTGTATACGAAACGTGATAAAGTTCATTGATTAAAAAAAAAAGAAAACTTTTCTCCAGGAAAATAATAATAATAATAATTAACTGGAAAATTACGATAAGGAAAAGAAAAAAAATAATCAAACGCGAAATATTCTCGTTAAAAAAAATTAATTAATTTTTTTTACGATCATATAAAAATTAATTGTAGGAAAAAATAAATAAACACCGGAACCGGAAATGACAAACGTGGTGGTGATGATAATAATAATAATAATATTTTAAAAGAGTTTTAAATATAATGTAATAATCATAAACAACTCACCAACGACAACCATTTGTCCGTGATCGGTAACGGTACGAAATTCAGGTGCTTCACCGGAAACTTCGCATTTATAACGACCGGAACTTGACAAATCAACTTTTGATAAAACTACGGTGCTTTCCGTAGAATTCGACACCTTTAACACAAAAAAAAAAAAACAAATTTAAATAAATAAATAAAAATTAATATAAAAACCGAGGGAGGGAGAGAGAGAGAGAGAGAAACACAACGTCATCGTCATCATCACGGATGAAGGATTTTATCTACACGTTGTTATAATAAACATGTATGGAAAAAAAAATGAGGGAGTGTGGGAAAGACGTAGGAAGGGAGGAAGGAGGGTGAGAAAAAGGGAAAAAAAACTTTCTGGAAAAACAAACTAATAAAAACAAAATTAAAAAAATATTTTATTAAATTTGTTTAAAAAACTTTTTAATATTTAATAGGCTGATCGTATGTAAAAAAAAAAAAGTTTTTAAAACTACAAAAAAAAAAAAAATTGTGTTTACGTAATTACGCTTTCGAGTCTTTATATATACATGTAATAAAATTTTTAAATATAAATAACCTGGAGAGAAAAACTGGAAAAATATTTTATTTTAAAAATAAAAATCACACTTGCTGGAAAACAAAAAAAAAACGATACTTTTATTAAACCAGGAAAAATCTATTACGCACAACCTCCTCTCCACCCGGACCCGGTAGCAGAGAGAGTGTGGGGGAGACGCACCGGAAGCCACTACCCAACTAAAATTCCTGGAGAGAGGGGAGCTCGTGGGAGTTTTAACCTGTATTTCGGGCTCGACTCTTTCCTGAGCCAGAACTATCAGGTCTATCCGAGAAAGATCCCGGTACTTCCCCTTTTTACTCTTCAGGAGGCAGTCCTGAGCTGGCACCATCGGTCCTACCACTTCTGTAGAGTCTGCGGGTTTCCGGAGAGAGAGTGAGAGAGATATCCGGGGTCCCGAATCCCGTTTATCGTTCATCTCTTTTCCTTTCACGTCACACCTCTGTATTATCCCAATTTGGATCAAGTAACCAGTTCGACCCCCTTGAACAAGAGTCATTAAAATACTTATCCCTAATGTAGGTACAGGTTTGTTCTTGTTTGAACAAGCTGTTCTCCCACTCTCAGAATTTGAACCCACGATTCTCAACTCGGGGATCTTCAGGCTCATTTCGACTCTACCTTCCTCTATCTCCCCAAGGCATTCAAGTTGTTTACCCCTAACGGATGTCTAGTCATTCAACCCCAAAACCCCAGCCCCCAAAACATCCTCTCTGTACCTACCCTCCGAGATCTTTTTAGATGAGTGAACGGAGTCGGAAAAGAATATTAAAAAAAAATTTTTTTTCTTCTTCGTATTATTTTTAAAAATCCTTTAAAACATGTAGTAACGTTTAATGATTTAAAAAAGAAAAAAAAATAAAAAAAGGAAAGAAAAAAAAGGAAAAAAAAGGAAGATGAAAAATTATTTTCGAATAATTTTCAAATATAATATTTTCATTGAAAATCAATTATAATTTAATTTCTGTTTTAACTCCCAACAGAAAAAAAATTTTCTTTTTTTTTTCTTTTAAAATTAAATTTTCTTATTTTCTTTGATTTTTCACAAAAAAAAGGAAAAAAAGGAAAGAAAAAAAAATTTTAAATTAAAAAAAATATATATATATATATATATTACGCTTAATATCAGGTGTCAATGTTTTCTTCTTCCCCGATTTCTTTAAAAAAAAAAAGATGGCGGAAGTAAAAAAATCATTTTTTAAATATTCGAACGAAAATAAATAAATAAAAAAACATGACGGAAACAACATAAACAACCCAAACAACAACAACAAGTAAAACACAATTTGTCGTTTATATTTTATTTAAAAATCCCAAAATTTTAATTTTTTTTTTTTAACGTGGAAGTAGAAAATTTTTAATCGCGTAATTTCTTTTTTAAGTAATCGTATTATTCTAATTAAATGAAAAGTTGAAACCTCATTAAAATTAAACGAATGTTGTTTGCACAAAGAAACATAATCTTTTCATTTTTCTTATTTTTTTTTTTTTATGTATTATGTATATTATGTATATTATGTATTATGTACCTTTTTTTTTAAAAACTATTTAAAAAGAGAATTTTAAATTTTTTTTAAAAGTTATTTTCTTTCGATTTTTATACCTCGTTTAAAAAAAAAATTTTTTTTCTTCTGTTTTTTATTTAATTTTCATCGTTACCTGATTCCTCAATATAATCATCATCATTATCATCGTGATGATGTAAAAAATGAATTTTTATATTATATAAAAGTGTAAAAAAATTATTATTATTATTATTCGGTGCGAGGTTTATTTTTTTCGATATTCAACTTATCTCGTTTGTTTAACCTTTTAATTTCCTTTTAACAAAAAAGGAAAATTTTTTTTGTTTTTACATTTATAATGAAAAAAAGAACATAAAGTTTTTTTTGTAACCGAAAAGAGAAAGAGAGGGGGGAAAGAGAAAGAGAGAACAAAAAGAAAGGTAAGAAAAACCTTTGGAATGAGATATATTAATGTAATTTAAAAAAAAAAAAAAAAAACAAAGATGGAAAATTTTAGGGAAATGAAAAGATGAAAAGAGATGAAGCGAAAAAAAAAAAAAAACAAAAAAAAAATTTTTTTTTCCTTTCCATAGAGTAAAAAAACAATCGAAAAATCGCGGGCGCGCGCTCGCGAGAAAGGTCTACAAAATCTTTTGTTGCACCGAAAAAAAAAAAATTTTTTTAACCTTTTTTTGTAATAACAAAAGAATTTTTCTTTACGAAACGAATCTTTTTTTTTATAATTCCGAAAACCTTTTGCTCTCTTATTCATTCATTCATTCATTCATTCAACACCGCCTTCATCCGTTCACTCATTTACCTCCGCTACCGCCTCCGCCGCCATTATAAAAACAACCGACAGGGAAAAATTTTCCAAAAAAAATAAACTCACTTCCCGCCATTTTTTTTTTGCTTTGCTTTCTCTCTCTCTCTCTCGCTCTCTCTCTTTCTCTCTCTTTTCGTGTTTTTTTTTTTTTTTTTTTTTTGGGAAATGAGAAAAGAAAAAGCGGAAGTGCAAAATGGTGGAGGAGGAGGAGGCGTCGGACTCGGTAATTACCCGAAGCTAAAAGTAAATCAACTTAATTTTATTTTATAAGCCCGAGATTCGCTTTATGGTCAACCTGAGTGCCTTAACTCAGATAATGCAAATGCAAATTTTTCCTTCCTTCCTTCCTCCCCCTCTACCTTCTCCTCCCCTCCCCGACCGATTCTTTTACATTTTATACACTCTAACCAACCGTTTCTCTCTCTCTCTCCCTCTTCATTTTTTTCAAAATTTAAAACAAACGAGATGATTCTCGTTATTTTTTTTTTTCGATTAAAATCAATAAAACAACACAAAATTTTTAAATCAAGTAGTATTAATGATAATGATAATGATAACAGGCATAAACTTTTTGTTTGTTTACTCTATGGATTGTTTTTAAAATTCAAACCGGATACAAATGAATAATTCTGGAATTTTCCTTTTAAGTTTTAAACAAATTAAAAAAAATTTTTTTTTCTTTGGATGTTTGCAATCGATAAATTCCAAAAAAAAAAAAAAAAAAAACGAACCGTAATAATAATAATAATAATAATAAATAAAAAATTGAAAATTTCTAAGAAAATTTATTATTATTATTATTTCGTAAAATAAAAATAATTAGCTTGGGAATATTCATTTTTCTCATTTTCAACTTTTTCTTTTATTTTTCCGTTTCTCTCTTTCTCTTTTACCATCTCTCCTCTCCTCTCTCTTTCTCTCTCACTCACTCTTTTTCATTTCTTGTCCCATCGCGGATTTTCCGTTCTTTTTTTTTCTTTTTTGTCTCTCTTTCCCCCCTCCGACGTCGTCATCGTGGCATCCGTTTTTTTTTTTTATTTTTCATCATCGCCTTTCTATTTCTCTCTCTCTCTCTGTCTCTCTCTCCCACACTTTCTAACTCTCTCCCTTGCTCTTCCCCCGGTACTTTTATTAAAAAAAAAATTTTTTCAAATTCAATAAAAAACCATTAGCAAGTCGTTTACGTCTCTGAAAATTCTCGTGGAGCAGTGAAAATGTCAGCAACAGCCAAACCATTTTAAAACTTGATAAAAACAAATAAATAATAAGAAAATTCACGGCGTTAATGAAATAATTTTTCCTATTACAAAAACCTTTTCTGCGGGAGAGAAAGAGAAAGAGAAAAACAGAGAGAGAGATAGAGAAACAGAGAAAGAGAGACAGAGGGGAGAAAGAGAGAAAGGAAAAACAAAAACAAGAAAAAAAAAATTTATTTTTATTTTTTTTCTTTCGCGTTTCTTTTTGTTGTTGTTTGTTTGTTTACGGGAAGTAACAAACTTTAATTAAAAAATTATTATTTAATCGATTAATTAACGGATATACGTCATCAAATACGTCATTGACACACAATCAACTAAGTCATAGCACTTTAAAAAACTTTTTTTTTCATTAATATTTATAATCGTATCGTTTTAAAAAAAATAAATAAAATTCAATATCCGATTTTATTTAAAAAAAAAAAAAAGGCGGGAAAAAAATTTAAATTTTTAAATAATTAATATCCGGTTAAAAAAAATTCTTTTTTTTTTTTAATAGTTTTCGTAACGTGATTAGAATTTAATCGATGTAAAATTAATCCGTTGAAAAAAAAAAAAAAATTATCGATTCGTTGATACAATAAAAAAGGAAAAATGAATCAATCAGTCAAAGGAAACAAAAAAAAAAAAAAAAGGAAACAAAAAAGGAAAAAAACAAACAAACTTACCAAATAACCTACGTTGACCCTGACGCCAGGAAGTTTAAATATTTGTGTTTGTGGATTGTCTTTTGGAATGTAACGAAAAAATTCGTGACCGTCTTTATACCATTTGACGGCATATAGTGACTCCCCTCGAAGTTCGTACCTGCATTCCAAATGGGCATCTTGATCTCGTACGGCATGTTGTGGAATTTTAACTTCGATCAGTCTAAGACATTCGATCCCTTCAACAAACAAAACAAACAAACAAACGAACAAATTATTAATTATTTAATCACCATAACAACCGTCATTATCATTTTAATAATAATAATAATAATAATAATATTAATTAACGTTTTAATTTTTTCCTTTATTTTATTTTATTTTAAAATATCGATTATCGATGATTATTTTACGTAACAATAATAATAATAATAATGATAATAATAATAGTTAAAAGTTCAAAGTTTCAAATTATCGAATTTTCCCTTTTTTTTCCTTTTCTCCTCCTTTTTCTTCCTTTTTTTTCCTTTTCTTTTTAAATTAAATAAGAAACTTTATATATGTAAACGCAAACGCGTTATATTATAATTTGTATTATATTAAAAGAATCAAATTATTATTATTATCATCATCATCATTATTATTATTATTATTATTATTATTATTTTAACGTATTTTTTTTATTAGGAAAAAAAAAAACGTAAGAAAAATTTTCCGTTTTTTTAAATTTAAAAATTTCTTTTTTTATTTTTAACAAAGAAAAAAAAATATAAAATAAAATGTATATTAATTATTATTATTATTATCGTGGTATATTTACCTATTAAATATTTAATAACGTAAAATAAGTATGGAAAAAAGGAAGGGAAAAAAAGGAAGGGTAAAAAAGGAAGGAAAAAACAGTTTAATACGTGAAAAATTTGATTTTTTTTTTTTTTTGTTTGAAAATAGAAAGCTGGAGAAAAAAGAAAAATTTTTGAACTGGAGAAAATTAATCGCTTCGGGACTTTAAAAAAAAAGAAGACAAAAATTATTATTATTATCATTATCATTATTATTATTGTTATTATTATTATTATTTTGTATTTTTTTTTTTAATATAAACGACAAAATAAAAAGTGTAATTTACCTCACAGAGTGAGAGAAAAAGAAAAAAAAAAGTTTCAAAGAAAATTAATTACTCGAATAAGCCAAAGTGGCAGAAGAATTAAAACAATTTTTTTTTTTTGTTCGTTCGCGGACGTTTAACAGACGACGAAAAAAAAAAATTAGATTAAATTAAAATTAAATTAAAATTAAATTTTAATTTTTTTTTTTTTTGTGGGTGTGTACGCGTCGTTTCTTTAATTCTTCATTAATAAAAAAAAAACCTTTTGGAAATTTATTTTTTATTAATTTTAAAAAAAAAAATAATTTATTTATTAATAAATTATTTACGTTATTGATTTTCTTCTGACACGACATTTTTTTTTTTTCAAGTCGTTTGTGTTATAATCTCACCACACACGCACGCACACGCACACGCAAAAAAATTTAATTTAATTTAATTTAACACGATTCATTACATTCGTGCTAATAATTTTCCTCCCCCCTCACCTCCCGATAATAATAATAATAAATATTAATAAGTATTATTATTATTATTATTATTATTATTTAAATGATAAGAGCGTATATATTTGTTATCATCAGTAAACAAATTTTTAATTCGATATTATCGTGAGTAAAATTTTTTTTTTTTTGTTCCCCCACGCACGACATTTTATTTAAATGACGTCATTTTAATTAATTTATTAATTATTAATTATTTATTTATTCATACGATACATAAATAAATAAATTTATCGAACGAAAGAACGTGTAAGAAGATATTGTAAAAGAAAAGAAATTTCGAAATTCATTACTCGAATAAACGTTTGTATAACTTCTGTAACAAAGTACAATTTAATTTTTTTTTTCTTTTCATTTATGACGTCACGTTTGTTTGTTTTAACGTCGTTCGGTTGTTGTTGTTTTTTTAAAACAATGTAAAGTTAATTACACGATAATTAAAATGATAGGAAAAGAAAAGAAGCGGGGGTCTCTTCGATCGGGGATAAAGAAAAATAATAATTTTTTTGTTTGTTAGATTTTTTTAAAAAAAAAACAACGTGTCATAAGAATTTCCGGTAAGTTTAAAATTGGGTGTTATTGTTGTTGTTGTTGTAGTTGTTGTTTATTTATTTATTTTTTTTTTTTTTTATTACTCCTTCGAGACTAGTTTAAAATTCAAAAATTCAAATTTAATCGAATCTACAACAAACGTGAACGTCACAATGAGTGAGAGAGATAGAAATAGACATGA
>NW_002987888.1:251013-265737 GCF_000006295.1 Pediculus humanus corporis | reverse complement strand
AAAAACACAAAAAAAAAATTTTTTTTATTTTTTTTCTTCAATCGGAAATGCATTTTTATTATATCATTCCGTTTCCGTTTTCGTTTTACTCAACGTTTTTCTTTGTTTAAAAATAAAAAATTTTATATAAACATTTCATTTTACCATTTCTTTTTTTTGTGTGTGCGCGTGTGTGTGTAAAAAAAAAAATGATTTATCGACGCGTCCAATAAAAAATTTTTTGATTGGATACGTCAAAAATTATTATTATTATTATTATTATCATTTTTTCCATTTGAAAAAAGATGGCGGAGGCGAGACGTATTATTAACTTATTTTTGATGTGGATTTTTTTTTTTTTTTTTTAATTTTTTTAAATAATTGAATTTAGTTTTTTTTTTTTGTTTTTAATTCTCTTCTGCTCGTTGTTGATAAATAAACCTTTTATCAGCTTTTCGCTTTAACTCTTATTGATTGATTTTTTTTTATTTTTTCTTCTGCTGGAATGTTTTTTATTTTTTTTTTAAATTTTTTGTTTCCTTTTTCCCTTTTCCTTTTTTTTAAATTTAATTACCCTAATTAATTTATACCGAAACGTTTGTTTTTTTTTTTAAATAAATAAATACGTAATAATAATAATAATTTGAAATTTTTTTTTTTGTTATCATTTAGATAAAAAACAATAAAACGTGATTTTTTGTTTTTTTTTTTAAATAATAATAATAATGATAAACGAAATAATTGGTTAAATTTCCATCATTTTTTTTTGTCTCTCACTTCAATTAATACGAATATTTTTTTTTTTGTTTTTCTCACGTTGGTAACATTGAAAAAAAAAAAATTTTTTTTTAATTAACGTTTTTTTAAATCCCCCTCCCTAATTTTTATTATTTTTTCACACGTTGGTAACATTCAAAAAAAAAAGAAAAAAGTTTTGGCGGGAAAATTTGAATTTGACGATTCGTCATGGCGGATCGGGGGGAGGAAAGAGGGGAGGCAGTAAAGGAGAAGAGGCAGGAGCGAATTTTTTTTTTCCTCTGAAACGAATTTAATAATAATAATAATAATACTATATTACCACGTCATGCGGGCGTAAAACAAACAACAAACGGAATAAAAGAAAAAATTTTTTTTAATTAATCAAGACATTTTGGTTTTTTTTTAAATTTTTTTTTTCGCGAAATTAACAACATATCCGTTTCCGCTTTATTATTATTAATAATAATTTAAAAACTTACGTTTAGGGTGAGATGAAAAAAAAAATAATAATAAAATGAAGTATGTGAGAAAACTGGAACCGAAAGCTGGACAAAGAAAATTTTCAAAACAAAACAAAAAAAAAAAAGAAAAAAGTTTTAAAACAAAAGAAAGAGAGAGAGAGAAAGAAAACTATTGAAGATAACAAACGAAGAAGGGGTGGGGAGAGAAGTGAGGGGATGGGATAAAAAAGAAAATTTTGCACGTTAAAAGATTCAAATAGGGAAATTAGACATTAGTTTTCTAGTGCCACGGTTTTTTATGTCTTTTTGCACGCTTTTACTTTTTTTTTTTTTATTTTATTTTATTTATTTATAGGAAAACTTTTCCTTTTCATGGTTTTTCGCCATTTTTTTTTTTTTTGTTTTGTTTTCTTTCATTTTTTTCCGCGACGTTTTTTTTATTTTTTATTCTTCCTTTTTTAAATTGAAATTCAAAAAAAAAAAAAAATATAAATTTAACGTTTTTATTCTCTCTCTCTTTTTTTCTCTGACTCTCTCTCACTCTCACTCTATCACACACTCACTTTTTTTAAGTGAACTCAATTGAAGAGCCTTCTCCGACTTTTCTCTCACTCTCTCTCTACTTCAAATCTACGGACGACGCCCATTAGCCATTTTTTTTTTTTTTTTCGTTTCCGAGTGAAAATTTTTTTAAAAAAGTTTTCCAGTTTTGGTTTTTCACACAAAAAAAAACAAACTTCCGGTTTTCACGCCGCGACGAAAAAAAAAAAATATACGACGTTTTTATTTTTTATTTATTATTATTTTTATTTTTAAATTTTTTTTTATTAAATTATGATTTAAACGAGTTCACGTGTTTTTTAGTTAATTTTTTTAAACAATTATTATTATTATTATTATTATTATTATTATTATTATTATTATTATTATTATTACATATCTCCCCTCTCCCCCAGTTTTTTTTTTCTTCGAGAATTTTGTTTTCCCGCCACAAAAAAAAAAAAATTAAAATTAAAATTTTTTTTAAGGCGAAAGGGAAAAAAAAAAAAACAGGAAGTTGAAAAAAAAAGAAAAAAAGTGGAAGAAGAAAAAAAAATACGTAGGAGGAAACAAAAAAAGGGGGAAGGGGAAAAGAAAGAAAAAAGTATATAACGGTTCATCGAAAATTATTTTCATTTTATTTTTATTTTTTTTTTCTTCTTCTGTTGAAAAGCTTAAACGGATACAGAAAAAAATGGTAGGGGAAGAGTAGGAAGTGAGAGGAAGGGGGAAGAGAGATAAACGAAAGAATAAAAGTGGAAGCAGAAAAAAAAAAAAATGAAAAATTGCACTGCGATTTTCTATTAAAAAAAGAAATAACATTAAACAAAACATTTTTTTTTAAAATTAATTTTTAATTTTTTTCAGAGTTTTTTTTTTTTTAAATCGGTTACCGTGGGAAATCTTTTCCTTCGTTCTCTCACTTCCCTTAATATCTTCCACCCTCTTCCCCCTCTCCCCCTGGGAGTCCCCCCATCATAAAAAAAAAAAAAATGAAAAAATAAAATAGAATTTTAATAGGGACGCCACGCAACAATTTACAAAAAAATAAATTTCCGGTAAAGTATACACAAATGCAATCTAAATTTTCACTTTTTTTTTTTCCTCCCCCGTTCGAATATTGTTTTGAGACCTGTTATCCCCTCTCCCCCTCTCTCTCAATCTCTCTATCTCTCTTTATCTATTTATCTTTATCTCTCTCACTTTAAAAAATTATAGCGCTACAAAATGTGCCTTAAAACTTTTTTTTTTTATTTCGTTTTTCTTCAATTTAAATAATAAAAAAAATTTTTTTTTTTATTTTATTATTAACTTTTATAGCGAGAAAAACTTTCTTTTTTTTATTTTAATTAAAAATATAAATTTATAGACTATATTCCTGCTATATATATGTATTCGTGTTATATTGAAAATTTATTTATTATTTTATGGGCTCTCGGGGATTTTTTTTTCTTTTTTTTTTTTTGCTGTTGTTCTACACGGATTCAATTTTCTCTCTTTTAAACTTTATTTATAGTCTATAATTTAAACGTTCCTTTTTTTTTTATTTTGAAAACAAACGTGACAACATCAACAACAACAACATCAACAACATTAACAAACAATTTTAATAACATTAACAGAAAACAAAACAAAACGACAAATTTTAATTTTTTTTTATTTATAAATTTGAATTTCCCGCCAAAATATTTTTCAAGTTAAATTCGAAAGAGCTTAGTGACTGTTAGCACTAACAACAACAAAAACAAAAACAAAAACTTAACAAACAAATTTAAACTAAAAAAGAAAAAAAAACAAAACGAAAAATTTTTTTTTTTTTTGTTTATAAATTTGAATTTTCCGCCAAAAAAATTTTTTAAGTCAAATTCGAAGGAGCTTAGCGGCTGTTAGCACAAACTACAACAACAACAAAAGCTTAACAAACAAACTTAAAAACATTAACAAAGAAAACAAAACAAATTTTTTTTCTTTTTTTTAAATTGTTGAATTTTCCGCTAAAAATTTTTTTTTTTTACAAATTTGAATTTCCCGCCAAATTTTTTTTTTCTCTTTATATTCGAAAGAGCTTAGTGGTTGTTAGCACACATAACAACAACAACATTAAAAAACAAATTTAAACTTAAAAAACATTAACAAAAAAAAAAACAAAACAAAACGAAAAGAAAATTTTTATAAATTTAAATTTCCCGCCAAAAAAAAATTTTTTGTTTTTCGTCGTTAACTTGAAGTTTTTTTTTTTTTCAAATATGGTGGAAATTGTCACGCAAATATTAAATTGAAATTTTTATATTCAATAACTTGTCAGTTTTTTTTTTTTTTTTATTAACTTATTAATATTGGAAATTTGGATTGTTTTTGGTTGGTTGTTGGTTGCGTTTGTTGTTGGTTGTTGTTGTTTACAAAAAAATTTTTATTTAACATTTGTTTTAACCTTTTCCTGTCACAATAAATGATTTAAATTTAATAACGAATTTCTTTTTTTTTTTATTATTATTAAAATCGATCGATATTTAATTTTATTTTATGTACATAAATAGATTGTTGTATATTTAATAACTTATTGATAAATGATAAGCTATTATTATTATTAAAATTATTATTATTATTATTATTATTATTATTATTATTATGAATTTTTAGTTTTATAAGCGATTTGAAGTGTTTTTCCGGAATTTTCCAAAGGTTTTTTATTCGATTGTTTTTGAATTTTCAGATTCGTCATTCAGTTATTTATAAAATTTCGGGAGAATGTGATAGTACCACGTGACTCGATTTCTCTTAATATTATGGAATGATTTCCAGTGTTTTCTACTGCTAAAATTATTTCCGTTTTAAATCTATAGCGTTTCCTGGCGATTTCGATTTGCGTTTCCGGCTCTTTAGTTGTAACGGTTCGTCGGTACGGTGACTTCCGGTTTATTACCCGGTGAAGTGATCTATGCATCATTCATTCGCGACAGGCATTCCAGTAAAGACATTTGCAGATTTTTCCAGACTTATCCAAAAATTAGAGACTCATCGTCTTTTTGAGCCGTAGGGAGTCTTTTTCTTCTTTGAATTTTCCTCGACTTCCAGATTTTCTTCATGCAACTTTCCACATTCTCCCAACACCTCTCACCCCCTACTCCTCCCCTTCCAACATTTCACTTACTGTATCATTATGAATCACACCGCATAATCTTACAACTTTTGTATTGTTTTTAATTTTTTTAAAAATTCTCCTCCAGGTTAAAAAACAATTTTGGAACGAGAAAGTGTAAAAAAAGTTTTTCCAAAAAAAAAAAAAAAAATTTTTTTTTCTTTTTTAAAATTGAAATTTTTTTAAACTTTCTTCTGCTGTTGTTTCTTTCACGACACATAACAATGACTTAAAGTTTTGATTTATTATAACGCATTTTTTTGTTTTTTTTTGACAACATGTCGAGAACTACGACGACGACGACATTTTACAACAGCAATAATAATAATAATATTAAAGTAAATAAATTAATTGCGTACCATTCATAATAAACGCGTTATATCTCTCCCCCAAAAAAAATGAAAAAATTATTCCTTATCGATTTTCAAACGTTTTAAAATAATAATAATAATAATAATAATAATAATAATAATAATAATAATAATAATCTTATTTATTTTCTAAAATTTTAAATAAATTTATTGACCGGAAACAAACGGAAACATATAAATTTTATTATCATTACAATAATGTTTTTAACCCTTACAATACTAATAATAATAAATTCTTATTGTTTACTTATTAATTATTATTATTATTATTATTAATGTCGTCATCGTAGTCGTCGTAGTCGTCGTTATTATCAAACCGTTAACAATTTTCTTTTTGTTAAATTAAATGATTTTATTATCGGATTGATATTTTCGTCTGAAATATTCAAGTGAGAGAAATTATTATTATTATTATTTTATCGTGGTAGTAGAAATTCCGGAAAAGGTCAAAGTCAAATGGTCGAAATTTAAAAGATTTAAATTTTAAGGTTGCGGTTAACCAAATTATACCAATTAAATAATAAATAAATAATAACCTCTTTCTTAAATTATTAATAATTTTAACGACGTCGACGTCGACGACGACGACGACGGAAACAAAACAAAACAATTATTATTATTTCGTTTCCTTTCGGTACGAATCAAATTAAAAAAATCATTTTTTTTTGCATTTCCATTTGCAAACGTTTTCCCATTCCCGTTTATTTATTTATTTATTGACTTTATATCGTGTAAGTGAGAAAGAAAAGAGGGGGGGAGAAAGAGAGGGGGCAAAGAGAAAGATAAAGAAAATGGCGGATGAGAGTTAAAAACCGTTAATATCTATCATAATTAAAGGAAATAAAAAAGGAAAATGGCGAATGAAAATTATTTTAAAAAATTTTTTTCCTTTACCACGACAAGAGTTGTAATTGAATTTTCTTAAAATAAAAACCGCAAAATTTGCTAGTGACGTCACAGGCGCACACGCACGCACACGCACACACACGCACACGCAGGCACGCACACGTATAGATAAACGAATCGGCGGTCGTGTGGGTGATTGAACTTGAGTACCGATGAAAACACGTTTTGAATTTCCGGTTAGTAAACGTCACATATAATTTATACTTTAATTTATTATTATTATTATTTATCGCCGTCATCGTCGCGGTACGTACGTCATCATCATCATCATCATCATCATCATTATCATCGTTTTTTTTTTTAATTTTAAATTTTAAATCTGAAATAGAAAAAAAAAAAAAAATTTCCTTTTTGTGGTCAACAGCATATTTAATTCTCTGTCGGAATTTTTTTTTAAATAAATAAATTTATTTACTTTGACATTTTTTTTTTTTTGTCAAAAGTTATTTATTCATTTATTTATTTTTAACAAAAAAAAAAAAAAAAAAGTAGAAAGAGACAGAGATAAAAGCAGAAGACAAAAAAAATAAAAAAAAAAAAAACAAAGAGAATTTTAATTTTTTTTTTTTTAACTCGAACGTGACGACACAAAATCGTGTGTGTGTGCGTGACGTCAAAAATTTAAAAATTTTCATTTTATTTTTGCATTTAAATACTAAAAATTTTACGTCACTCGTTTTACACGTCATATATTTAATAACGTAAAAAAACGTCATCGAATATGATAAAAATCTATAAATTATTATTATTAATAAAAAAGAAAAAAAAAGGAAAAAAAAAATTAAATAAAAGTTACGAGTTGATTTTTGTTCCCATTTTTTTTTTTTTTTATTACTTTTCCCAAAGGTTTAATCCAAATAAAAAAAAAAAAAATCAAGAAAGTTAACATGAAGGATAGAAAAAGGAAAGAAAATAGGAAAAAAAGGAAGGAAAAAAAAGGAAAATTTTAAACACGTAGTACATTTTAGGTAAAGTCACGAAACGGTTAACTGAGTTCGGTTAACAAACGCACGAACAAATTCGAAAAATTCTTCCCCGAAAAAAATTCACTCTCAATATTTTCACACGGAAATCATTTTACGTAATAATAATAATAATAATGATAATGATAATAGTGATAACGCAACCCGTTATCATCGATGATGATAATGATAATAATTATTATTAGAAAAAATTAAGAGAGAAACGAGAAGAAACAATTCCGGGCGGATCGATGAAACGAAAAAAAAATTTTTTATCCCGGCGGAAAAACGGGAAGGAGGAGTCGGGTCGAGGGGGAGTTGACGGAGGAGGGAGGGGGAGGGTAAGGAAGGAGCGTGGGAAAAAAAAAGAAAAAAATTAGCGAAACCAATTAATGGAATAAATTATTATAATTAGGGGGGAATAAACGATTAATAAAGTTTATGCGGAAAAATTCCTTTGTTAGAATTTTCTCTCGATTTTTTTTTTATTTTTACTCGTATTTAATAAAGGAAAGAAAAATAATAATAATAATGATGATGATAACGAGGGGAAGAAGGGTGAGGGGAAGGGAGGGAGGAAAGTTTTTCTCAATTTACACAAAGTTTTGCTTTCATTAGTCTTTTCGACCTTTTCTTAAAAAAAAAAAAAAAATTTTCTTTTTTTTTTCTTTTTTTTTTTTTCTTCAACGACTTATTTCCTCGAACCATTTAGAAATTTAATACTTTAATTTGGGCTTCGTTTTTGCGGTTTTCCCTCCGTTTACTGCGGTTAATCAAAAGAAAAAAAAAAGGAAACACTAACGATGATGATGATGATAATAAGAAAAAGGAAAAAAAATAAGTGCAAAAAAAAACGCGGGTGAGGGGGAAAAAAAATTATATTTATATATATAAAAACGTGCGTAAGTCTTTTTTTTCAAAAGGTCACGACCTTTAACCCTTCCCCACACCCTCCTCTTCTACTTTCGTTCGCAACGCATTTTTACGCCGCGTAAATTTCATAACAAAACATTTAAACGCGTACCCATTCCAATTAAAGTAATAATTAATGATTGTGTTTTTTTTTCTTTCCTCTCTCTCTCTCTCTTTCTCCAATTTTATCATCAAAACTATGACGTAATAAAAATCGATAATTAAATAAATAATAATAATAATAATTAATTATATTATAATTATATTACGATACGCGCACGCACATAATAACGAATTTTTAAATAAAAAAAAAAAAATTTATTATTTATATAATAATAAAATGGTCAATTGATTTGTAACTGTCGCGTCGTCGTGTAAATAGAAAACCCTTTCCTCCCCTCCTTTTTTTTTAACAATGTTTTGTCACTTTTGTCATCTATTGACACTTTTTTTTTTTTTTATCGTGGACGGCAATAATATTAAATTTATTGCTTTGGAAAAAAAAATAAAATAAAATAAAAAAAAAATTAAAAAATTGCAAAAAACGATTCGAAAATGTTTTAAATTGATTAATGATTTTTTCATTCGTTTGTTTGTTTGATCGTTTGTTTGTTTGTTTGTTCGTTTGTTTTTTAATCACTTTTAAATTTCGAAATTATTTTATTTTTATTTATATTGTATTTTATTTTCAATATCGTTAACGACAATGAAATTAATATTAATATATTCTCTCTTTTTTTTTTTTTTTAAATTACGACAAATTATTTTAAAAAACGATGATTGACGAAGATTGACGAATCATCCAACGCACAAATTTTTTGGCGGGATTTTTAAATTTTAAATTTTTTAATTATTACCCTTTCACGAGTTTTATCATCATCTTCATTATTATTATTAATTATTATTTTTATGAAGAGTTTATTTAATTAAATTACCGAATTTTTTAAAAAAAGACAAAAAGTAATAATAATAATGATGATGATGATGATGATAATTAATAGTCGTTATCCGCATGGGGGTTGAGAGGAAAAGTAGAAATGGGGAGTGATGGGGGGTCGGAAGATAAAAAATTAAAACAATGTCATGTTTAAATACCGAAAACAAATTTATTAAAGATGTTTAATAATAATAATAATAATAATAATAATAATAGTGATAAAAAGGTTGTCACCACCATCACCTTACATCTGAGGAGGGTCTTCTTTTTAAACTTAATAAAAATTATTTATTACACGACAACAATTTGTAAAACCTTTTTTTTTTCTACATTTATATAAATTTAATGTTTTCTTTATGAGTTTGTGTTTGTTTTAACGGTTTAAACAATAATAATAATAATAATATGTTAAGTTATATGACGTTTGTTTTGTTTTGTTAAAAAAAAAAAATTTGAAATAAACTTAATTTAAATAATAGATTGATAATGTTTTATTACTTTTGTATATTGAGACAAATGAAAACGAACAAACAAACGGTCCAACAAACACAAACGCACGCACACACGCACATGTTAAAAATTTTCACGGTTTGATAATTATTATATATATATAAAATAAAATAAAAGTTTTTTTTTTTTTTATCCAGTGATAAAATGAACCTTTTCCGGTCTGTTTAATCTTATGTATTTCAATCATTAAACGTTATTCAGTTTTTTCCCCAACTGTCTGTCTCTCTATCCGTCCGTCTGTACACTTTTCTATCTCCACGTTTCGTTTCGTTTCGTTTTTTCATTTTATTTCATTAATAAACTTTAAACGTGTGTGTTATAAACGCGTTTAGAAATATTTAACGCCGCGGATGTTGAAAAAAATCGAATTTTTCTTTTTCCCGTCGATTCGATATATCGATCGATATATTAGTCGTAAGATTTTATAAAAATTTTTCCAGATTGAAAACTTTATTTATTTTTTTTTTATTATCATACGTAATCATTTGAATTGAATCCGGACTAAAACCGGAAGTTAAGAAATGAAAAAACAGTGACGTATCCAAATAAATTTTTAAAAGGTTTAAAAATAAAAAAATTAATTCCAGACGCATTTTTTTTTTTTTTTCCAAATCCATAATCGTTAACGCAAAAAAAAAAAAAAAAAAAAAACAAAAACATAAAAAACATAAAACATTCGAATGAAAATAAATAATATAAATCGATTTTTGTTTTCATAAATAATAATAATAATGATTAAAATCGTGGATATCGAAACGAAAAATTTTTTTTTTTTATAATTGTGTTTGTGAGGAAACACAATGTTGCGATGCAACAACAACAACAACAAAATGCAATTTAAATTTCGTTATATTAACTAAAACAATAAAAAATCAAACATGATGAATACAAATGAATTTCTTTTGTTAGTTCCTTATTTGTTGTATTTTTAAATAAATAAATAAATAACTTTCTTCCGCCATTAATTCAAAAACTTTTAAATATTATAATCTCTTGTTGATAACAAAACATGTCCAACGTAAATTTTAAAAAGGTGAGAAATATGTTTTAAATGTTATTTCGATAATTATCGAAGTCTTTCGATATTAATCGAGTTTTCGAGAAACTCGGAAAAATTCCTTATCGATTTGGCGCGTTTATTATCAATTTAAACTCGTCCACGTGTTTTCCTTTTTTTATCATCGTAACGCGCGTACGACACTTAACTCAATATCATACGCGTGACGTAATTAAGTAAAAAGAAAAAAATTATTTATTATACGTCATCATGTTTTTATTAATAATAATAATAATAATAATAATAATAATAATAATAATAATAATAAATTTAGCAAAGCGTAATTATTTTACAAAAGAATTTTTTTTAAAAAACACACAAATAACGGTTGAAACACGAACCGTGGACAACTTTATTAACCGTTTAATTAACAAAAACGTTTTTATTATTACAACAACAAAAACAAAAACAAACAACAAGCAACAAACAAACAAACAAACAATAATTATTTTGTTGATTTTTAACCGTTGTTTTAACAAAAAAAATAAATAAAATTAACGATTTAAACAACTGTCGTCCATTTTTTTTATTATTATTATTACGAAAAAAAACAATTAAAAATTATTATTATTATTATTATTATTATTATTATTATTATTATTATTATTATTATTATTTTTTAAGAAATCAACGGAGTAGAAAAATGAGAGATGGAGACGAAGAAACAAAAAAAAAAATTATTAAATCTTTTAAGAGGGGAGAAAGGGGGGAAGGAAGAAAAGACCGGAAAAAAAAGGTTTCAAAAAAATTAATAAATTATGTAAATAATTAAGTTTATCCGTTCGAAAACTAAGTAAGCAAAGATCCTTTTATTATTATTATTATTATTAATAATAATTCTCCAGGGATTTATAATCCGTGAAAATCCAAAAATATACCCCTTCCCTCCTTCACCCACAACGCAAAAAATAAAATGAAAAGGGTGACAAAACAATACGAAATTATTTATATTAATTACGCAGCGTAAAAACAAAAAAAAAAACAAAAAAATTATTATTATTATTAGTAAGGAAAGAAGCATTTAAAAAAAAAAAAAAAATTATTTTTAGAGTCCCTTTCCCCCTCCCTTCTCCTACCTCCATCTTTTTCCTACAAAAAAAAATTTTAAGAGAAGCAGAAGACAAAAAAAAAATGAAAAGGATGCTCGCGTATATATTCAGAAGATTGTTTTGTGATTTATGAGTTTCACAGATCATAACTTTACACCGCCCCAAGCAACCTCGAAGAATATCTTTTCATAACTTCTTACTATATATATATAAGAAAGACAAAGATGAAAAATATATATAAAATTTTATATCTATCTATCTCACTCTTTCATCACTTTACTCATCTCGAGACAAAATTGAGATTTTAAATAAAAAAAAAAATCCAGACTCGCGTTAATGAATTTATGTGTTGTGAAACGATGAAATCACTTTTTTTTTTTTCTTTTACAATAATAAATCCTCCGAAATTTCTGGAATAATATATATATAAACAATTATAAATATTAGATGTTATTAAAAGAAGCAGACGAAATTTTAATTTTTAAGGAGGAGGACGTGGAAATGGGAGAGGGAGAGGGAAGTGGGAAGAGAAAAAAAAAATTAATTTAAAAAATAAATAATTTTTTTCCTTCCTTCCTTATTGATTTTAAATTTTTTCCTTTTAAAATTGCGTATTATTATTATTATTATTATTATTTTTATTATTATCGTCATCGATTATTTGATAACGCGCGCGTTTTTATCACTGCGTCTCGCGCGTACAATTTTTTTTTTTTTAAATTTAAAAACTTAAAAAGCAAATTATTTGGTTAAATTTTGTTTTCTTTTTTTCCGTCTCTCTCTCTCTTGGTCACTTACCGGAAATGAAACGAATCACTTCCGGTTGTAAAAAAATTTTTTTTTATTTAACGTTCGAAACCTTTTTTTTTTTTTTTCGAAAACGACGTTCACGACCGACCTCGAACGCCTTTTTTAGAATATAAACGTCAGTTTAAGGTAGCAAAAAAAAAAAAAAACGTCAACTTAACGTCACGACTTTTAAAATGTTAGAGGAGAAGAGGAGAAGGGGGAGGGGGAAAAAGACGGTGATAAAAAATTTATAAAATATATTTTACTCTCGATAAAAAAAAAATCTAGAAATTTCTCTCGTGATAATAATAATGATAATAATTTAAATAAAAATTCCGTCGGTATGATACAAAGTAATAACGATGAAAAATATTCATCGGATAAAAAAAAAAAAAAAACACGTTCGCGATTCGATTAAATCTACAGGTGAGGTAAATTGAAATAAAAAATAAGAGAGAAAGAGAGAGAGATGGAAAGTAAAAAAAAAAAAATTTCGGGGGAAAAAAAGAGAGAGAAAGAAATCGAAACAATAACGGTTTTTTTTTTTTCAAAAGGTACCATCGTGATTTTCGTGACTTCCTGTTGACTTCCAAGAATTCTCAATCCAAAAAAAATATTTCTTTTACTTTTTTCCGACGACCCTGTTTTCCCTCCCCCTTCCTCCTCCTCCTCCCCCCCAAAAAAAATGAGGTTAAAAAAAAAACCGGAAACCGCAAAAAAAACCGCCGTTCGGTTTGTAGTCAGTTTTTTTTTTTTTTTTGAATATTTAATATTAATTATATGGTAGTAGCCCCCCGAACGTAAAAACCATTTCGCTATTATCACCAGACATAAACTTTTCATAATAAGTAAGAAAAAGGGGAAAGGGTGAGGGGAGGTGGGAAGGAAGAAAAAAATAAAAAATAAAATAAAAAACGTGGAAGAAGAAATGGAAGAGGGATGAGTTAAAAAACGAGTAAATTGAAGATTAAATTATTCGATGGTGATGGCGGTGGTGGTGGTGGTGGTGAATTTAAAGAGCCATTAAGATATTATAACAACGATCCATTAAATAATAACCGAAGAAATGAGATTTTATAAGATATTATACTCTCTCTCTTCCCCCCCTTCTCTCTTTCTCTCTCCCTCGCAATAATAATAATAATAATAATAATAATAATAATAATAATAAAACTATAAAACTTTATGAAAATTATTAATATTAAAATTGGCATGAACGGAAATGCACATTAAATATTCGGGCGTTAATGGCGTTGTTAAATATGCATTTTTCAAAAAAAAAAAAAATTAAATAAAAACTTTCTTTCTTTTTATACTTTTCGTCCTGTTGCCTTATTCGTTCCGTTGCCACCTTATTTTATTTAAAGCACGAAAAATATAAAAATTTTTTCTCATGAAAAATGTTTTTAAAAAAAAAAAAATTCTTTATGAAAAATTCAAATGTTGTTGTTGTTGTTTGTTATTGTCGTGGTAGTATACAAAATAACGATTGATAAAAATCATCGATAATGAAAAAAAATGAAGATGATGATGATTCTTATTATGAATATTGATTAGAAAAACAGATGGAATAATAATAATACTGATGATGATGATGATAATATTTTTAAGAAGGAAACGAATGGTGTGAGTTTACGTTTTTTTTTTTTTTTTTTGAAAAATTTAAGAGAGAGAGAGAGAGAGAGAGAGAGAGAGAGAGAGAGAGAGAGAGAGAGAGAGAGAGAGAGAGAGAGAGAGAGAGAGAGAGAGAGAGAGAGAGAGAGAGAGAGAGAGAGAGAGAGAGAGAGAGAGAGAGAGATGATCAATAATAAGATGAATAAAAAAAAAAGCTTTTAAAAAAAAATTCGTTGAAAAATGTATCACCAAGACTTTTTTTTTTGTTTAAGACGAAAAAAAAAAAAGGAAAAAAGGAAGAGAGAGAAAAATGTATATATATACATCGACGACAAAGGAAAATTTTCCTTTTTTCCTTTTTTTCTTTATTTAATTTTTAAGCAAACAAATTAACATTAAAAAAATTTTTTTTTTTTTTTTCATTTTAATTTACTTAAAATATTTTTTTTCTTAAAAAAAAAAAAGTTCAAGAAGAAAAAGAAGAAAAGGAAGAAAAAAGGAAGAAGGAGGTAAAGAAAGGAAAAAGAAAAAGTTGAAAGAAAGGTTCATTTCCGTTTTTCCTTTTTCTTCTTCTTCTTCTTCTTAGTTAAGAGCATATTTTATTTCAAAGAAAAAGAAAAACTTATTTTCAAAAAAAAAAAAAAACTCTTATTTAGTTTTTAAAAAAAAAAACTTTTTTTTTTCGCCTGCCTTTTTCATATTTTTCATATCTTTTTATTTTTTCTTATTCTTTTACTTT
>NW_002987888.1:239758-250677 GCF_000006295.1 Pediculus humanus corporis | reverse complement strand
AATAAAAAAAATGAAGAAAAGTAGTAAAGAAAAAAAGAAGAAGTAGAAAAAAGTTGCAATTTAAAAGGAAAGAAATAAGTGATTAGTTTTCAAACAACAAACAAACAAACAAGTAATTTAGTAATTCGAATACAATCATTGTTTGCCGATAAAATTGTTCGAAAAAAAAAAAGAAAAGAAATTCAAAACCTTAAAACTCAGTTAAATTGAAAAATAAAATAAAGTAAAATACATACACACACAAACAACAACAACAACAACAAAAAATTTACTAAATTAAAGAAAAAATGAAGAAAAAAAAGGGTGAAGAAGATGAAAAGGATAAGAAAGAAAAAGGAAGGAAGGAAAAAAAAAGACGAAGAAGACTTTGAATAAATTGTAAATCTTTTAAATTAGGAAAAATAAAGAAGCGAAAAAAGAAAAAAAAAGAAAAAAAAACAGAAAAAGATAAAAAAACTAATGGAAAAGTTAATAAAAGGTAAAAGTTTGGAAAGATTGAACGGAAAAAGGAAGGCTTTAAATTATTTTCAAACTCCTAAAAACGGAAAAAAGAAAAAGAAAGAGAGAGAGTGAGAGTGAGAGTGAGTGAGAGAGAGAAAATAGAAAAGAAAAAGAAATATTGAAAGACAAATAATTCCTACTTTAAAATACTCTTCATGTAAATTTAATTTTTATATATATATATATAGAGAGAGAGAGAAAGAGAGAGAAGATTCGTTTGTGTTATCAAATCAACCAACCGTGTTTTAATTCGCAACAACAATAACAATCAAGATGGTACCTGCCTGCCTGCCTGCTTCTATGCATGCCTGCCTGCCTCGTAAATACCAAAGCAAATGTCTTAAAATACAGTATTTCATATCTCTCTCTCTCTCGCTCTATCTTTATCTCTCTCTGTATCTCTTTCTTTCTGTTCCCGTATTTCTTTCACTTTCCCTCTGTCTTCCTCTTTTTTCTCTCTCACTCTTACTCTATTTTTCCTCTCTTTTTCTATTCATCCTCCTCTCTCTTTCTTTTTCTATTTTTCCTCTCTCTTTCTCATTCTTTTTTTCTTTCCTCCCCCGCTCTCTCTCTCTCTTTCTCTTTCTCTTTCCCTGTGTATCTCTCTCTCTCTCCCCCCCTCTCTCTTTCTCTCTTGTACAACGTCACAAAAATTAAAGGAATATACTCCCGCGTCAGTTATACTACAGCATCGTAAATTACAAAGGTAAAAATTAATTATACGATTGTAACAATGATGATGATGATGATGATGATAGTAATAATAAAAACAACAAAATTTGAAATGATGTCTACCCCTCCCCTCCCCCTTTCCATCTTGCTCTATCCTCCTCCCCATTACTTTTCTCTTTTTAAAATTCATTAAAAACTTTTCGGTTGTTGAGAATTTAATGTCGGTATGGGGGAAGGTACAGGGAGGGGGAAGGTAAAAGAAAGGTAAGATTAAATGATAATAAAACCTTTAACAATTATTATTAGCATTATCAGTTAATAAATAATAATAATAATAATATTTTTCTCTCTTTCTCTCTTTAGTTTAAATGTTACGATTTTAACGTAGCAATTTGGCAAAAGGAAATGAAGAAGAAAAACGACGAATAAGAAAATTATAATAATAATAATAAACGAAGTGTCGTATTGATAAATAATCAATAATAATAATAATCAAACATAATATTTCAAAATCAATCAATAATTTTATTATTATTATTATTATTATTGTTGCATTCGGGTTAAAAATAATTTTTTACGTTAGAATTTGCGACGTTTTTATATTAAAAAAAAAAAGTAAGTAAGTTTAAAATAAAGACTGTGACGTAATCATTGATGATGATGATGATGATGATAATGATGATAATTCACGGTTACGTAACAAGAGTAATTTGATATTTTCATTCTCCAGTCGTCGTCATCGTCGTTGTCGTCGTTAAAAAATCCATAAAATTTTAGTTTCGTTTATTTAAATATCATTTTCTTTATTTTTTTTTTTTTTATTTTTGTTCTGCTATAATTGTTTTTTGTTTAACCCTTTTTTTAAATAATAATAATATTAATTAATATGTAACAAGTTTGTTCGTTTGTTTAAAACTTACGTCACTGACTGACTGACGTCATTTTTTTTTTCGTTTCTCCAAAACCCAAAAAAAACGTTTTTATTATTACTACTAGTCCGTAGAAGTCAAAAATAAAATTTAAATATTAATTGAAATACAACAACTTACGGGGGAGGGGAGGGAAATAACTGGAGAAAATGATAATGATGATGATAATAATAATAATAATAATAATAATAATAATAATAATAATAATAAACAAATTTTTTCCTTTTATTTTATTGATGATAAAAAAAGAAAAAAAATTGTGACGAAAAAATTAAAAATGAAAATTTTAATCATGAAAAAAAATTTCTTTTTTTTTTTTTTATTATGTACTCCCCAACAAACATTTTTACCGTCTCCTCTCTCCCCCTACCCCCCTCTTCCTCATCCTCCCGGAAAATTGTGTAAAACAAAACGTCGTAAAAAAAAAAAAATGCGAAAAATTATTATAACAAAAAATAATAATAAAATTAAAAAAAAAAAATACATAAAGCTTTTTATTATTAATGATCTTACGGCTCATCTCTCTCTCTCTCTCCCCATCCCCTCTTGTTCTCCCTAACCCCCCATCTCTCCCTCTCTCCCTTCTAAACTCCACACATTTTCCGTACATAGTTAAGCTTATATAAGTTTCCAAAAAAAAAATTTGTTTTTTTTTCTTCACCCGGATAATATTACAATTTTCTCTCTCTCTCTCCTTTATTACCCATCTCACTTGTTTATTAATAATAATAATAATAACGAATACCTTAATTAAATATATTAATAATAATAATAATACTACTAAAAACGTATTAATTTGTTTTGAGAGTCGATGGACAGATAACAAATATTATTATTACGTATTATTATTTATTCGTGTATAAAATTTTTCAGTTTTATTAAATTATTAATTAAATAATTAATTAATTAATAAATCAATCAATTAAATTTGACAACAACGCATAATCGATAAGATGATTTCAAAATGTAATATTATAAAAAAGTTTTGGGGGAAAAAAATAAATAAATAAATAAGAAAAGTTTTTTCTTTTAACAGGTAATAATTTATTTAAAAAAAGACGAAAAAAAAACTGGAAAATACTGGAGAAAACTGAAAAAAAAGTAAATTAAACTGGAGAAAGAAAGGAAAGGAAAAACGTTTAAAGAAATTAGCCAGATAGTTAAACACTTGGAAATTTAATTAATCATTTTCATCCCTTGATTAAAAGATGAGGTCATAGTTGACCACCACCGCCTCGATGACAGATGGTCCTGCCTTTTAAAAACAAGCAGATGAAAGTTATTATGAATAAAGGTGGGTGGGGGGTGTGCGCGCGTGACACAACCTTCAAAACCCAGATCAAAAAAAAAAAATGAGTCAGAAAGAATTAAGAAAAACCTTAATTTTTGTGCTTCGGAGAAGGGAAGGGGGTGTAAATGAGGAATAGGGTAAAAACGAACGGTGCGGTTTTTAAACGGTGTGGGGCGGATAAAACGTTAAAGTATCAGCAGCGTAGAAGTTTAAATACAATTTAAGTTTAAATTCAACTCATAATAATAATAATAATTATTTTTAAAAAATTTTTATTTCGTGTCACTAACGAACAAACAAATAAACAAACGACCCACGTAATTATTGCAAATTTTTTTCTCCCTTTTCCTTCCCTTACCTTATCGAATTCATTTTCGTAA
Organism: Pediculus humanus corporis; assembly: GCF_000006295.1. Lineage (NCBI taxonomy): Eukaryota > Metazoa > Arthropoda > Insecta > Psocodea > Pediculidae > Pediculus > Pediculus humanus. Next base: position 246,904 of record NW_002987888.1, on the reverse strand, counting down.
ATAACGTATCGTGTGTTAAATAAATTTTTTTTTTTTAGGGGGTGTTAGTAGGTGGAGCAGATGCAGATGGTTCGTCGTGTAAATAGTTAAACATGAACATATGGAATATTATTATTATTACGTATTTAAAAAATAATGAAAAACGACAAATGAATGAATGAAATAAAGTTTTAGGCCTGAGTCACCTGCCATCTAAGGGTTGTTTTCGTTTGTTATACATTATTCACCCAAAAAACTGACATTTTATTCTGACAATTTAAATTGAATTTTATGAACTATAAAGTTTCTTTTTTTTTTTTTAAATTTAATATGGCGTAACATTTGACATATTTTTTCTTCGTCCGCCATTTTTAAAAATTCATTAACTATTTACGATTTATTACTAATAATAATAATAATAATACGACCACCCGTTATTTCCAATTAATTAAAAATAAAATATTATTTAAATAAAACCGCCACAGTTTTCTCCCCTCCTCGTACTCCTCCGACCCTATTCTCTTCGATTAATAAAATTTAATTAAAAAATAATAATAATAATAATAATAATAATAATAATAATAATTATAATCGGGTAATTTTTTTTTATTACCTAAAAGTGAAAACCAAAGAGAAAGTGGGCGAAAAAAAAAAATTAATTATTACCCTTTTTTTTTGTTTCTTTTTACCCCCCTCTCTCTCCCATCCCATTCCCTCTATTTTTTTTCAATAAAGTGAGTGACCCGAATAAATAATAATAATAATAACGTTTTTTTTTTATGAACGTGATGTTGATTGATTGATTATGGAGGTTAAAAAAAAAAAAATTATAATTTTTAAATAACGACGTTATTAATTTCTTTTTTTTTTTATTATTAATTTGCATATCAACCGTATCATGTTGTTATTATTATTATTATTATCATTAAACGCATTAAATTTTATTTATTTAATAAAAACAACAACAACAACAATAACGAGGTCGGCGGTTTTCAGTAAACAAACCAAAGAAACGTGGTGGGTTGAGAGTCACAATGTCAAAATTGTTTGAAATTCCCGCCAAAAAAACAAAAAAAAAAAAAAGGAAATAAATACACGTAAAAATTTTGACGTGGACGGAACGAACGAACGAACAAACAAAAAAAAAAAAAAATAAATAAATTTTTTAAAACTATTTCGGTCGTTTTATAAATATATATAAAAAATTTTTTTCGAAAACAATGCGAAAGAATTTTAAGAAATTTAAGAAATCTCGTCACGTGGTACAAAATCCCTGCTCCTCACTCCCCCCCCCGAAAAAAACAATCAGAATTCGAAACATCTTTTACCGGAATCGAAAAACTATCGTCGTTACGTCATTAAAAATCACAAAAAAATTCCCAGAGAGAGGAAGAGAGAGAAAAAATATCCGAATACGAAAAAAAAAACCACCGTAATAAAACAATCGATCACTCCCTCCCACCTTCCTCCCACCTGATAATAATAATAATAATATAAATAATAATTGATTTAAACTGAAAAGTTTACGTAAATTAAAAAAACTATCAAATTAATTGGAAAAATGTTTGAAAAATGACTTTTTAAATTATTATTATTATTATTATTATTACTATTATTTCGAATCGAATAAATAATAAAAATTATTATCATTATTATTAGCCCACCCGCCATTTTGTTTTTTTTTTTTTTTTAAATTTTAATAATTTATTAAAAATATTTTTAAGAAGTTTAATAATGATAATGGATAATTCAACAATACATAAATAAATAAATAAATAATTTTTTTTTTTTGTACGAATACGAACGTGGAAGTAGATGTGCGAGAGTCACGTGACGTGAATTTAATAAAAGTTTTCGTGCGTTTAGAATTGACTAAACGAGAGGATTAAATGACAGACACACACACGATTCCTTTTTCCTCTTCCTTTTAAAGCCGTAGAAAATAAAATGACAGATGATGAAAGGGAGGGAGGCGGAACGCCAGGGAGGAAGGTTATAACATGATCCTTTAAAGGACAAACGATTGTTGTTTGTTGTTGTTGTTTGTAAAACCTTAAAAAGTAAAAGAATTGTTATTTGAAAAAAAAAAAAAAAATTTAAAAAATAAATATGACGTGAATAAATGAATTTTCCAAATGGTTTTTAATTAATTTTTAATAACTTATTTTATATTCTAATTATCACTTTTCCGTTACATAAATCATATCATTATCATTATCATTATTATTATCATTAATACCTTTCGACTAGATGATAATAATAATAATAATAATAAATAAATAAATAAATAAAACTTTTAGAGAGTGTGCAAATGAATAAAGAAAAAAAAAACATAAAATGAATATTTTAATTATTTATTTATTTAAAAAAAAAATCGTTTTCACTTCCGCTTTTCCTTCTTTTCTTTCCCCTTCTCTTCCTCCTTCTCCTCCTCCTCCCCTCCCGTTTTTTTTAAATCCAGAAAAAAAAAGACGCGAGAAAAACTGGAACGAAAATTTCATTTTCTGATTATTGCCCAAATGAGTATAAAAATTTTATGCACATATATCTTTTTTATATTAAATTAGTTTTGAAAAATGTATAATACTCTCTCTCTCTCTCTCTTTTTCTTTCTTTTCTCCCACGCATTTTCTCTCTCACTCTTTTATTCGTATCAAAGAAAAATATCAATAATAAATGAAGTTGTTTTCATAAAATCTTAATGAAATAAGAAAAAAGATTTATGTGAACAAAATAAATTTGTAATTATAATATTCGCAACGTGTTTTTTTACCCCCACCCCCCATCTCACCCGCCCCCACAACCTCCCTCTACAGTTAACGCCCCACCCCCCATTCGTTTCGATTCCCCCTACGAGAGAGAGAGAGAGGAAAGGAGGTACGTACCGAAAACGTATCCCCGAAGAAATCTTTTTTTTTTTTTTTCAACGACGTTAAACGAATTAACGCCCGAACAATAAAAAAAAAATTCGTTAAAACCGGAAATGGAAAAAAAAACAAAATGGCTAAATAATTAATTACACGTCGTTTATTAATTCAATTATTAATAATTTTTTTTTTTCTGTTTGTTTAATTGAATAAAAAAAAAATAAAATTTATTATCGTTTGTCCCTTATCGTATGTGTCTTTTTTTTACACGTTTTATTTGCTTCCCCTTCAAAAAAAAAAAAACATTCATTTAAACAATTTCGCTTTTAAAAAAAAAAAAAAAAAAAAAAAAATTTAATGAAAAAAAAAGCAGAAGAAAAATAAAAAAAAAAGAAGAAAAGAAAAAAAAAGGAAATAAATGTTTTTTAAACTTCCGGTCTCGTTTCCCATTTCTCTCGAGATTTCTCTTCCCTACCCCTCTTTTCCGCCGCCCCGCCCTCCGGTAAAAAAAAAAACAATGAAAAAATATTTTCCATAATTTTTTTCTTTTTTTAAGTAAAAGATATTCGACTCTCGTCGTAATTAGACTTTTTAATAATTTTCAATTATTATTATTTTTTTTTTTTCCCTGCACGGATTCGACATTTTTTCTTTTTTTCCCTTTCACCTCCTCTTCTTTTTAAAAAAAAATTATTATTATTATTTTTTTTTTCGTTTTATTCAATTTCCGTTTTGAAAGTATTAAATTTTTTTTTTTTTATCGAAAACTAGAGAAAGACTGGGAGTGAACGAGAGAGAAAGAGAAGGGAAAAAAAGGCAGTTAGCGGGAAAGAATGAGAGAGAGAGAGTTATAAAGGTTAAAAAACGAGAAAAGGAAAGGAAGAGAAATGAAAGAAATAAAGGAAGACAAAAAAATAATAGAAAAGAGAAAGAGAAGGGAAGAAAGTAGGGAAAAGAATAAAAAAACAGAGAGAAATAAAGGTGGAAAAAAAGTGAAAAGTGAAGAGAGAGAGAAAGCAGGGAAGAAAAATACTTTAAGGAAAAGAATGAAAAAAAGAGAGAGAGATAGAAATAAAGGTATAAAAAATAAAATAAAAAGGAAAGAGAGAAAGAAGGGAAGAAAAAATTATAAAACAATACGAATATGTGATATTGAAAGAAAGAGAGAGAGACAAATGATAAGAGTTATAAATGACAAAACCTTTCTTACTCTCCCTTTCTCTCTCTCTCACACACACAAATTCTTTGATATATATTTAAAATTTTTTATTTTTTATTTTTTTTTTTTGCGAGGGAGGAAGAAGAAGATGAGGCCGCCTTTTATTGAATTGAACAATAAAAAAAAATTATCCGGATCATTGAGTTACAAAAAAAAAAAAAAAAAAAAAAAACAAAAAGAGAGAAAGAGAAAGAGAGAGAGGGGGGGAGAAACCTGAGGTTTTCATATAAATTTTAATAAAAAAGGTCAAAACGAAATATATATATGTTAAACAATAAATTACACAAAATAGCCCAATAATTTTTTTTCTCTTTTTTTTTTTTTGTTATTTCGAGTATTTCAAATAAAAACTATTTGTAATAATAAAAATAATGATAATAATGATAATAATGATGATTCTTTTTTTTTTCGATTTCCAGATGATTGTAAACGACCGGAATCCCGCTGGAATTTCGCGATTAATTTTATTTATAAAAAAAAAAGAAAAAAAATTTTTTTTTCCGCATCATCATCATCATTACTAGGGAATTTTGCGATTATTTTGTGCGGGTGTGTGTGTGTGTGCGTGTGCGTTTGTTCAAAACCGTCGTTTTAAAAAAATTAAATTTCCAGCTGAAAAATCATATCCCGTATTAAAAAAAAAATTCGATTTAAAATATTAAAAAATAATAATAATAATTTATCATTATTAATTTTGTCCAGGTTTTTTCACTTTTTCTCCACATTTTCATCAAACCTTGTTTCATTTTCCATTCACCTTCCCTTTCCCCTCCTACCCCGCTTTTCCTTTTAACTTTCTCCAAAAAAAAATAAAAAAATTTCTTTTTCATATATATATTTTTTTCTGGAAAATTCTCTTTTTTCCAGGATTTTTTCTTTTTTTTTGGAAATAAAAAACCATTCCAGATAATATTTTTCATTCCTAAAATTTCCAAGTTTTTCCAGAAAAAAAAAAAGGTTTTTAGTACAAATTTTTTTTTTTTTAATTAAAAATATGTGAATAAAAAAAAAAGAAAAAAAAAACCTGTTGGAAAATGGTGAGAATTTTCTTCGTAAAAAAAAAAAAAATTATAACGAAATTTTTTTTTTTTTTTTTTTTACCTTTTACGCACAACCTTTTTTTCCTTTTTTCGTTTTTTTCGACAACCTTTTTCTTCTACATTTTTTTTTTCGGTCTTTGATCAAATAAAGAAAAAAAATAATAATAATAATTTTTTTTTTTTTTAATATTTTGATTACATCATCATCATCATCATCATCATCATCATCATCGTCATCATCATCACGTGGTTTTACGTAAAAGTGCCTCGAATCATCGTCACGTATCTCATAATAAATTTTCACACAGAAAATATAATCAAATTAATCGAGTACGTGTTTCTTATGTTTTCTTAATTAAAACTATTGTTAATAATAATGATAATAATAAGTCAGTTATTATTTACCGTTTTGTAAAAATTTTACGTTATTTTACCGACGTTTTATTATTATTATTATTATTATCATTATCAATTATTAATTCTAATCATTTTAATGTTTTATCACGAACGAACGGGAACAAATAAATAAATACAATTTTTCTTTTTTTTATTTTTTCCCCCTTTCATAAAACGATGAATTCGATTTATACCCGTCATACTTCTGCCGCCGTTTGCCCCCCCCCCCGCTACTCCGATTTTCCCGCCGAAAATAAAAACCGGATTAATGAAAGTGTACTGAAAAGAAAACAAAACTGGAATTAATAAAAAAAAAAAACCAAAAAAATTTTTAATGCAAAAACAATGTTTTATCATCTTAACTTGTAACCTAAATCGCTTTCGTTTAAGCTTATTTAATTTTTATGGTACCAAACTCAAAGTGGGGGAGAAATGCAAGGGTTGAAGGGGATGAAAATAAAAACATAATGATAATGGTTTTATGACGTCATTCATACGTATTATGTATAAATATACAGGGGTTTTTTTTTGTCTCTCGAATCAAATTTTCAAATTTTATTTTTTATTTTTTTTAAATAATAAATGTGAGGTTTGATAAAATTATTATTATTATTAATATTTAAATACATAAATAAATAAATAAATGCGACGAATTATGTACTAATAAGTTTAAATAAATGAATAATAAATAAAAAATAATAATAAAAAAAAATCGAAGGGAATTATATGTTTATTTATATATATTATCAATATATATATATATTATCAATAACAACAATAAAGGATTGTTATTATCGTCACGTGACAATGACGTAATCGATGACGTATACAATTCATGGCGTCGACGAATACGACGGCGTTATTTTTTATATAAAAAAAAATTTCAATTTAATAAAAAAAAAAAAAAAATTTTTTTTTTAAACACACTTAAGTTTTACCAAAAGTTTTTTTTTTTTGTTTGGAACACTTTTAATAATGATAATAATAATAATGATGATGATAATGAAAATAAATTTCAATAAGGAAAAAGTTTATGGGAATAAAAAAAGTTAATAAGTTTTTTTTTTTTTTTTTTTTTTAATATTTTTTAATGGTTTAAAAAAAGAAAGAAAGAAAAAAAGAAAATTTTCTTTTTAGTGACGATAATAATATAAAAAGGTTTAACTATCGTATGACGTCATAAATGTTAAACAGACGAGAATGAGCGCGTTTTAAGGTATATATATCGCGTCGTGTAAAAAAAAAAATCGTGACAAAAGAAAAAAAAAAAACATTTTTTCCAAATTCTATTCCCACTTTAAAAAAACAACAACAACAACAACAATCTTTTTTTTTATCTCGTTGAGAAAACAATTTTAACACTTTTTAAAAAAAAAAAAAGTTTTTAATAGGTTTCGATCGACGACGACGACATTTAAAAAAAAAAGCAGACGATATCGTGTTCACGAATTTTCACGTGATCATCAATACAAAGATTTAAAATTTTTTAAAGAACGTTTCTACCCCCTACCCTTCTCTACTCCCACAACAATTTTCAGTCCCCTTTGAAAATTACATAAAATGTTTTTTTGCAATTACATGTTTAACATTTAATTGACGAACGAATTGTTGTACGACAGAAAATCTAGAAAATTTTCCGCTGTCG
>NW_002987888.1:238303-239738 GCF_000006295.1 Pediculus humanus corporis | reverse complement strand
CAGACATGGAGAATCATGGAATCTTCTTCCATCCAATGATATCACGATATTAACAAGTCGGAACGAAAGGATTGCGGTTACATAAAGTTTATTAATCTCTCCATCCAAAAAAAAAAAAATAAACGTTTTAGTTTAATATCAAATTAATATATAAAACCGTGATGATAATAATAATGAGAATAATAATAATAATGATAATAATAATAATAATATTCGATTGTGAATAATACATATTATAAATAATAATTTATTAAAGAACAAATTAAAAATTTAAATCGTTTTATATAAAAATACAAAATCCTCGTATTATATTATTATTAATATTACGTAATATTTTATAATTTTATACACCAAAAAAATGGCGACGATATTAATAATAATAATAATAATAATAATAATAATATTTTTCAAATAAGAATTAAAAAAGAGAAAAAGAATTAAAAAGAGAAATTTTCGTAAAATTATTTATTTATTTTATATTATTTATTTATTTATTTATTAATATACATAAATTTTTTTTTATGCGTGAAGGTTACTGCGCACACACTATCATTAATATTATCGCTATTATTATTATTATTAATAATTTATATTTATTGTAGTGATAGAAGAAATGTAAGTTTTAAAAAAAAAAAATTTATTTACATGGGAATACATAAAATCTCAACTTTTTTTTATTTTTTTTTTTTGTAACCCTCGGAGGCAAATCGAATTCCAAACGATAAATTTTAAAAACCGGAAAGAGGGGGGAGAGAGAGGGGGGGAGAAGGCGAGAGAGAGAGAGAGAGAGACGATGGGGGAACGAAGAATGAGAGAGAGAAAGAAAAAATTTCAAGGTGGAAGAGTAGGAAATAAATGCAAATGAAATGATTTCGGAGAGAAAAAAAGAAAGTGAGAAAGAGAGAGAGAGATAGAAAGAGAGAAAGGTGAAATGATAGTGAGAGATAGAGAGAGAGAGATGTAGGAAAAAGGTGGGAGAAGAACCTTTAATTTTTTTTTTTCTTCAATAGATGTTTACGGTAATAAAATCCAAAAAGCATTTTAAAAACTGTCAAAAATTTATCTGCCAGGAAATTCGGTTGTAAAATTTAAACTTGAGCTTCTTAGTTTTCTCTCTTTCCTCCCCTTTCCCTTCCCTTTCCCTCCCTCTCCCCAACCCGCAAACGTTTTCCATTTTATTATTATTAATATTAATATTATTATTATCATTTTTATATATTTAAATAATTTTTTTTTTTCGCGTAATTTTTTAGATAAAATAAAAATTAAATTAAAAAGTTTTTATTAATTTATTTTTTTAACCGTGTGCTATGACGTCATAATACTGACGTAACAACCATACTAACATTTTTATTATTATTATTATTATTTATACGTAAATAAAAAAATTTTAAAAATTTTATGAAAAGTAATTAACGGGGGAAAAAAAAAATAA
>NW_002987888.1:228434-238039 GCF_000006295.1 Pediculus humanus corporis | reverse complement strand
CCACACCCGTTCGGAGTTTAAGTTTCATCAGAGGTTTTACTTAAAAGCTTTTAAGCTTTTTATAAAAATGAAATGAAATTTTTTTTTTTTTCCCCGAGTTCAAATTTCTGTCTAAAAAAATTTCTTTTTGTCGCACCTTTGCAAAACATAAAAGTAAAAAAAAAAAGAAAAATGTTTTAAAATCGCGTTTCCGTTTACTGGTTTACTTAAAAAAAAAAAAAATGGCGTGTTCGACTTACGACAAACGAACGTTAAAAAAAAAGGAGGGACGGGGGAGGGAGAGAAGGAGGAAAGGGCGGTGATCGCAAAAAAAAAACAAATTATAATTATGTGTTTATCATATGGAAAATTTAAAAAAAAAAAACTGAAGAGAGGAAAAACGCGGAAAACTTTTTTTTTCTTTTACAATCTATTTCCGGTTTTTTTGGCATTTGAAAAAAAAAACGTCACATTTAAAAACCAAAAAAAAAGAAAACCAACGTTTATGTTAATAACAATAATAATTAAAAATTTTATAAACAATATCAAAATTTTCCCCTAAAACTATTATTATTATTATTATAAAAATTAGAATTTTTATTATTATTATTATTATTTCTCATAAAAAAAGAGAAATTTATTTTATTTAAATCGAACGTCAAATTCAGGTTTAAGAAAATACAAACGAAAGCTCGTACAACAATCACAAACAACAAGAGGAAAACTCGTGGCGCGTAAAAAAAAAAAAAAAAAAAAAATTTCAAATGATGAATAAATAATAATGATAATGATGATGATGATGGTGGTGGTGGCGGCGGTAGTGGGAAATTGATTTTCGATCAAATAAACTACGTCTGAGTAGGAAAAAAAAAAAAAAGGAAAAGAGGGTGGAAATTTTTTTTTTTTTTCAAGTTTTTCCTCGTTAAAGGTTATTGTATTTCGTCTGGACATTTTATTTTTACCTTACTCCCTCGACCCTCGAGTTTTTTTTTTCTTTTTTTCCCCCCTGCCCGCCCCTTCAAAACTGATTTTTTATAATAATAATAAAAATAATTTTTCGAATTCATCATTGAAAGAAAAAAAAATGATAAAAATTATTTAGGAAAATTCCAGTTAAAAAATTTTCCGTCTTAAACATCCTTTCGTGTTTTCTTTTTCCAGTTCGTCACCGATTGGAAAAAAGATCTATTCCTTTCTCTCTCTCTCATTATAAACACTCCAATATTTTCTTTTATTTATCCAAAAACCTTACTTTACAAAAAAAAAAATCGAAAGAAGGAAAGGAGGAAAAAGATGAAGATGAAGATGAAAAAAAAAAAAAATTTTCAATTTAAAATTTCCATTTTTCAACTTGGCAATATTTTTCTTTTTTTCTTTTTCTTTCTAGAAAAAAAAAGAAAAAATTGAATTGAGAACAAGAAGTAAGAAAAAAAAATGGCGACAAAAAAATGATGGGAAAAAAAAAAAATTCATTTGAATACTTTTTGTCCCGCGTATTTTATTATTTTATTTTTACTGTTTTTTATTTTCTTTTGTTTTTTTTTTTTACCCCTCACTTTTCTCTTTTACTTTTATAAAAAAGAAACGCGTGTGCGTGCGTGCGTGCGCGCGTGTGTGTGTGGGGGCGTGTGCGAGTCCGGGAATAATATATACATATATATATATATATATATTTTTTTCTCCAGTAATTTTATATCCGATAAAATAAAATAAAATAAAAATTTACATTTTATTTTTTTTAAACTTTAAAAAAAGAAAAAATTTCTTTTTATTTTATTTCTTATTTGATAACTGGAAACGCTGGAGAAAAAATGATAAATCGTAAAAAATTATAATCAAAAACTGGAGAAAAATAAATAAATAAATGAATAAAATATTTACAATAACGTAAGAAAAAAAAATTTTTTTTTCTCTCTTTTAATCTTTTCCCCTCCTCTTCCTCGTCCTCCATCCCCTCCAGCCCTTAATTTTAATCATTTAAAATAATTTTTAAAAAAAAACCGGAAATAATAAAGGAAAAAAAAGGCGGGAAAATTTTGAAATGTTAACATAAAGTTATCAACACTTTTATTTTTATTTAATATCAATTATAAATAATTTCGTCGAATTAAATTTTTTCTTTTTTGTCACGTGACATTTTAAAAAAAAAATTTTTTTTTTGTTTTTTTTTCAAAATCGGTGACGTAATCAATCATTTGCAGAAACGAAATTTTCTTTTTTTTTTTTTGTTAGAATCTTATCCATGCGGGTCGTGATGGAAAATTATTATCATTATCATTATTATTATTATTATTATTTAACTGTCATTATAAAAATCTTTCGTTTGATTTTAAAAAAAAAAAAAAATGAAATTTGAACGTTTCGTCGTGTAATTAACTTAAAGAAACAAAATGAAAAAAAAAAGTTTTCTTCTTTTTTTTTTATGTACCGGAGGGCGTTTTCTAATTTCATGGATCGTAATTTTTTTTAATATTATTCTGGAGAATAAAAAATCGCGGAGGTGCTGGAAAGGAGTGGGGGGACGGGGAGAAGATGAGGGAGGGAGGGAGGAATATAAAAAAAATTCGTTTTGGAGACCGATGTAAAAAAAAAAAAGTTTTTTTATTTTACGCGCGAACGATACACATACACACAAAAAAAGAAAATTATAAATCGATTTATATATCGAACGTGTAACAAAACAAACAACAAACGAACAACAAAGAACAACAAACGACGGTCGTTTGTTTTTTTTTTTTTATAAAATTAATCGTTTTTTTTTTTTAAATTTTTATTCATATTTTTTTCCCGAAAAAAAAATTTTTTTTGTTAACGTTTCACGCGTTTCTTTCTCTGTTCGTGCGTTCGTTCGTGCGTGTACACGCACGAACGCACGTACGCGTAAATAAAACCTTTTCATCAATTAAATTTTATTTATTCAAACGTGAATTAACACAAATTATAAAAATAAAAAATAAAAATGACAAAAATTAATTTACCACATTCAATCAATGTCAAATATACATTTAATATAATTGTTTAAAATTTTAGGAAAATTGACAAAATTATTAATTGTTCGTTCGTTCGTTCGTACGTTCGTGCGTTCGTCTTAATGTATCGCGGCCCGTTAAATAATAAATTTTGTGTGTAAAAACAAATAAAAAAGAACAACAAAAAAAAATGTTGCCCTCGTTCATATTAAAAACAATTCAAACTCTTGAATATATTTTTTTTTTTTGCACTTTTTTATCGTCGCAAAATGAAATTTTTTTGTAAAAATCGATCGATACAATGTATTGATAATATATATATCGATCGATATCTCGTATTTTTTTAAAAAAATGTCATTTTTCTCATCATCTCACACTATATCATTTATCTTTTCTAATCTTTATAATTTAAAAGATCGAAACTACTATGATGATAATAATAATAATAAATAACTAGTAAATAACTATAAATACTAAAATAATAATAATAATAATAATAACAATAATAATTAACACTATAAATGTTTAACGCGGTGATTAAAAAAAAAAAAGGTTCCAACATTTTGGAGAAAAAAAAAAAAAAAAAACAATTTTTACCTCTGATCCTTTTTTTTTTCTATTTAAAAGATAATTGAAATTTGATTGTTTTAATAGAAAAGGCTGGAGAACGCTGGCTGGAGAAAATGTGGGGAGAGAGAAAGAAAAAAAAAGGTCTGGAAAATTGAGGGGACTGGAATAATAAATTGTTTGAAATTTTTTTTTTTTAAACTCATCGATTTTCAATATATATATTATTCCTATTATGAATGATTATAATAATAATAATAATAATAATAATAATAATAATAATAAAATGAAATGTTTCAATTTAAACCGACTACTAAACGATTTTCCTAACGATGATGATGATAATGATGATAATTTTTTCAAATTGTGTGTTAAAAAAACGGAAATGGGAAAATTATTTTATTAAAAAAAACGTTTATTAGGAGAACCGTTGGAAAAAGCATTTCACAAAGGAAAAAATTTTTCATCGACCGTGTGCGTGCGTGTGCGTGTACGTGCGTGCGTGCGCGAAATACAAAGAAGTCACACACACACACACACACACACACACAATTTTTCTTTTATCAAATTCCATAGAGGAAATAAACGAATGGTAAACTTTGTTACGCTTTACTTAAAATTATGTTTCACACAAAGAAACGCGTGAAAATATTACAAAACTTTTACAAAATTTAAATTATACTCATTTAAGTATATGTATGTATTTATATATATTATTTATCATAATCATTTGAATAATAATAATAATGATAATAATAATTTTATCGATGTAAATTACTCACCGATCGGGTTCAAAAATGCGAAAATTCTTATTTTATTTTTTCTCCGTCGTGGTAATAATAATAATAATAATAATAATAATAATAATAATTTTTATTAAATAATTTATTTACCTGAAAATAGATAAAAAAAAAATTTGTTAATAAATAAATTATTAATTAATAATAATAATAATAATAATTTGTTTGTGTGTGGCGGGGAGGGATGTAGGCAAACGTGAACATTTAATTTATTATCATCAACAGTTGATTTTTTTTTTTTCTACCTTTTTCCATCGTTTTTAAAAGTAATTTTCCTTTTCTTTTTGTTTTTATATATATAAAAAAAGGAAGAAAAAAAAGGAAAAAAGGAGGGAAAAAAAGGAAAACTGATGTGTTAGCGTGACTTGTTTTTACAACCGAAAAAAAAAAAATTCTAAAATGGTAAAAAAAAAATTTTTTTCATTTTTTATTTTTTTTTTATTAAATTTATTATTTTGTTTCGCTTAATGATAATGATAATAATAATAATAATAATAATAGTAATTACGACAACGATAATAATAATAATAGTAATAACAATAATAATAATTATAATTAAAAATAAAAAAAATTATCGAACGTAAAAAAAAAAAAACATTCTATCAAAAAAAAATTTTTATTTTTTTTTAAAAACATTTTGCCAAAAAATTTTTTTTGTCTTCTTCCACGTTGATTTATATTAACCGGAAGTGGCAGTACATTCGCAAGAGTGATTTTGTGTTAATTTTATGGGTAAAAAATTTTAATAAAAGAGAGAAAAAGGGAGAGAAAGAGGGAAAAAACCGAAAAAAAACTTTTTTTTTCCCTCTAAAAAAAAAGAAAATTCGCTTCGATGATAATAATAATAATAATAGTAACAAATGAGAGAGGGTTAAAAAAAAAAAAATTAAACGTTTAATCAAGTAACTTATTATTATTATTATTATTAAACGAACGTTGATTTAACCACGTATTGTTTTTAAGTAAAAATACGCATAGAATAAAATCACAAGAATTACGCATAATAAATTACAATATATATAAACAAACATATGAATTTATTTATTTTTATTATTATTATTATTATTATTATTATTATTATTTAAAGGTTCGGGGTTTTTCTCATCCGCGAATTATAATCAAAACTAAACGAATTAACCCGAATAACCGAACAAGAGTAAAATTACAAGGTTCCCCCTACACTCCTCTCCTCTCCTCTCCTCTCCTTTACCCGAAAACATATTTTAACAAACAAAGTTTTCTTACGGTTCGAAAAACATTCATACGAATAATTTTTTTTTTCCCCCCGCGTTAACAATTCTCACCTTTATTTACAAAGAACACGTAATGTTATTCGCAAAATAATAATAATAATAATAACGTTAATTATCATTATTATTATTGTAACAACGCGCGTTTTGCGTCACTTCTTGCGTGTGTTTGCTTTTGAAAGCGTGGCAGTAGTATTAGTGCGGTAGTCATCAAATATTTTTGATTAATTACTCTACAAAACAAAAAAAAAAAAATTTTCAAGCAAAACGAAAGAAAGAGAGAGAAGAGAGAGAGAGAGAGAGAGAAAAAGCGCGTAAATATAATAATAATAATAATAATAATAATAATAATAATATTATTATTATTATTAAATAAAAATAAACTCGTTTTTAATAATTCGCGAGAATAAAGAAAATTTTTTTTTTTTTAAATTTACTCAGTTAAATTTTTTTTTATCATATATTATTATTATTATTATTATTATTATTATTATTATTATTATTATTATTATTATTATTATTATTATTAATAAGAGAGAGAGAAAAAAATGGAGGGAAAAAGGAAACGGGATAAATAACAATAATAATAATAATTTATTTTTACGTAATTAAATTTATTAGTGGGTAGATGGTGAAAAAAAAAGTTATTACGAATTTTTTCCTTTTTTTCCCTCGGTTTTATTTATTTTAAATAAATAAATGTTATTAATAATGATGATAATGATGATGATGATGATGTTTTTAACACGTTTTTATTTATTTACCTATTGATAATAATAATAATAATAATAATAATGAAAAGGATGTTGATAATCCGAAGTGTTGGTGAAATTATTGACGTCGACGGCGACGAAAAAAATTAATTAAAATGACAACAATTCATTATTATTAATATTATTATTATTATTTATAATTATATATTATGACAAAAATGACTGATAATATTTTAATTGACGACTGGAATCATCGGTGCTGGAATCACTGCTGGAATCGATCATATTCTAGCCGATTTCTTTTTATTTACGTGACAGGAATAATTACCTGATGGGGTGGGTTCGATTTCAAAAAAAAAAAAAAAAAAAAAATTAATTGTGTAATTTTTCATTACCTGACACTTTTTATTTATTTATTTATTTATTTCTGTTAATAATAATAATAATAATAACAAATAAATAAATAAACAAACTATAAACATTTTATTACAACAAAATTATTAAAAAAATTTTTTTTACGAAAAAAAGACAAAAAAAAAAATTAAATAAAATGAATTTGTTTAATTATATTTAAACAATAATTTAAATTTATTATCATTATTATTATTATTATTATCATTATTATTATGCAAAAAAAAGAAGAAGAAGAAAAAAAAGATAAACTAACTTTTTATGTAGATTTCGGTTAAAAATTTAATTAAAAAACTCTTTTCGTTTCAGTCTTTTTTTTTATTATTTTTTTTTCGGTTTACCGCCCTTTTACCCCGCCCCTTCCCTCCCCTTTCTCCTCCCGCCCCTCCTTTCAGCCTCTTCCTGCTTGCCCCCCCTCTCCGTCGACCTCCTCCTCATCAGATAAAAAGGGTAAAGATGAATGCAAGCGATTATCTTTAATAATAAAGGTTAAAAATTCAGTAGCGCTCTAGGTCACAATAAAAAATATAAACATGACGTAATTACTATGACGTAATTGCTTTATTATTAATATAAAAAAAAAGTTTTTACATAAAAATAAACAAACGAGTTTATACGTTTGTCATTTGTTATTACGATGGGGAGAAGGACAAAAAAAAAAAATTTCATGACTACGTATGGTGATAATAATAATAATAAATTTAATATTGGTGGAAGGTTTAAAGATGGCGGCGAAAGCGACGACGACGACGATAATACTGATGATAATAATTAAATTTTTTGAAAATATTTACATTTTCGAATTTTTTTTTTTTTGCGTTTGGCGTTGCAAAAAAAAAAAAATTCGTTACAATTATTAAGACATTATCATAAGATAGTTGTTGGGTAGTAGACGGAAACCGGTTGTTGTTGTTGTTGTGGTTGTTTTTAAAAATTATGTATTTGTTTGTGCAAAATGTGCGTGCGTGAATGTGCGAGCGAACGAGCGCGAGCGTGTGTGTGTGGTCTATTCAAAAATATTTATTTAAATTAACTTTTTAGTATTTCACAGCCGTTAATTAACTTCCTTTTAAATTTTCCCGGTTGTTGTTTTTGTTGTCGTTTGTGTTTGTTTTAAGCAACGCTCAAAAAATCCAAACGCATACATAATAATTGAATAATTTTTTTTTGTCTATCTAATAACAAAAATTTGATAAAATTGAAAATTATGATTATTCAAATGTATTCATTCTAATCATTATTATTATTATTATTATTATTACCATTACGTCGGTTATATTAGTAATAATAATAATAATAATAATGATAATAATAAATATTTTAATAAGGAAAAAATTTATCCGAGCATAAATTTTATTTATTACTTTATTAAGTTTACGAAAGTAAAAGTCGGCGAGTAAAAAATAAATAAATAAAAAAAAAGCGCGAGGTTTGATAGTAATAATAATAATAATCATAATGATAATAATAATAACTTGTATTTACTTTTTTTTTCTTTCTTAGAATTTTAACCGTAAAATTATATTATAAAAAGGAAACGGAAATAAATAACAGGTTACAAAAAAAAAAAAAAAATTTTCTTGTGTTTTTTTTTTTTTTTTTTTTTTACTTTCCAATTGAGAGAAATCATTCTCATGAGAATTTTCATTTTAACTTTTTAGTTAACAAGAGAGAGAGAGAGAGAGAGAGAGAGGGGGGGGAAAAGACTAAAAACTAAAAACTAACTTAAAACCTTTTTTTTTTTTTGTATCTTTTTTCTATCACCGAGAATTTGAATTAACTTTCTTTAAAAAAAAAAAAAAAAAAAAAAAAAAAAAAACAAAACTTTTTTTTTGTTATTTCTCTCTCTCTTCTCTTCCCTTCTCTCTTTTACTCATTTTGCTTTCTCTCTTTTTGTTTTCCCCTCTTTATCCTTCTTTTTTACTCTCATTTTCTGTCCCTCTGTTTCCTTTTCTTAACTCTTTTACCCTCTCTCTCTCTTTTTTTTCCTTATCCCCTCAATCTCTCTCTCTCTTTTTCCTTAGCCCCCCACTCTCTCACTTTTATTTTAGTTTTCTCATACCACAATTCAAAGACCAAGTGTTTTTTTGATAAAGGAAATCAAAAGGCTTAAAAGTTGACTTTTCACTTGTCTTGGATTTTTTTATTACGACGCAAAAAAAACCCCTCCAGTGTGTTTTTCTTTTTTTATTTTTCTTTTTTAGTTTTTTTTTTTTTTTTTTTTTTGAATTTGGCAATACTTTTTCGGCCATAACTTTTTTTGTTTTGTTTCCACAAAATCGTTTTCGTTTTTTTTATTTTATTATTTCTTATTTTATTTTGGTTTACTACAACATTCATAGTTAAATGTTTATTGTTATAACTTTATAATAATTGCCTTTTTCTTTTTTTATTTTCCCCTCTTCTCTAACCCCTCCTCCTTCCCTTCCTCACGCTGTTTTCCTCATCCCTTACATCTTTCTCCTTCCACGATCTCTCATTCATTAAAACATTTAGAAAAAAATTAATTAATAGAAACAAAAAAAAAACGAAAATGTTTTATTTTTCTCCTCCTTTTAGAATCGATAATGAAGTGATTTTTTTTTTCTCGTCAACGTTTTTAAAAACAAACAAACAAACAACAAACAACCATGAAAAAAAAAAAGAAATTTATTTAAAATAGTTGAAAGTGAGTCGTCGTCATTGTCGTGGTAAATAATATAACCGTAGTTAATAATGGTAATTTAACATTTTGCACGTTTAATTTGAGAACACCCAACAAGATGCTGCCAACATATGAAATCACCAAAAAAAAAATGTTTTGTCATTTTATTATTATTATTATTATTATTATTATTATTATTATTATTGTTTAATATTATTATAAAAAGGTTTTTTTTTTGTTTTTGTTTAAATAAATTAAAAGGAATCCGTGCG
>NW_002987888.1:210121-228211 GCF_000006295.1 Pediculus humanus corporis | reverse complement strand
ACGTGATGGAATTCGATATATCGATTCATCTATCGATTCGATTTCGTTAAATATTTTTTTCGTTTTGTTTTTTCTACGGTAAAACAAATTTTCTTTTTTTTTGCTTTTTTGTTTTTTCCTTTTTTCGTTTATCATTATTATTATTATTATTATCAGTTGAAGATTTTGAAAACAAAGGAAAGGATTCGTAGAAATCAAATTTATAAACGATAACAATAATAATAATAATAGGAAAAGGAAAAGAATGAAAAAAAATTTTTGTTTTTTTGGAACGACTGGAGTAAGAATTTATTATTACTCTAAGTTTTACCACTTAAGGATTTAGGGTAATAAAAAATTGATTCCATTGATTTTTTTTTTTTTAGTTTACAAAGCGAAATGTGGACTAAAATAAGAAAAAAAAATTCAATGGTTTTTTTAAAAGGAAAAAAAGGAAAAAAAAGGAAAAATTTTTTTTTTTTTTTAAATCGGAAAAATCATCATCATTATCATCATCATCCTCGTCGCTGTAACAAACATCGCACGTGAAATTTTTTTTCCTTTTATTCTTTACAACCTAACCTTTTGTAAAAAAAAAAAAAAAAAGGAAAAAAGGAAAAAAAGGAAAAAAAAGGAAAAAATGAAAAAAAAAAAAAAGAAATTTGATTGGCAAATTTTTTCCACGTTTTACACAATCGAATCCAGTTTTTTTTTTCTTTCTTTCTCCAGCCATTTTTTTTCTTACCCCCCCTCCACATCCTTCTCTCCCCTTTCTTCCTTTTTCCTTTTTTATTTTTCCCAAAGATTTTTTCCTTTTTTTCATTCCGAATAAAAAAAAAAAAAATGTAAGGCAAATATTTAACAAATAATTTTTTTTAAAAAAAAAAAAAATTAAATTCGGATTTTTTTCCTTCTTCTTTCCTCCTCCCTAATTTTCTTCTCGACCCTCCACCTCCTTCCGCCTCCCCCTCTCCCTCTCACCCCCCGTTAAGAATTAATTTCGATATTATATGCGTAGGAAAGTGGTGGTGGAGGGAGGAGAACGAAAGGAAGTAAAACACCTGAGTAAACAATTTTTTTTTCTTTTCTTTTTTTTAAGTTTTTTAAATGAGGAGCCGCGTGGAAAAAAAAAAGAAAAAAGTTTTGACGTGGTACGAGACAAATAAAAAAAACTTGTTAACGACGAAGTGGAACCAGAAGTTTTTTTTTTTTTTTTAAATCGATTAGGGCTTTTTCATAATTAAATAATTACTTCTTTTTTACCACTCAAACGTACAATTATTATTATTATTATTATTAATAAGATGATCCGTAGGAAAAGTGACAGTCGGTGTGTGTGTGAAAACAGGAACAGCTGGATAAAAAATTAATAATAATAATAATAATAATAAACGTACGTACGTCATATGTCTCATTAAACACTTACTATAAATTCACATTTTAAAAATTTTATTCTTATAAATAGGTATTAATTAATAAATGGAGGGGGAGGGAAGAAGAAAAAAACGAGAATGGTCTGACTACGCCCCTGACGGAGTAGAATAAAATTTTTTTTCATTTGTTTTTAGTTTATGTCGTTATTCGTTGATTTTCTTACTCTGACGTTTTGACGACTTTAAAAGGTAAAAAAAAAGGAAAAAATTCCAGGATTTTCAGTAGGGAAAAAAATAATAATGATAATAAATGGAATGAATGAAAAAAAAGGCTCGAATTCATCCAAGGAAAAAAAAAGGGATTTTTCCGACCAACAATGACCAGATTTAAAAAAAAAAAAAAAAAAAATGGCATCCGTCGGCTTTGATTTCAATACCGTTGTAGTCGTTGGCAAAAGATATTACATTAGTCAGCAAATCTGACATTATTATCTGTGAGTGTGTGCGCGTGTATGCGTTTCGTTTTCCTCCAAAACATCCATATAAGAGAATTAACTATTTTTATACAAGCAAACAAACAAACAAACGGGAAAAAAGAGCAGAAGGTTCGAATGCATAAATTTTCCCACACGTTATTACTTTTTATGCCAAATCATTTGTAACGAAATTTATAACTTTTCTTCAATTATATGACCGAATTTGAATTTTTCACCATTGTTGGAATCCCTTTTTTTTCATCCCCACCTCCCTCCTCCCTCCATTTTTTTTATCCCGATTTTTTCGTTCGTTCGTTCGTTCGATACCTGATTTACCTTCATTCAATTACCCTATAAAATTTCCTTTTTTTTTTTTTTATTCAACGACATAAAAAAATTCACTTTCGTTTATCATTATCATTATTATTATTATTCTTTTTTATTTGGCCTTTGAACTGAAAAACCTAAAATTTTTTCCCGCGAGTAAAATCTGAACGAAAAAAAAAAATTTTTGAATTTCGATTCGGGAAATAAAAAATTAAACCGGAAAAAATTTAAAAATGGCGGCGTCGTTTGTCTTCGAATTAATTTGTTTTTCCAACGAATCAACAAAAAAAAAAACATTTTCGACAACAACAACAACAACATTAAATTTTATTTTTAAAAATATACCAAAACATAATTGGCCATAAAACAAAAAAAAAACAACAACAAACAAAAAAATAAACAAACAATTTTTTAAAAAAGTTTTCTCTTCTAATTGCGTGCAATAAAGGAAAAATGGGAAAAAAATAATGATAATAATAATAATAAAGATACTTAAGAGAGAGACATGTAATGGTGTTCAATTAAAAACAATCCACTTTAACATAAAGACAAACAAACTTGAAAAAAGAAAAACACGTGGAAGGAGAATGAAAGAAAAAAAAGGAAAAGGAAAATTGACGAGAATCAATGTTTCGATTACGGAGTGGGGAGGGGGGCGGGGGTGGGAAAATGAAAAATATTCCCGCCATTTTATCAAAAATGTTTGAGGTTTTTTTTTTTTTTTTAAGAGGTTACAAACGTAGTATAAGTCAACTTAAATTTCCAAAGACTTTAATCAAAAATGATAAAACATAATAAAAGTCTTCAATGACCCTTAAAAAATAAGAAGAAGAAGAAAGTCGTGAAATCACTTGTCCGTTACTAACGTGGCAGTGGCACTTTTATAAAAAAAAAATGTCTTTTTTTTTTCTTCTTTTTCCGGGGGAGCCAACAGAATAAAAAAAAACTTTTTTTCACTGTCTTAGAGAGACCTTAAACTCTGTGTTGTTGGAATCACTTTAATAAAATGACATTTTCAGAAATCATTTTCTAAATGTTCAACATTATAAATCTCTCTCTCTTACTTTTGTGACGTTTAATAACATTATATAATGCCTCGTTCAAAAAATATTTGTCATTTTGATTTTTATTCTTTCTATCTCTCTCTCTCTCTCTTTCTTTCTTTATCTTTAATTTTTTCTTTTTCTTTCTTTTTTTCTTCTTCTTCTTTTTCAATATCTATATTATTTCCCATAGTTTAATATCTTTCTCTATAAATTTAAAAAGAAAAAAAAATGATAAAGTATAAAATAGAAAACTTTTCTTTTTTTTTCACACACACACAAGATTTGACCTTACCCGTTTGCCCCCCGCTCCCCCCACTTCCTGCTCATTCGAATAATTTTTTGCGACCGTTTTTTTTTTTTAATACCGTATTTAGTTAAAATTAAAACTTACGGTATTATTATTATTATTATTATTATTATTATTATTATTATTCAATAAACGAAACCTCATTTTAAATTTGTTTAAAAATAAAATCGTTGGCGCCCGACTTCTATCGCATTCCCCCCCCTTCACCACGCACTTGTCCGTGACCTGACCCCTTTTCGTAAACCTGCTACCACCTCCCCACACATTTTCTCTTGGTAACCTCCCCCCCCCCATATTCGCATAAAGTATTTTAATGGCTTCGAGTTTATCCCGTGTCTTACGTAACGTTTTCCTCTTTTAATACCTTTTTTATTAACTCGTCGGTTAGAAACCTTTTTCTCTCTTTCTCTCACTCTTTCTCTCTCTCTTTTTTTGAAAATAATTTACAAAAACAAACGTTGTAAAATAATAATAATAATAATACTCTATGATAATTATCATCCTTTTGTATAAAAAAAAAAAAAAACATTTTAATTTTTTGTATCGTTTATGTAATAAAACGCGCGTACAAATTACGCAATTATGATAATAATAATAATAATAGTAATAATAATAGGGTAAATTATACGTTCGCACACACACTCACACGCTCACGTAAAAAAAAAAAAATAGAAAAAGAAAAGAAAAAATAGAGAAAGAAGAAAAAACAATGCCATAACCGTAATTTAAACAAAACGATTTAAAATAAATATAAAAAAAAAGATAGTAAAAGAAGAAGGAGGAGAAAAAAAAGACGACGCCATTTTTAAATCTCGCATAAAATAAAAAAAAGAGAAAGAGGAAGAGAAAGAGAAAATTGAAATATCCTATTATTAAAAAAAAAAGGAAGAAAAGGAGGGAAATACTAAAAAATAAATAAAAATAAAAAAAAACGAAAGTAAAAAAAAAAAAAAAAATTAAAGTGGAAGAAGAAAAGAAAGAAAAAGAAAAAAGGAGGAGGGTTATGGATGGAAACGAGGGGAAAAGGGGGGCGGGAAACGAGTAAAATTAATTCAGTAAAACCGTCATTTAAAAAAAAAAAAATGTCATCGCTCGCTAACTACACTACACGCTAACTTTGAAAACTTTCACGGGAATCACAAATTGTAAAAAAAAAACATTTTAAAAAACAATCTAGAGTCATAGAGTAAAAAAAAAAAAAAAAAAAAAAAACTTAAAAAGAAAATTTTTCCCCCCGGTAAAATAATGGATTTGAAATTGAGCAGCAATTTTCCTTAACTGTGTGTATATATATATATAAATTCAATTTGAAAACCTTTTTCTCACACTTTTTCATTTTCTTTGATTTATTTTTTTTATAACACGCACTCGCACACTCTCCTCCACCTCCCACCCTCCCCCCATCTTTTTTGTCGTGTGATAAAACAAACGAGTCATTAAAACAACCGTTTGTTGTAAAAATTTATAAAAAAAAACTTTAATCATTCATTATTAGTTTTTTTTCAAATTCGAAGAAGTTATGAAAAATAAAAAATTACGAACGAAAAGAAAAAAGCAGAAGAAAAAAAAAGAAAAAGCAGGGGGGGGGGAAAAAAACAAAAATTTAATAAGCGAAAAAATGAGGGGGGGAAGGAAGTGGAAGAGGAGAAAAGGAAGTGAAAGAAAAAAAAAAAGTTATTAAAAAACACGTTAAAAAAAAATAAACAAACAAATAATTTACTACGTCATAAATGAAAATATTAAAAGCAGAAGAAAAAAATGAAAAGAAAAAGCAGAAGATGAGATTTTTTTTTTTTTATTGCGACAGAAAGAAAGATTTGTTTTTTTTTTTTTTTTTCGATGCATTATTTCACGATATTCAATAAACGTTCAATTTTTTTTCTTTTTTTTTTTTATCTTGATTTTTTATTGAAGAAAAACTCCGTAGTAAAAAAAAAAAAAATTACCCGCCATTAATTTATCTCTATCTCTCTCTCTCTCTTAAAAAAAATGGCGGTTCTGATAGCAGCGGAGGAGGTGGAATACTCTCTTTTTTTTTTACTCTCCTCTTCAACATTCACCCACTCACACGTCCTATTAATTTTTTTTTTTTTTTTTTGTTATTCAAAAGGTGTGCCGGTGGGATTTTTAACAAACGTATCGAAAATAATAATAATGATAATGATAATAATAATAATAAAACGATAAATTAAAAAAAAGAAAACAAAAGAAAATGTCCGCCGCAATGCGGTTTGTTTGGTAAAACCAAAATGTGTCTAAGAACAAACGATACCAACTTTAAAAAAAAAAAATTATTTTTTATTTTTCCTGCCATTTTTTTTTTTTAAAAATATTTATTAATTATAAATTATAATTTGTAATGAAGGATTAAAACTAAAACCGGATGTACTTTATTAAAATGAAATCTGAAAATTTTAATAAAATAATAATAATAATAATGATAATAATAATGATGATGATGGTGATGGTGATGATATTTAAAATGGTTATTAAAATAAATCATGATGTTTACACGACGATTTCAAACGGTTTTTTTTTTTTTTTTAAAACGAATGAAAATTGAAGAAAGTGAAGAGAGAGAGAAAGAGTGAGAAGGGGAAGGGGGAAATAAAAGAAAAATGAATTTCCGGTCGAGTAGTTCTATCCTTCTTAAAATTTCCGGGTTTCGATTCCCACATATTAATAAAGTTTTTGTTTATTCACTCTTTTTCCTCTTTAATTTGTCTTATGACCCTTTAAAAATTTTTGACGTCACGAATTTTGAAAATTTATTTCATCAACTTTTTCTCTCTCTCTTCCTCTCTCTCTCTTTATTTCATCTCTTTTGACTAATTTTTCACTCTTTTTTTTTTGAAAAATAAAATAAAAAGAGAAAAAAATTTTTTTTTTTTAATATAGTTTTTACTTTTGGGTCATTTCTTAAAAAAAAAAAAGAATTTACATGTTACGAAATTCTTTTCACGAGAATCTTTTAGCTCAAAAAGGTTTCTATCTCTCTCTCTCTCTTTCTTTCCTTTTCTTTTTGTTTCTGTCTCTCACTTTTTGTCCTTCTTTCTGTCTTTCACTTTTTGTCTTTCTCTCTGCCTTTCTCTTCTTGTCTCTTTCTTTCTAACTCTCTGTCTGTCTGTATGTCTCTCTCTCTGTATCTGTCTCTGTCCTTCGGTCTCTCTCTTTTTGTCTCTGTCTTTGTTTCTCTGTCTGTGTGTTTCTTCCTCTCATTCTTTCTGTAAATCTCTCTCTTTCTTTTTCTCTCTCATTTTCTATACTTCTTTCCGTCTTTCTCTTTTTGTCTCTTTCTATCTCTCTCTCTCCCTTTCAGTGTCTCTCTCTGTCTCTCACTCTGTCTTTTTCTCTCTCTCTCGTCATAAAAATAAAAAAACAAAAAAAAATAACCTTGAGTAAATATTAATAATTAATTTTTTATTTTTCTTTTAAAAAATCGATCTTCACTCATTACGTCATAATCTCTGGTGTGTGACGTAATAATCGAACCGTACGGGGGAAAAAAATACAAAAACAATAAACAGGTATTTTAATATATATTAAAAAAAAAAAAAAAATTTTACTACCGTAATTTATTTTTATTAAAAAAAAAAACGTCGTCGTCGAAATAATTTTTTTTTTTTTTATGTAAAATTACTCGAAAAACAAATTGCCCTTTCTCCCCTCACCCTCACCCCCCACCCCCCTCGTAAACGTAATCTGAGTAAAAAGTAATTTATTATATCTTATATATAAATACACACAAACACAATGAAAAATTAATTACCTAATAAAATAAAACAAATAATTTATGTCTTATCTTAATAACTTTTTAAAAAAAAAAAAATTTTTTTTTTAACATGCATTTAAAAAATAAATAAATAAACACGCAAATATCGGTTAAGGTTTAAAAAATTATTATTATTATTATTATTATTTGGTCGAACGCGTGTAGTGTGTGTGTGAGGGGAGGGGGAGAGGAAGGGTAACATTAAAAATGAAAGGTGGGGAGAAAGAGCGAGAGGAAGAACTCGTCGTCATTTACGTCGTACCTTTTTTTTTTTTTTTTTATTTAATGACGACAATCATCTCACACGACATGTGTTGTTTGTATGTTTGTTTGTTTGTTTGTTTGTTTGTCACCCTTCTGTTGTTGTTGTTAAAAAGGTGTTTGTTTTATTAAGGATTATTCAGACATTGTTTTGTTTAGTTTTTTGCCATTTAAAAAAGTTTTTAAAAACGTCGTTATATGTTGTTTGGTATAAATGAATGTTTTTGTGTTTGTTTGTTTATGTTTGTTTATGTTAGTTTGTGTGTGATGTTAACAAAAATAATAATAATAATAACGTGGAAAAGTGAAACTTTTATGTTTTTTTTTTCTTAGAAACTTAACGCAATAAATAATGACGTTATTAAGTTTTTTTTTTTTTTTTTAATATTATATTAAACAAATGAAATCTCACGATGTGCCCACGTGATATAAGTAATTTTACCTTTTTTTTCCTTTCTTTCTTTCCTTTTTTCCTTTTTTTTTATTAATAAAATAAATTTTTATTTTGATTATTATTAGAAGAAGAAGAAGAAAATTTTAAAAACGTCAGTAACATACTGTCGGATAAAAATTTTCTTTTTTTTTTTTTTATTCTTCTGCCACGTTATATATAAAATTATTTTTTCTTTTATGAAAACAATAATTCGCGCCAAAAATGAATTTTTTTTTTTGTAATGATAATGATAATAAATTTGCATTACCGATGTGGGAGGAGAAAAGAAAAGGAGGAAGAGGTGTGGGAGGAGAGGGGGCGTAGACGGTTGGAAAATCAATAATTACGGTTGAAAATGGATTTCGAAAGAGTATAAAAAATAATAATAATAATAATAACGAACGAACGAAGGAAGGAAGGGTTTCTTGCGAGCATGTGGAATAAATGCCAATTTTTTTTTTCGTTTGTTTGTTTGTTTTGTTGTTACGTTATTAAACGGTCATTATTTTATTTTTGTAACTATAAAAAGAGTGAGAGAGAGAGAGAGATAGGGATAGAAAAAAGGTCAGTCGTAAACGTTAATTATTTAAGTTAATGCGTTTTTTATTTATTTATTTAATTATGGTTACCATAAAAATGGTAAAAAAAAAAAAACCGGAAAAAGAATAAATATTTCCGGTTATTTTTAACGATTAAACCTTACGGAAAAAAATAAAAAAATTTTTTTTTGATTATCGATATTATCATCGTGCGACTACGACACTAATAACTTATTGTTTTATTGTTCAGAAATAAAAAAAAAAAATTTTTTCTAGAATTTTCTTTTTCATTCTATCTTTTCCTCGTAATAACCATTTCCGGTTATTTTCCACCATAAAAAATTGTTGATATAATTTTTTTTTTTTTTTTTTTTAATTTTTACAAAAGCAACAGGAAAAATTTTATCTTTTATTTATTTTTTTTTATTATTTTTCGTTCGTTCGTTCGTTAATTTAATCGTTTAAAAATCGATAAATTTTTTGTTTGTTTGTTTGTTGTAAAAACAAACCCAATTGTTTGTTGTTGTTTGTTTTAAAATTGAATAAAAAAAAATAATAACGGCGATACAAAATTTTTTTTTTTGTTTTTTTTTTCGTATAAATTTCCAATCTATTGTAACATTTTAACCGACGCCATCTTTAAAAAAAATTACCGGTACAAACTTCTTGGTGAGTTAATAATAATAATAATAATAAAAACGCCGCAACATTTTTTTTTTAATAAAAAAAATTCTCTCGCTTCTCGAAAATGAAAACGAAAACGAAAAAGAAAAAAAAAAAAAAATTATTGATGACGATCATTAAAAAGAATAATTACCGTTATGTCTACTGCCACGACGAGATCATTTTAAACTCTGACGCCGACACTACCGCCGCCGCCACCACCGCCACCTATTTTTACAATGAATCACACACAACCCATTATCATTTTAAAAAACCGTTTAATTGTTATTAACTTTTTTTTATCTTTTTTTTTTTTTATAAAATAAAAACCGAATCGAAATAATTTTTATTACGGTAATTTTTTATTCTTTAAACACGTCATTATTATTATTATTACTATTATTATTATTATTACTATTATTATTATTATTAACATTTTAAAGTCCCCCTACGTACTTATTTACCGATTGACATACGAGTAATAAGATGAATAATTTTTTTTCTCCAAAATTATTATTATTATTATCGCCGTAATATACGGTATGAAACGGTCCGTTTTTTTGCTCAACCCTCCCTCTCTCTCACCACCCCGCCCCCCAATTTTATTATTATTATTATTTGTATTATGTAAACGAAAAAAAAAATGAAATTATTTTGGGATATGTTAGAAAATGCGTCGGATTCGTCAGGGTTTTAGTATGAAAATTTATTAATTTCCGGTTCGTCGACCGGAAACCGATTGTTTTCTTCTTCTATAATTCATTCATTCATTTATTCATTGAATGATACTCTGGTGAATTTGCAAAACGAAATCGAAACGAATTTGAAAATTTTAAATAATAATATTAAACGTTATCAAAGGAATAAAAAAAAAAAGAAAGGAAAAGGAAAAGGAAAAAATTTTTGTGTAATAAAGGATAGTAAAACAGGAAACGGAAATAATTTTTTTTTTTTTTTGGTAAACGTTAAAAACCTAAAACCAAAAATAAAATATATTTTTTATTTTCTTAAAAGTTTTTTTAAACGTGTTAAAAAAAAGAAAAACTTACGTTTAGTTTTTTTCACCTTAAAAACTAAATTTTTTATTTTCCTATCGTAAACATTACCTTTTTTCCTTTTTTTTCCTTTTTTTCCTTTTTTTTCTAAAAAAAACTTTTTTCCATTGAATCTTACCTGGGGAGAAAAAAAAATAAATAAATAAATAAATAAAAAATTATTATTAACGAAGTTTTTTTTTTAGTTTTTACGCTTACGCATTATTAAATTTCCTTCCTTCCCTTTTTTTTAGCCTAAACGTGTTAATAGAAAAGGAAAAAGTTCGTGGAAGAAGAAAGTTTGTGACACGTTTTTAAAAAAACAATAATAATGATAATGAAAGTTTTGTTAAAAAAAAAAAAAATAATAGAAAAAAATTTAATAATACTTCGTTTTAAAATACGTTAAGAATATAAAAATTTAATTAAATAAAACTTTTTTATAAATAATAATCATAATAAATTTAAGTTTAATATTAATAATAATAATAATAATAATGATAATAATAAATGTTTTTTAATTGATAAAAGCGTTTAAAAAGTAAATTTAATTACGCGGAAAATAATTTTTCGCGCGAAAAAATCATTTAAAAAGAAAAAAATTTACGCGCGCGCGAGCTCGCGTTAAATTCGTGCCATTGTGACGTCATCAAAGGAATAAAAAGGATCAAAGGAATTTTTGCTGTTTTTTCAAATTAAAATATTAAGAAGTGAAAATGCATTGTTAAAATGTTTTAACAATTAAAAAAGATTTTTATTTTTCTCTTTTTCTCCCTCTCTCTTTCTCTCTCTCTCTCTTGTTCTTTTCTTTCGTTTCACTTTCATTCATTTACTCTCTCTCTCTGTTTTTTCATTTAGTAAAAAAGTTTTTTCGTAGTCGTCGTCGTCGCCTTTAATTTTCTCATAATTAGGTGGTTCATTCTTATCAGAACCGTTTGTGATGACAAACAAAACAAAAGGATTCCCTCATTTTCAAAGTTAATATTTGTTAAAAATTTGTTAATTTTTTTTCTTTTATTTATAAAAAAAAAAAAAAATTGTGTTTATTATCATTATTATCATCATTATTAATTTTAGAAATTTTCCTTTTTTTTTTTTTTTTCATTTTTAAATTAAAATAAATTTTTTTTTTAATTCAACAGGTTAATACTATCAGAAATAAACTATTTATTTATTTATTTATTAAAAAAAATTAATAACTTATTTATTAATAAATTATTTAATTGATTAATAACTACGTTGAATAATAATAATAATAATAATACCCATTATTATTATTATTATTATTATTATTATTCGTTAAAAAAAAGAAAAAACCGAAGTAAGTATTATTCGAAAAGTGAACGAAACGCGTTATTTTTTTCTTTTTTTTTTGGGAAGGGAGGGGGAAAAGAAAATTCGTCATTATTTTTTTATTCAAACCTTCCTCCCCCTCTCTTCTCGTCTTACTCAGTCGTCATCATCATTATTATTATTATTATTGAAACTAAAAAAATTTTGATGGGAGTGAGTGAATGATAAAAAAAAACTCTTGCGAATTTTATTTTTATTTTTCTATTTTATCAATTCTACTATGCGAATTTATTAAATAATAATGATAATAATGATAATAATAATAATAATAAAATTTATCGATAAGGTAACGTTTTAAATTTTTATTAATAATAATAATAATAAATGACGGTAACTCGGGATTAATTTAATTTTATTAATTTGTACTTTGATTTATTAAACTTTAAGTAAATAATAATAATAATAATAAAGGGGGATGATTTTTTTTTTTTTACAAGCCAACTCACAATGAAGAATTCTAAGAAGTGGGGTGGGGGTAGACGAGGGAAAGGTTTGCGGGGGGAGGGAAGGCGAAAGAGAAAGAAAGACGAGAAGTGAAAATTATATTTAATTTAAAAAAAAAAAAATTTTTTTTATTATTTCCCAACCTTCTACAAAACATCGGTTAAATTTTAGCTAAACCGTCAATTTACATAAATTATTTTTAATAATGTAACTCGTGATAATAATAATAATAATAATAATAATAATAATAATAATTAATGCGTTTAAAAAAAAGAAAAAAAATGTTTTTTAGAAATTTATGGATTATTTAAACCCTTGGCATAATCATTTTTTTTTCTTTCTTTCATTCTTTTTTCATTTCGAATTTTTCTATGAATAAAATATTATTAAAAATTATTATTATTATTATTATCATGGAGTTGAAGGGATGAAAAAAAAACCGGGAAAGGAAAATGAGGAACGGTTTTTAATGAAACACTAAAAAAAATTTTCAAAGCTCAAGTTGATTCAAAATGAAAAAAAAAAAAAAGAAAGAAAATAAAATTCTTTGTGAAATATTTTTTTTCCCTCTCTCTCTCTCTCTCTTTAAAACGTGCATAAATCCTTTTCTATCTCTCTCAGTTCATTCATTTCTTTACGGTTAATTTTTCAATAATGCTTCGGGATGTGATAGATGTTTGTGTTGTTGGCTGATAATGGTAACTGCCATAAGGCACAAATTAAAAATTGCCTCCTCATTCTCCCTCTCTCTCTCTCTTTGTGTGTGTGTGTGTGTGTATGTGTGTGCGTACAAGAAATTCGTTTACTTTCCATTTTTCCTTTTTTCCTTTTTTTTTTTTCGTTTTCCTTTTTTTTCTTTTTTTTTTTTGTTAGTAAAAAAGGGTTTTCTGCTTGTTTACCCTGAGGTATTTTTTAGTTATTTTCAGACTCGAAAATTTCGTTTTCCATATTTTTTAAACTTTACCTTCAAAACATGTTAATTTACGTTTCCTTTTTTCTTTCTCTCTATCTCTCTCTCTCTCTCACTCACTCTAATTCGCATATAAACATTTTTTTTCTTTTTATTTATTTTTAAAAAAAAAATAAGAAAGAAAAAAAAAATTTAAACAGATACCATTTTTTTTTTAAAAAAAAAAAAAAAAAAGAAAAACATTTTTTCGAAAATGACAATAATGTTTATAATATTTAAATATTCGTTA
The DNA here is from genome assembly GCF_000006295.1 of Pediculus humanus corporis. Lineage (NCBI taxonomy): Eukaryota > Metazoa > Arthropoda > Insecta > Psocodea > Pediculidae > Pediculus > Pediculus humanus. The sequence continues at coordinate 215,005 of NW_002987888.1, read as the reverse complement.
CAAATAATATCGCATGTCTTACCGTTTTCCCTCTCACCCCTACTTCTACCCTTCCCCATTTAATGACGTCATTCGTTCGTCAACAACAACAACAAGAGAAAAAAAAGGAAAATTTTCTTTTTAGTGAAAATGAAAAAAAAAAAAAAAAAAAATTATAAAAGTTTGTTTTTTTAATTGTTATTCTCTCTCTCTGTCTGTCTGTTTTTCTCTCTCTCTTTTTCTCTGTCTCTATTTCTTTCTCTTTCTTTCTCTATTTTCATTAATCTACTTTGTTTTAATAATAATAACCTATGTGTGTGTGTGTGCGTGGGAGTGCGTGTTAGTTGTTACGTCAGTTTCTACAAAGCGTTTAAAATTATCCTTTTAATAATAATAATAATGATAATAATAATAATATTGAGAAAGAAAAACATATATACGTTTGCACGGGGTTTAAATTTAAAATTTTTGATTTAAAAAAAATAAAAAAAATATATTCCCCCTTGAAAATATATTCCCGAAGGAATTTTTAAGAAATGAAAAAAAAAAAAAATCACTTTTCCGTTTCCGGTTCGTATGAGCATTTTAAATGGAATACGAATAAAGTTAAAAAAAAAAAATTTATGTCTGTGTGTGTCTGTGTGCTATCCGCCTCCCCCCTCTCTCTCTCTCTCTATCTTTCTATCTAGTAAATCCGCATAAGTCCATCTCTTTTTCAACATGAATTTTTATAAATATATATTTTTTTTATTTTTTATAATCTTTAATACGCATTTGCTCCGCGTAATATAAACCTCGTGATAATAATGATAATTTCTCCCACCCGCTACCTACTTCGGATTTAATAATAATAATAATTTAATTTTATTGAAGTCGGTTTATTATTATATTTTTTATCAATTTAAATAAATAAATAAATATTAGTATCATTATCATTGTTATTATTTCATTTATTTATTTATAACCGTCGACGAAAGTAGAATAATAATAATGATAATAATAATATTATCATTATTATTATTGAAGGGAAAAAAAATTTGTTTAAAATTTTTTTATTTATTTTCGCGTGATTAAAACGATATAAAACTTTAAAAAAAAAAAAAAAAAAAACATATTTAAGTGTGTATCTCACCTGAACAGGGTTACCTGACTAACACAATTATTCATAGAGTAAAAAATTGAGGGGAACAAGGGGGGAAGGAAAAAAAAACCGTTATAAAAATTATTTCATTGCGGTAAAACATGAATACGAAAAAAAAAAAAAAGTATAAAAATTAAAATGTAAATGAAAATTTAAAATAATCGTTTGTATAAAAATTTTTTTTATTAATAGAGGAGATTTTAAACCCCCCTTCTTCCCTCCCCTTCCCCCTCCCTTCCCCGAACAGAGAAAATTTTTTTTCGGGGGACTCTTTTTTGAATTCGTTTTTTATAGGGAAAAAAAAACAAAAGGGTTTGATTATTTCGGTATAAAACAATTTAAAACAACGTTTTCTCTTAAAGAGATTTAAAATCATAGAGTAATAATAAAAAAAACCATAGAGTAGTAAAATACAAATATATATGAATTTGTTTTTAAAAAAAAAATAATTAACGTTATCACAAAAATAAATAAGATGATAAGGGCGTTGTTTAACTTTATTGATAAAACATTTTTAAAGAAATTTTACTCGATTGCCTAAAATAAAATTTTAAAAATTATTCAACTGAGTCGATTTTTCCTTTTTTATATAAATCTTTCTTCTTCTGTATATAAATATAGACTATAGAGAAAATTTTTGGAAAAAAAAGGAAAAAAGGAAAGAAAAAAAGGAAGAAAACTTTTATAAAATTTCATCTCTTCTATTCTTTTTTCTTGAATAAAATCATTCAGCTGTAAACTATGTGATTACATATCAAAACTACTCAAGTTTACGTTTATTATCCTCACGCGTAAACGAACGCATAAATATACACACGCAAGACCGTAAGGAGAATACGTGCATGCGTGCGTGTGTGCACGCACGCACTCACTCACGCACTATCCCTCCCTCCCAAATTTTTTTTTTTTAATAAATAAATTCGTCTCGAAAATATTTAATAATAAGAATAAAATCGTATGAAATGAAATCACATCTTGAAGAAAATTATATATAAATTAAACGTTTAGCTTACGACTCATATTTTTTCCCTTTCTTTTCCCTTCCTTTTTTTTTAAAATAAAGTTATCATTATCATTATTATTATTATTATTATTATTATTATTATTATTATTATTATTTAATTTTTTAATAAAAGAGTTTAAGATGATATAAAAAAGGAAGAGAGAATAGGAGGAGGGGAGGGGGGATGATAAAAAATTATTTATCGCGATTTATCTCGAAAATTTTCCTCGTCAGTCAAAAAAAAAAATTTGAAAATTTTTCACGTTCAAATAAAAAAATTCGTTTTATTATTATTACTATTATTATTATTATTATTATCAATTTTTTTTACAGGAAGTAGTTGAGTACAACATAATTTAATAAATTTAACCATTTAAATTCTTTTGTATATAATTTAAAGTTGACCCCCGAAAATTCCCCCAAGAATAAATTAAAAAAAAAAGGGAAAAGTTTATTTCTCTCTCTCTCTCTTTTTCTGTTTCTCTCTCTCTCTCTAAAAATTTCACCATCTTGAATTTTTATTAATTAATTTTAAATATAAAAAATAAAAAATCCGTTCGGGATGAGAAAAAAAAAACACGTTAGGTTCGTGATTTTAAAAAAAATGCAAAAACAAGACCGGAAAAAGTTTGAAAAACGATTTAAACGGTTTAAGAAAACGGAAATAAATAAAAAAAAATGGGAAGAAGGGGGAGGAGGAGGAGGAAAAAGAGGAGGGGTGTGTTTAAACGTTCGCGTATTAAATTCGAACGTTTTTCTCGTAACGTTCGTTTGTTATATATATTATAATTTTTACATGCGTGTAACAACATTTTTCTAACAAACACGAAAATAAAAAAAAAATTTAAATTTTTTTTTATTTTTCTGGATCTTAAGAATTCTCCAGGAAAAAAAATCTAGAATGTGAGGAAAAGGTAAGAAAAGATGAAGAAAGAGGAAGAGAAGGAAGAGAAGAGAAGAGATATAAGATAAGATAAAAAAAAATTTACGAAATTTTTTTGAAAGTAGAAATTTTATTTTTTTTAATTTTTTTTTTCCGAAACAAAAACTTTTCTTTCCTCCTCCATCTCCCTCCCTCCCCTCTCTCATCTACAACAAGTTTTTAAAATCTTATTTATTATTAATAACTTATAAAATTATTATTATTATCATCATCATCGTCTTAGTTATAATCATTAAAAAGAGGAAAAAGTTTGGGGGAAAGATAAATCGAAAAAAAAATTCTCTAATGGAAAAAAAAAGAAAAAAACGTTTTAAAAAAAAAAAAAATTCTACTACTACCACGACGACGATGATGACGTTTACGACCACGACGACGATAATAATAATAATAATAATAATACAAAACGTTTTAAGTTTTATAAATGATATAATTCATAGTAAAACGTAATTTTTTTTTCTCTTCTTTCTTTCTTTATACTTATCTTAAGTAGATTTAATTTATATTTTTATAAAAAAAAAAATTATTTATATTTATATATACGTGTAATAAACATTCAAAAATTTTAAACTCCCGGAAAAACAAAAAAAAAATGGCGGAAAAGAAGAGAGAGAGAAAAAAATTTTTTTTTTTATAATAATGTATATTAAACGCCCCTTTAAAAATATTTTATTATTATTATTATTATTATTATTATTATTATTATTACGAAATTGTTTTTCATTTTTTTTTTTTTAAATAAAATTCTTTTTCGTTTTATTACTTTCTACATCCACTTTATTCTTTTTTCCCGCCATTTTATATCTACGAAACCTACGAAACCTTATAATTTCATGTAAAAAAAAAGAATTTACCGCCATTTTTTTTTATTTTCCCCGGCGAAAATTTTTTTCTCGATAATATCGCATTCTTAAAACAATGTTAAGGTACAATGTTATGTTAGGTAAGTAAAATTTTCTTTTTCATAAATAAATAAATAAATTATGGGAAAAGGCACGCGAATATAAAAAAATTCCGTTTGAAAACAAAAAGGGCGGCGTTACGTATATGTATACATATATATAAAAAAATGACGTCATAAAAATCGATTTAAAAAAAAATTTTTTTTTTTTACGCGCCCGGCCGTCCTTACAAAAAAAAATTATTGATAATAATAATAATTATTATTATGTGAAAGATTCAAAAACGCGGGCGGCGTAAATTATAATATTTTATTTAAATTACGTAAATAACCGTCGGTAAAGGTCGAGGGGAGGGAAGGAAGGAGAAAGTGGTTGGTGGGGATTGATGGGAAAGAGGGACAGAGGGGGGGCCGAAGGATAAAATCAATAAAATTTTACATAAATTTTCTTTCTTTCTCATTATTATTATTACTATTATTTATTTATTTTTCTTTCTTTTTACCGCTTCTCGTATAAAATTTATTATTATTATTATTATTATATTGTAATAGTTTTTAGAAATTTTCCAAGTACGTTGTAATTTTTTTTTTTTTTTATTTTACGATTTTTAACCGCCGTAAAAAGAAAAAAAAAGTAGCAGAAGAGAAAAAAAATTTTTTTTTATGTTACAAACAACAACAACAACAACAAACTGATTTTCCCTTTTATTCGCTATCTCTCTCTCTCTCTCTCTCTCTCTCTCTCTCTTCTTTCCTTCCTTCCTTCCTTCCTCTTTTTTTTTTATTTTATTTTATCGAAAATCAATGTGAAAATGTTACTACTAAACAAACATTATCAATAAAAAAAAACATAATAAGAAAAAACATAATAGAATTTTATCTGATTATCAACCAAAGACACCAAATCAACATAAAAGACG
>NW_002987888.1:207288-209983 GCF_000006295.1 Pediculus humanus corporis | reverse complement strand
TTTTCTCTCCCACTCCCGACCTCTCCCCTTTTTTTAGTTATTCATACCATTTTTACACGTGTTATATATTTTTTATCGATAACAATGAATTGAACTTTCGCACACGAGACGCCATTTTGTTTTTTTTTTTGTTTGTTTGTTTGTTTGTTTAATTTTAACGGTTTTTTTTTAAAAACAAAAAAAAAAAATTTAATAATAAAAAAATTATTTTATTAACTTAACGAAAACGTTTTTAATAAAATCCGATACGTTTTAGTTTTAGTTTTTTAAAAACAAAATGGCGTCGATTGATGCGATGATGATAATAATAATAAAGATTTATATTTTTTTAAAATTTTTATTTAACGATTACGTTTTACCTAAAACACAAATCCCATATGAAAAATAATAAATACAATTAAACGCAAAAAAAAATTTAATTTTCCCGTTTTAATAATAATAATGATGATGATAATAATAATAAGTTGTAACTGTTTTTCCAAGGTAGTTTTATCGTTTTTTACGTGCGTAAACAAAGAGAGAGAGAAAATAGGTAGTAGGCGGCTGTTTAGATATCTGTAATTTTTTTTTATTTTTATACTTTTTTTTCCAGTTTTCCAGTTCTCCAGTTTTTTTTTGTTTCTCTTCATTATCCAATAAAATTTATTTCGTTTAGAAAAAAAAAAAAAAGAAATTTCATCTCGAGAGACATTAGAGATTTTCATTTTGTGATAAATCCAACACCACCGGTTGTTGTGTTTTTTTTTTTTTTTAATTGGTTTTCCTTTTTTTTTTTTTTCCCAAAGACTAACAACCGACCCACACGATTTAAATTCACAAGGGGAGAGAGGGGGAAGGGAAGAAGAGGGAGAAAGAAAAAATTTTTATTAAAATTGAATAAATTACAAAAAAAAAAAAAAAAAAAAAAAAAAATGGTACACGCGAACGCATTCGTACGTTTGTGCGTCCAACACCGCCGCCGCCCCCTCGTGCGTGTGTGTGTGTATACGAAAACGATTATCGACTTATCACCGAATAAGAAGATTCTTATCATTGATTTTAATACGAAATAAATTTTAAAATTTTCATGTTTTCCTTTTTCCTTTTATGACCGAAATTAAGTCATGAATAACATGTGGTACACGAACGCACACGAACGCACACAACCGCATAAACGCACGCACAAACGCACGTATAAAAACGTTTCCAGGAGGTAAAAGGCGTGGCGAATTTATTAAACGATCCCTTAAAAATTGTACAAAAAATTATTATTATTATTAATTTTTAATTTAATTTAAATTTATTATTATTATTATTAATCGATGTTATTCACGCACGTTTATTATTAAATGACGTCATCATCGCAAATATGTAACGTTCGGGTTATTTTTATTTTATTTTTTTTTTGCGTAAATCATTAATCGAACGTTATTATTATTATTATTATCATTGTTAATAATTTTTGAACGAAAGTGAAAATTTTTGATAAATGTCCGGGGTCATTATTTTACTTAACAAACGCAAACGCACCCGCACGCACCCACGCACGCACCCCCATTCGCCGTTCCGCGACATTTTTTTTTTCTATTGTAATACAAATTTATATTGTTTAATGACACGAAATATCAAACGTAAATTATTATTTTTTATTATTTATACGTACGCGTGCGTGTACGCGTACACGCACGCACGCACACGTATAATAATAATAATAATAAAAGAACCTTCGAACCGTGGTTTAAAAAAATTTTTTTTTTTATTAATTTTCCGAATAAAAGTTTTTTAAAAAAAAAATTTTCCAACCGTATCAGTTTGAAATTTTTAACCGTAAAGGTAACGAATAATTTTATTACCGTAATAATTATCATCATCATCATCATCATCATCATCATCATCATCATCATCATCATCATCATTATCATTATTATTATTATTATTTCATTTTTTTTAATAAAATCTTTTTCAAACGTTGAATTTTCTTTTTTTATTAATAATTTTTACGTCACGAAAAAAAAACCGACAAAAAAAATTACCTTTTATTCGCTCTTTTAAAAATATTATTACCGCGATGATAATAATGATAATGATAATAATGATAATAATCGATATGATATTCTTATCAAAATAATAATAATAATAATAATAATAATAATTACACAATTGCGTGTAAAAATCATCTTTTTTTTTTTCCCGCCTCCCCATCGTTGAAGGTTTATGTAAATTTACTTTTTCTTTTTTTTTTTAACTATATACAATTTATCTTCTGCTTCTTCTTCTACTTCTTCATTTTTTTCTTCTGCTTTTTTAAAAGGGAAAACAAATTTTTTTTTTTTTTTATAAATTTTTTTATGAACATTTTAACTTCATTTTTTTTCTCTCTCTTTCTCTTTTTTAATAAAAATAATTTTTTTTTTTTTTTTTTTTACAAAACAAATTAAATAAAAAAACATTTTACATAACATTAATAAATAAATAATGAGATATTTAATTTTTTGTTGTTGTTGTTGTTACGCGTATAATAATAATGATGATGATAATAATAATAAATTATTATCAAAAAAGAAAAATTTTATTTAAAACTTGACTCGGTTTAATTTTAAAGTTTTTTTTTTTTTTGAACGCTTTGAAATTATTATTATTATTATTATTATTATTATTATTATTATTATTATTATTATTATTATTATTATTATTATTATTATTATTATCATTAAAA
>NW_002987888.1:170688-206644 GCF_000006295.1 Pediculus humanus corporis | reverse complement strand
TTTTCCTCCCCTCCCCAGCCCAGTACCCTCCTTTTTATTTAAATTTAAAAAAAATTTTTTTTTTTTTTTTTTCAAAAAATTAGAATTTCAGATACAAAAAAAAAAAAAAAAGAAAAAAAAAGAAAAAGAAAAAAAAGAAGAAGCAGAAGAAAAAAAAAAAGAGAGAATAAATTATTCAAAGTGTCAATAGAAATTAATTTCGATTTTAAATAAAAAAAAAAAAAAGGAATAAATAATTAAATTTTATTTTATATTATTTTCTAGCGGAAGATATATATTTTTTTGTTCTTTATTTCGAGAAAAAATTATAACAAAAAATAATAATAATGATAATAATAATAATGATAATCTAACATAACCTAAGGAATCGGATAGAAACCTGGAATAAATGCTTAATAACCCCGACAAATAAGAACCTTGTCGTGTTTAAGAGTGACCATAATAATAATAATAGTAATAATAATGATAATAATAATAATAATAATAATAATAATGATAATGATAATGATAATAATGATAATAATAATAATTTTTAATACAAACGATTATTTAATTCCGAATAAATTTTTTAATTTTTTAAAAAATTATTTTTATTTCCGATTCCGTTTTTTTTTTTTTTTTTTTAATTATTATCGTTATTATTATTTTATTTTTTTTAGTAAAAGTTTAGTAATTAAATACTAATATTAGTAAATAAAAAAACAAAAACAAAATAATTCAAACGTAAACTTTTTTTTTTCGATTAAAAAAAAAAAAAATCAATAAATCAAATATCGATTTTTTTTTATTCGGTTGTGATTAGTCAAAAAAAGAGAGAGAAAAACTAAATTTAGTTTTTATCTTTAGTCAAAAAAAATTTATTGACTAATTGCAAAATAAATTAAAAAAAAAAAAAAAAAAAAAACCTCGACAGCCACAAAATCTAATAACAATGGTCTAATTAATTGCAAGTTTAACCTTTTTTTTTTTTTTACCTTTTTTTTCCTTTTTTTTCTTTCCTTTTGATTATCCAAAGGTTTTTTTTTTATCGAAAAAAAAGTTTAGTTTAGTTTGAGGCCAGCTTAACAATTTTTCTTTTTTTTAAATAAAATTGGTTAGAAAGAGTAAAAAAAAAAAAAAAAAAAGAAGAAAAGGTTTAAAATGAAATCTCGTTTAAAAGCAACAATTGAATGAAAAAAAAAAACTTTCTTTTTTTTTCTCATCTCATAATAGAAGAAACTTCTAGAAAAATTAAAAGAGGAAGAAGTGAAGATGTTGAGGGGAAGAAAGGGGAAAGAGGAGGTAGAAGGAAGAAGTGAGGAGGGGGGAAACCTTAAAACTCGACGTAATCAAAAGGTTATTGTTTTTTAATTTCAATTTTTTATTATTAAATTTAATAAACAATTATTATTATTATTATCGCAACAAAAAACGGAAACTGGAGCAAAAAAAATTTATGCGAATCGTGGAATTAAATATTATTAATAAATCTCCAAGACGTAACAAATAATAATAATAATAATAATAATAATTTTTTTTTAACAAAATGGCCACTCCTAAGTTTTTTTTTTTTTTTTTTTTTAAACTAATTAATAACAATTCGTTGTCGTTGTCATTATTTAAACCGCTCACGAAACGTTTTTAACCTTATTATACCATTTATTATCATTATTATTATCATCATTAGTTTTTTTTTCGGTTACCAAATATGGCGGCAATAATACAAACAATTAATAATTATTAATGAATGATGATTATGATGATGATAAAAAATCAAACGCGATGGCGATGGCGGTGACGACGTGAGTTTGTTTTCTGTTACCACGTCGGTTAAATATACATTTAAAGTTCATTGCCACGATTTTCGTTTATTTATATAAAAACGTTTTAAATAATGATGATGATGACGACGGAGGGGGAAAAAAAAAGACGTGTAAGCAGATTTTTTTTTTTTTTTTTTTCGAATCACAAATGTTAAAATGTAATCGAATGTATTTTTTTTTATTTTTTTTTTATTGTAAGATGATTAATGTGAATGACATTTTTATTATAAGACCATCGTAAACGTCAAAACCTTTTTATAATTCTTTTTAAAAAAGAAAAAAAAAAAAAAAAAATTTTTTGTTGTTGTTGTTTTCCAGTTTGTTTTATTTTAACTTTGTTTTGTTGACATTTTACGTTTTACTATGTAAATATAATATTATTTATCCTAAAGTGATATTCAAAAATCGTGGAAGGAGAATAAAATGAAAAAAATTAATAAAACTACCGGATTGCGTTTTTTTTAGTTTTAGAAAATAAATAAATAAATAAAAAGAGTAAAAAGGGTTTTTTCTCTTTTTTTTTTTTAAAATTATTTAAATTACACAAGACAAATCTCCTTTTTTAATTATTATCATTATTATTATTGTAAAAAAACGTTTTTTCGACGGTTAAACAAACAAACTTAAAAGGAATTTTTTTTTGCCATTTTCCAAAAACCCCTCCCCCCTTTCTCTCTCTCGCGCGCGAGTTCCTTTTCGTTTATTTTTATTTTATTTTTTTTTTAACAAAAGAATTTTTTTTAAAATAATAATAATAGTAAAAAAAAAAAGTAAATTTTCTTTTTACGACAGATTTATTTCCGGAGTCTATTGTATCCGGTAAATCGATTTATAAGAAAATGGAAGAGGGTTAAGAATAAAAAAAGGAAAGAAAAAAAATGTCGGGAACCGAACCGACCTCGAAGCATCATTAAAACGTAATAAATTTTATTAAATGTTAATCCAGGGCGGAAAATGCATTTATTTTACAAAAAAAAAAATAGTCCAGATGTTTCGAGAAAGAAAATATGTCTCGAATTCAACCCCTCCCCTACCCCCCACCTTTTTTCCTTCCTTTTCCCTCCCTTAAATTAATTCGATCGGTTTTTTTCAGGTGAGAAAATTAATAATAAAATTTTTTTTTTTTTTCAATAGACGTGGAAGAAGAAATAAAAAATCATCACATTTCAATTTTTATTGATAAGAGTTAAACGATGATAATAATAATAATCAATCATTTTATCAATGGATCACCGTAATAATAATAATAATAATAAATAAAAACGATTTTTAAAAATCAAAAAAAAATTTTTTTTTCTTCCTTTTTTTTTCTTTTCTGGAAGAGGAAAGATAAAGTTTCGTTTAAAAATATTATCATTATTATTATTTTTTTGTTTTTCACGAACTATTTCCGGTTATATTTATCGTTTGCAGTTATTCATTCTGTCTCGTTCGATTGTTCCAGATGGTATCGAAACGTTTAGTTTTTTTTTTCGGAAAAATTCATTTAAATGGCGAAAAGAATACGTACGGCACCTTTTTACATTTTTTAAATTTCCCGCGTTTTTTTTTTTTTTAAAGAAGGCAGTGAGTTTCGAGTCGAATGAGAAAAAGAAGGGTTAAAGTTCAAATCGAGTAAAGTTTTAATTGATTATATTTAAATTTTTTTCTCTTTTTCTTTTTCTTCTTTCTGCCATAAAACTTAAAAAAAAAATTCATTTAATCCTTAATTTTATCGTCTGCTTTTTCAACCCACCTCCCTTTCTCTCCCCTCCTCCCTCTCATTTTTTCTCTTGGAAAAAACTTCTTTTTATTATCATCAAACCCGCATTTTTTTCTCTTATTTTCATGATTCGTTAAAAACAAACGACGAGGACGAGGACGACGAGAACGACGACGACAACGACAAACTAAGGATTTGTTTTTGTTTAACTTTGACAATCCCTTTTAAAATTTAATAAAACAAAAGATTTTTTTATTTTATTTATTTATTTTTTTATTGTTTAAAGACTTTTAAATAAATAAATAAAAAATCTGCAGAGAGCGCTTTTTAAAAAAAAAAATTTTTCGAAATAAATGCTTTTAATGCAAACAACAAACAATAATAATAATGATTAAAATATATATATATATCAGCTAATAAAATAACTGTCATCGAGGGTTATAAATAAATAAAAAACAAATATGGTGGATATTAATAATTTTTTTTTTTTAAATAATAATAATAATAATTTGTGTTGACAATCGTTGATTTAAATCACGAATGTTTTATTGCTTCGTTTTTTTTTTTTTTTGCATTTTTCCATCGTCGATTTATAATTTTTTAAACAAATAAATAAATAATTTACAATTCGTCAAAAGTTTTATTACGACGTCGATCGTTTTATTTATTAATTATTATTATTATTATTTATTGCAAAAAAAAAAAATTATTTTTTTATGCAGAAAAAGTTTTATTTATAATAATAATAAAATTATAAATGTATTATTAATATGTTTATCCCTTATCATTATCATTATTATTATCATCATTGATCATTGTTTATTTATTTATTTATATTGTCAACACTGCATCCGTTTATTTAAATAAATAAATAAATTTTAGAAAATGGTTTTAAATTTAAACAATTTTATGCGTTTATTTTAAACAAATAACGAATAATTTTAAATTTTATTATTTCCCTCCTTTTCTCTCTCTCTCTCTCTCTCTCTCTGTTTCTCTTGCATTTAGAATCGTCTGCTAGAAAACGATTCAAAAATAAATTAATTAAAATATAAATTCTCTTTTACTTTGTAAATAATAATAATAACAATAATAAAATAATTCTAATAATAATTACAACGCGGAACCTTACGCCGTCCGAAAACTATTATTATTATTATTAATAATAATGATATTAATGATAAAAAATGAAATTGTTATTTTAAAAGCGGTATGATGAGAAAACGATCGTAAACATTAAGATTTTGTTGTTATTATTGTATTAATAATAATAATAATAGTAGAGTAGTTAATAAAGAAATTAAGTAATAACAAACAAACAAACAACAACACGGTTTAAATATGTTTGTTGTTTGTGAATTATTCAATTCGTTAATTATTTTATTTTTAACAGAAAATTTTGTTTTAAGTGTAAACTTATGTTGTTAAAACATAAGTTTATTATCATGCGGATAAAATTATGCGGATGATATCTAGTAAAATTATTATTATTATTATTATTATTATTATTATTATTTTGGGGGTCCTAAATATTATCTATTGTAGTCTTACTCTAGTTTAAAAATTAAATTTTTTTCATATTTTTTTTCTCGTAATAAAATGAATTCAAAGCAAAAGTATAAAAAAAATTTTTTTTTTTTTTTGAAATTTGAATTTCGCGCGCTTTTTTTTTCTTACTCTATGACGAGAAAATTTTTTTTTTAATTTTTGTATTAGTAAAAAAAAAAAAAAGAATTCGAATTCGAAAAAAAATACACAAACAGGATAAAAAACAAAAAAAAAATTCGTCGTGAGTGGTGGTATGGGGGAGGAAGAAGAGTGAATAGGAGACGGGGAGGGGGGGTAAAGGTGACGACGATGGCGACGACGACAAAGACGACGACGACATGGAAATCTTAGAAAACCCACAAAACGTATACACGCAATGTTAATCCTCTTAATCGCATTCATTAGGGTGATTAATTACCGTCACTGGATAAGCAATAAATAATTTTGAAAGGAATCCCTCAGGACTCACGCACAAACACACGCACGGACACGCACTCACACGCACAAACATCTTATTTGTTCAAAATATTTAAAGTTAATTAGTCGGTAAAACGGAAACGGAAAAACGCGGAAAAATAAAAGAGGGAAACCCTCTCAAAAAATTAAATTAACGATAAGAAAAATTGGGGAGTTGAAGGGAGAGTTCGGAAGAAAAAAAAACGCACGAAATTTAAATCGTGTGACACTACCTCTTTTCCTCCTCTTCCACCTCTCCCCCCACAAAAAAAACCTCCCCGACAATTTTTCCTACCTGTCAACCTGTTGAAAACTAAAAATTCGAAATAAATAAAAAAAAAAGAAAAAAAAAAGTTTTTTTTTTTTGTTTTTTTTTCTTTTTGGCAAAAACAAGTTTTTTGTTTTTAACCGTAGCAAAAAAAAAACAACAAACGTATAAACATATAAAAAAACAATCTTTGCTAGTATTAACATTTTCTCTCTTTCTCATTTTTATAAATTCTCTTGTGATATCAAAAAAAAAAAAAAAAAAAAATTTTTTTTTTTTGCGGTTGTTATTATTTTGCTGTTGTTGTTGTTATGATCGAAACATCTGAAAAATGTTTTTAACCGTCTTGTATGTGTAATAATTAAATTTTACGACATTTTTCTTCTTTTTTTTTTTTGATAAATAACATTAAAACATAATTTTTTTTTAACGCAAACAAAACATAAATTAATATTAAAACATAAAATTTGTTATGAAACAACTTTTTTTCAGAAAAAAAAGTAATAAAATTTTTTTAATGATTTTTTAAAAAAAAAATTAAAAACTAAAGAGAGAGAGAGAATAAACGTGTGTGTGTGCGTGTATCTGTCGCGCCTTTTACAAAAGGTAAAAACTCAACAAACTGTGACAAGAAAATAATAACAACAACAACAACAACCACAAATTCGGTTAGTCAAAAACTAAAAACTAAAAATTTTGAACAACAAGGGGGAGAGAGTCATAAGTTAATTATATAAAAGGATTTTGGGTTGGGTCTTTTTAAAATCTAATGACACTTATCTTTTGCAACAACTACGATTCCAGTTAAAATTGAAAAGGGAGGGAGTGGGTGGAGTGGGAGAGGAGGAAGGGAAAGGGGAGGGGAAGGGGAAGCGAGGGCGTATTCGTATCAATCTATTTTTAATATTTTTCACGCCCTGTTTCAAATCTATTTCCACGATTTAGTTAATCATTTTATACGTACGATAATGAGAAAAATATATTCGTCGTGTCAATAACTAAATTTTTTTGACTTTATTAAATAAGTGTAATATATTATTACGTCACGATTTAAATACTATAACTAAATAAAAAAAAAGTTGAAATTTATTGTGACACGAATCGATTTTTATTCACAAAAAAAAAAAAAAATGTTGGAATGTTTAAATTTTTTTTTATTTTTTTTTCACAGGGCGTGACTCTTTCCAAAAATAAAATTTGTTTCTCTCATAAACTTTCAATTTTACTCCCCTTCCTCCCTATAAACCCCCTTTCGGTGCTTTTTATTTTTTTTTTTTTTTTTCCTACCACGACAACAACAACAACCATTCAACCCCTTTCCCTTCATGGGAAAAAAGCAAAAAAAAAAAAAAAAGTAAACATTTTATGTTTTTTACCAATAAATTTTAGGCTTTCCCTTTAGATAAAGCCCGGTATTTTTACGAAAAAAAAAAAAAAAACATTTCCTGTGTTGTTCCCCCGCCCTTCCCCTTCTTCCCTCTAACACCATTTTTTTTTTTTAGAATTTTTCACTCCGACGTCATAAAAAAAAAAAAAACGTTTAAATAAATTTTTATTGTCTATACAAAACCACTCAAAATCGTTTTTTTCTTTTTTTTTCGAAAGAAATACGCCAATGGAAAAAAAGAAAATTTCCCCTCTTTTC
This sequence comes from Pediculus humanus corporis, assembly GCF_000006295.1. NCBI lineage: Eukaryota > Metazoa > Arthropoda > Insecta > Psocodea > Pediculidae > Pediculus > Pediculus humanus. The sequence goes on along the minus strand of NW_002987888.1, from coordinate 199,223 downwards.
TCTCTCCCTCCTCTCCCCTCTCCCGTTTAAATTTATGCAAGGATTGATATTCAAGGTTTTTGAATTTGTTTTCGATTTTTTTTTTTTTACCTTCTTCCACGTTTTTAACTTTCATTTCATTCCTTTTAAATTTTTTTTTTTTCTCCAGGTGTTGCTCGACAAATTTTCACGAAAAAAAATTTTTTCTTTTCATTTAATATTTAATTTCCGTTACAAATAATTGTTTTAAATTCTTCTCTCTTTCTCTCACTCTCTTAACACACATTTTTCGTTTAAAATCATTATTATTATTATCATTACTTTAAATTAAATAATGAGAAAACGGGAGGAGGGAAAAAATTTAAATCGCGACAACGACAACATCATCGTCCCATAAGTTACGTACGGGAGGGGGTGGAGAGGAGAGGGAGTAGGGAAGAGGGTTTTTGCTTTCTTTCAGTTGGGAAAAAGTAAAAGTAAAAAAAAAAAAAAAAAAAAAAAATTTAAACAAACGTTATATAAATAAATAAAAATTTATAATAAAAAACAAAAACATTTGTAGTTGACAATTATTGTGACTATTATTTTTCTCTATGATTTTTTTTTCTTTTTTTACGGTTTTTGGTCACTTAAACAATTTGTTGTTTCCGACTTTTTGATTTTATCGCGTCACTTATTTCAGTCATTTAGAAAAAAAAAAGAAAGAGAGAGAAAGAGAGTGAGTTAGAGAGAAACAAACAGAAAAACTATTTTCGTATATATATATATATATATATAAAATTTTATTTTAAAATAAAAATAACATTCGAATATTTATCCAGAATAATTAATCTTATTAAATATACTTTCTGGAACGATTTGTTGATAAAAAAAAAATTTACTGGAAAAGATGAAACTCGAAAAAAAAAATGGTGGTAAACAAACGAGTCCGAAACGGCTTCCGCATTACAAAAAAAAAATGGATATTTAAACTTTAAATTGATTTCGAAAATAATAGTCTGCTACTACTACTACCATCATTACAACAGAAACGTTTTACACGTAATGAAAGCGATGTCGTAATAATAATAATAATAATAATAATAGTAATAATAATAATCATAATAATAAAAATAAATTTAATTGGCTGATAAACTACACAGTCTAATTGACAAAAAAAAAAAAAAAATTTTTTCTCTTTTTTTTTCTCTCTCTTTCAATTCGAACTCGAACAATAGACTATTATTATTATTGTTATTATTATTATTACGATTGTCGCCTTTATGAGGGAGGTAACTGAAGTATAAAAAATAAAAATTGAGTAATTTAGAAAAATGATTAATAACGAAACCACCAACCAAGTTTTGAAAAATCTTTTCTTTTTTTTTTTGTAATTTATTCTATTTACACGAAAAAAAAAACACTGACGTCGATAATAATAATAATTGTTGTTTTAAATGACCGCGGATTGACGTCATAATTCTTGTTTTTCATTCGAGTTTAAGAAGGGAAAAAAAAACGTGTAAGTAGACGGGAAAAAAAAGAATAATTAAGAGAGAGAGAGAGAAAGAGGAAGAATTTTATGATTTTTTTTTTTATTAAAACGACCCGAATTATATAATAATTATCAAAGAACATAATAATAATAATAAGTAAAAAAAACGTGGTAATAATTTTAAAAAATTTACACGACGAAAACCCAAACTCTCTCCCACCATTTCGTTCGAAACAAAAAAAAAAAAACAATTTTTACAATAATAATAAATTTTTTTTTTTTTTAATTCAAAATGGCGTCGACTTTTAAAAAACTTCTCACGGACTTGGAGGGGGGAAAAAAATGAAAAAAACAATTTTCAATTTACCAGAAAAGTAAAAATAAAAAAAAAAATAAAAAACAATTTTTAAAGTGGTCGAGACTTTTGCAACAGCAGATTACGTTTTCCAGATACAAAAAAAAAAAAAAATTTTTTTTAAACAAAAGGTTCATTTATATATATATATATAAAAGGAATTCAATCAATATAAAAAAAAAAAAAAAAAAAAATTGACAATACTGTCCATTATAGTTCATACAACGACGTTGACGATTTTCAAATTAAAAAAAAAAAAAAGTACTTTAGTTAAACGAAAAAAAAAAAAAAAAAAACTAAAACTTTTTTCCAATTTCTTTTCTATTTCGTGCCAAATATTGTCAGAAAAAAAAGGCAATTTTACTAAGATAAAAAAAGAAAAAAAAAGAGAAGAAAAATCGTTTTAAATTGCCGCCTTTTTTTTTCTCCTATAAAAAACTTCATTAGGAAACTATTATGTTCCATTAAAAATAAATATATATATATAAACGCAAATAAATACTTTTCGTTCATCTTCGTACTTTTCCGTACGTTTCCGTTTATGATAACGTTTATTAACTTTTCCGAATACGTCGTAAGAAAACTATTACGAACGAATACGCTTAAAAGTACCTTTCGTACTCATTCGTATTTTTTCGTACGTTTCCGATTATCAAATCGTTTATTTATTATTCCGAATACATCATAAGAAAACTATTATTACGGTTAATAAGTACCTTCGTACTCATTCGTTTTTTTTCGGTAATATTCGTTTATTTTCGTTTGTTTCCGTGTTTAATTTAATTTTTTAACATTTTTCTTTTCCCCCTTCGTTTTCTTTTTTTTTTTTAACAAATAATTGATCGTGATGAATTTTTCTTCGATTCGATCACTGCGATCATGATAATAATGATAACTTTTTTTTTCTTATTTAAAAAATGAATAAAAGAAACTTTAATAAATGACGTCACTTTTTTAGAAAATGAATGATTTGAAAAAAAAAACGTTTTGGTGATTTTTTTAAATAAATAACGTTGTCGCGGTTAATTGAATAAAAAAAAAAAAGAGGAAAAAAAAAAATTAAAAGGGTAAAAATTTTTTTTTCAAAGGTCAATTACTTTACTCTCTCCTACAAGAAATTTTTTTTTTTTTTTAACTCGAACGACTCGATTCGATACATTTTTTTTTTTTTTAAGAGGGAGATAGATTTTTTTACGTATGAATAACGTTTCGTTCTTGTCATATTTCAAAAAATCCGGAGAGAAAAAATAATTTTTTTTTTTTTTTTATTAAACCCGGAAATCGAATCGGAAAATTTTTTCGTCGTGGTTTTAGAATAAAAAAAAAATAAAAATTCCTTTTTATTTTTTACTTTTAATTAAATGTAAACAACATCGGAAAAAAAAATTTGTTTTTTTTTTTTGTGTTTTAACTTTAAAAAAAAAAAATGTTTATATTTTTTTTTCCTTTTTCAAACCGGAAATTGATTTATTTTAATAAACGATAAAAATTAAAAGAAAAATAATAATAATAATAATTTACCTTGTATTAATGTTAAGTAGACGAATGAGATGACTCTGATGACGGCGAAACCGATTCCAAAATTCATGATCTCGTAATCTCACAGCAGAAAAAAAAAAAAAAACTTTTTTTTTTCTTATTGAAATTTTCTAATCACAACAAAAACAACAATAACAATAATGGCGGTACCGGCAACAGCAGAAGCAACAGCAAAAACAGCAGGAATATCATCGACAACGATTAAAAAAAAAATCACCGACAAATTTTTACTCTTTTAATCACTTTTTATTGTCAATATATCATCACGTTTTTACATTTTTTTTTTTTTTTTTTTAATTAATAAATTTTGTTTTTGTTTAAACAATAACAAAAAAAAAATATTTTTAAAACGGAAGAAAAAACTCACACAAAATATACTTTTTTATTATAACGAAAGAAAAAAAAATTTAAATTAAATTAAAAATAAAAAAAAATAAAAAAAAAAAAGCACGAGAAAAAAACGACGCACTAAAGTCTTTGCATTTCCATTTCCGGTTGTACATTTCGAATCATATTCAAAGGTTTTATAACCGTGAATTTACGTCAAGGAGTTTTCATTACCTAGAAAAAAAATAAATAAATAAAATGATAATAATAATAATGATGATGAGAACGATACGAAAGGAAAAAAATAATAATAAAAAAAAAAATCTTGGACCGAGCAAATGAAATTTAGATAATAAAAAAAAAGTAATAATAATAATAATATTTTTAATTTTAACGTTTTTTTTCTCTTTTATATTTATAATAAAATCAAATTTTCAGTTACGTAACAATAAGAAAAAAGGAATAAAAAAAAAGGAATGAAAATAAGGAAAAAAGGAAAACTCGATACAACCTGTCAAACGGTTCATTGATTTTACACTATTTAATAAATGTTTGTCAATCTTTTTTTTTAACGTTTAATCAGATCTAAAAAAAATAAAAAGTCTTCTGCTTTTACATCTCGTACACAACAACAACAACAAAAATATCTTCTGCTTTTTTGTTTACTTAAAAAAAAAAAAAAAACAATTATAAACTTATCTAAACGTAACAATTTTTAATACACAGAAAGGAAAAAAAAATTTTTTTAACATTTTTTTTTTTCAAAATTAAATTTATAGACTATAAAACTATACACACACTAAACTTTTATTTTAAAAAAAATTTAACTATAGCGTGCTATAAAAAAAAAATTGTATTTATTATTATTATTATTATTATTATTATTATTATATTCATGTGTCGTTTTTTTTAATGGCGCGATATTTTTTTTTCCTTTTTTTTATAGCACGCTATAGAAGAATCAAAATATTTAATTTTTAAATATATATATATATATATATATATATATACGTGTTTATATGAAATTGTATTTATGTATAGAATTACGTCACGAAATTTGACTGAATTTTTAAAAAAGAGAGACAGAGAGGCAGAGAAAGAGAGGGAGAAAGAGAGAGAGAGAGAGATAAAAAGTTATTTTTATGTTTCATATATAATATTCATACACATAAATACTTATATATATATATATATTAATGGTTTATTATAAGAGTTTCGTGTGGATATTTAAACCGTATAAAGATTTATAAGAGAAAGAGAGAGAGAGATAGAGAGAAAGGGAGGGGGAAGGGGAGAGAGAGAATAAGAATAAGAAAAAGAGAAAATTTGCCACTATTAACTTTTCCAAGTTTCTTTAAAATAAAATACGATTACTACGTGATTTTAATCTTTAACCGAGATTTCATAATAATAATAATAATAATAAGGATGATGGGATTGAGAATGAAAATTATGAAAGAAAAAAAAAAAAAAGGGAAATTTCCGGGATTTTATTTTAAAGGGCGACGAATCGTTTTTCTCGCCCCCGCACACCCCCCGCACACCTCCCGTACACCCGCAAAAACGCACGCACGCACATATCAAAAATTTAAATTTTTATATATATTCTTTTGTCTTTTTTCTTTTTAAAAAAATGATCCACCTCTATCTCTCTCTTTCTCTCTTTTTCTCGTAACAATTTCCTCACGTGAAATAAAATAAAAATTTAATCGGGGATAGGAGGAGGGAGGGGGAGGGAATGAAAAGAGAAATTTAAAAAAAAAAAAATTTTTTTTTTGTTTTTTTTTTGCGTATAAAATAAAATGAAATAAAAATAAAATTGAAAATTTGTTTCCTGGGGGGTAGAAGGGTAGGGGTAAGATGGGGAGGTGGGGGCTGGTTCGACCCTTTTATTATTATTATTATTTTATGCGAGTTCAACGACTTTTCGATTGATAAAATTACCAGAAGATTCGATAGGGAAAAAAAATTTTTTTTTTTTTCGTTTTTAAATGTCCTCCATACCTTGCTCGCCCTTCCCCTTTTTCTCCTTTCCCCCTCCTTCCTTCCCTTCCTCCCTCGCCCTCTCACTCCGAATTTTTGTGTGTTTTTTTTTCGCTTCATCGACTTTCGCCACCTTTTTTTTTTCTTTAGTGATTTATTGACTTAACCAAACTTTTTAAAATCGTTCAGGTCACTTGTGAATTTTTTTTTTTTTTAAAAAAAAACAAAAAAAAAAATACTCGAGACTCTTGAAAAAGTTTCGTTCTTAGTAAATATATAAAATTTATTTCTTTGTTTTTAAAGTTCACATAAAACGTGGAAGAAGAAGAAGAAAAAAGAAGGAAAAAGAAAAGAGAAGGAAAAAAAAAACTTTCGTCACGAGATAAATTTTATTTTAGTTTAAAGTTTAATTTTTTAGTTTTTAGTTTTTAGTTGTTGTTTGTTTTTGTTTTTTTTTTTTTTTTTGTAATGTTGGCTAATTTGGCATCGAATTTAAATATCGTATACGTTAATGAATTTTCTTTTTTTTAAATTATTATTATTATTATTATTTAATTTTTAACGTAAAATAAAAATTTTATCGACATTTTTTATACGAATGTGTGTTTGTGTTGGTTGTTGTTGTTGTCGTCGTTACTGTGTTTTCCAGTCTCGTTTGTAACGTTTTGTTTTTATGGAGAATTTTCGGAATTTTAAATTTATAACATTTTGGAAATATTTACGATCGTGTAAACTGGAAAAAAAATTTTTTTTCATTTGCTAATAATAATATTTTTATTATTCGCAATGGAAAAACCAAAAAAAAAATCTTTAAAGTTTATTATTATTATTATTATAAATAAATAAATAAAATCGCAATGTTTATTTTTTTACGTCACGAAAATTTTTTTTTTTATTTTCCCCTCCCCCTTCCCTTCCCCCGAACCTATTCTTTTATTATTCTATTTCCACGTCGTCGTAACAAATGTTAATGAAAAAAAAAATTAAATTTTCGCTCACATTAAAATACATTTGAAAATTATTTTAAAAAAATACTATTGACACGTTTTTTTCCTTTTTTCCTCCTTCTACGTCTTTTTTATTAAAATTTTCATTTTAATTAATTCTAATAATAATAATAATAATGCAAAACCCAAAAAAAAAAAAAAAACAAACGAAATTTCTTTTTTGTCGTTATAATTAATTCTTTTTCCCGTTTTTTGCAATTTTTATCATCATCATCATCATTATCATTATTATTATTATTATTATTATTATTAACATCAAATTTAATAAACGCATCCTCTCCATATTATGAGAAGATGAGAAAAAAAATTTTAATTTGTCATCCAATCGAAACCAACAAACAAACCAAAAAAAATTTTTTTTTTTTGCAACTCTCTTCCCCCCTCCTCTAAAAAATTAAAAAAAAAAAAAGATAAACAATAATAACAATAATAATAATAATTTTTCACGGTGCGGCTTTCCCATCAAATTTAATTTACGGTGATAATAATAATAACACGTCGGAGGAGAAAATGCATGTATATATTAATATATGGTATAAACGAAAAGATTTATTAGATTCACGTCTTGTTACCCCAACAATTACCCGTTTTTGTTTGTTGTTTGTTGTTGTCGTTTGTTGCAAACGCTTTAAAAAAACAAATTAATAATTAACGAATAAATTATAGATTTAATTTATAACCGGAATCAAAATTTAATAAATCAAATTAAAAAAAAAAAAAAAAAATTAACGAAAAGTAAAAAAAGGATGCGAGAAAAACAAATAATAACAATAATGATTACGGGTATAAATACACGTCATGTTTTTACAAAAAAAAAATCGCGATCATTATTATTATTATTATTATTATTATTATTAATTAATTAATTAATACACGAACGGAGAAATGTATAGAATTTCATTAAAACGTTACTATACGTAATATATTTCCGTTTGGATAACGAACGAACGAACGAACGAACGACGTTCTCCCGTTTATACAGAATCGATTTCGATTTGTTTTTACACGCGTTTACATACTTACGTGACGTAACGGTAGTTCATACATGCACATATTATTATTATTATTATTATTATTATTATTAATAATTATTTATTAATAATTTTCCGTTTGCGTTACGAATACATTTTCCGTTCGGTAAAGAACAAATCTCTTTGATAATTTAATTATATATCGTTTTACATATAAATTATCAATATCAAACTTATTAAAAACGGCTTATAATTATTAATTAATTAAATAATTTTTTTTTTAATACCCACATATATTATTTATTTGTATATATATAATATATTATTATCATCGTATGTATATAAATATATTTCAATACAATTAATGATGATGATTATGATGAGATTATGATGAGATTATGATGAAAACCCTTTTACTTTTGAGTTTAAAACGTTTTAATAACGGTTAAATAATTTTTTTTTTTTTTTCAAAAAATGTATTTAGTCTGTTTATAATCTTCTGCTGTAATTAAAAACGTCTAGAATTTTCTTTTTATTTTTTTTTCTCGCGTCGTTTAATAATAATAATAATAATAATAAAAAGGAAAAAATTAAATTAAAAATTCGCCTTGAATTTGATGTTTATGCAATTTTATCACACGTGATCAAAAAAAATTTTTTTTTAATTTTTTTAATTTAATTAAAATTTTGTAAATTGTCGTCGTCGTCGGAAACTCTCGAAAAAAATTAAAATTTTGGACAAAATGATTTCACATCATGTGATGTGAAAATCAATCCAACCGTCAAATCGAGTTTTTTTCGTCCCCCCTTCCCCTCTTCCTACTTTTCCCTCGTAAAAAATTGTATAAACAGCCTCGTTTCGCATATGTAATCACAACGCCCAATCAAAAAAAATTTTCCGTTTTTTTTTTTTTTTGTATGAATCGTGTTTATTGTATGTTTTTTATACTAATCGATTTTATTTTAGACTGCGTGAGTGAATGCGTGCGTGTGTCAAAATTGCGTTTAAACACATATTTTCACGCTTAAAAACAACAAAAAAAAAACCAAAGTTAACAATGAATGAATGAATGAATGAATCAAATAAAATTTTTTTTAAATAAAATAATTCATTTGAATCATCCGGTGGAAACCTTTTGAAGACGAAAAAAAAAAAAGAGCAAAAAAGTGTAATAAAATCCTTTTTTTTTTCTTTTTTTTATTTTTACCAAGGAAATGAAAACCCATTAAATTTTTTGGCTTACGTTTTTGCAACATCTTTCATTTGTTTCTCCCTCCCTCCCCCTCTTCCTCCCCCACCCCCACCCCATTCTGCCAATTTTCAATGGGAAAGTGTAGAGGAAAAAAAAAAAAAAAAAAACTTATTAAAAACCTGATGGCTGTTGAACTGTAGCAAAAAGTTTAAATTGCAATTTAAAAAAAAAAAAATTATTATTAATGATAATAATAATAAGTAAATGATAAGAAAAAAAAGGAATGGAAAAAAATTTAAGGTGCAAATTTGATAAATGTAAAATATTATTAATATCATTATTAATTGATTACGTTATGTGCAAAAAAAAATTAAAAATAAATATAATAAAATAAATTTACCGTTTTTATTATTATTATTATTATTATTTTTCTTTAAATGATAATGTTATCCATGAATTGACCAAAAAACGAAGACGGTGAAGATGACGAAAAAACTTTTACTTAAACTTTTTAAAAATAATAATAATAATTATTTAAAATTTACTTATTAATTTCGTTTATACTTATTAATAATAGAATATTATTAATCGATAACGTTTCGATTATTTCAAATTAATAAAAATGGGGGTAAAAACCAAAAAAAGAAAAAAAAAAGAAAATGCAAAAAATTTATGAACACGAATATTATTTAATAAATGCACGCCGCGTTGCTCACCCGGTGACGTTTAGTTTTAAACTAACGATGTTCGCGCTATTTTAGCGCATGACTCTTCGTTGCGGCGAAAATTTGAACTAAAAACTCCTAGTTTCGTCGCAACCTTGTTCCTCGCCCCTCCTCCCCTTCTACTTCCGCTTTTCCCTTCCACCTCCTTCTTCATCCCCTCAATTTATTCGCTCTTATTTTTTTTTTTTTTCTTCAGTTCAATTTTTTTTGTTTGGTACGCCAACGTGGTCATCACGTGATTCGATGTAAAAAAAATTTTTTCCTTTTTTTTTTTTTTTTAATTCTCTTCTTCCGCTTTTCTTCTTCGTGTTGTTGCCATCGTCCTGTTGCCTTCCTTTCTTTACTTTGTCTTACCTCAATCGAATAATTTTTTTACGGGTCTGAAAGTGTTCTTCAAAATCTATTTTTTTTTTCTTAAAGAAAATTTTCAATGTCAAAGGAAAAACGTTTAATAATGATAATAATAAAGAGAGAGAAAGAAAGAGAGAGAGAGAGAGGGGGGAAGGAAAATATTAATAAAAGACGACGACGACGACGACGATGTATAAACGTTCGTGATTATGATTATGATTATGATGAAAATAAGAAAATTTTTGACGTGGCTCCTGATAACATTTAAACCTACAACGATTAACTTACGAATAAATTTTATTATTAATAATAATAATAATAATAATAATAATTAACTCTTATTAATTTTATATAGGTTTCGTACGCGTAAAATATATTAAATACAAAACTTATGTTTTTAATAAGTAAAAACCCTTTTTCTAAAAAATATATATATACGGGTGAATAAATTCATTCAAAAATTAAAATTTTATTTTAATATATATATATTATGAATAAGATTTTACACCGTCTAGTTTGTTTGTTTGTTTTAGAAAAGGGGAAAATGCACAAGAAATTATTTAATTATAATATATATATTAAGTTTTACCGACTCCATGCAGATAATTAATCGAGTATTATTATTTTTAAAAAATTATTTTTTTCCCTCTGTTTGTTTGTTCGTTTGTTGGTTTGTTTTCGTTTCGCGGATTTATTTTACGATTATATTTCTAAACGTTTCGAGAGATGAATATCGTAGAAATACTTAACGCGGTAAAAACAAAAAAAAAAAAGGAGATGCGAATAAGCGACATCGCGCCCCGTTCGGGTTTTTCGTTCTTTGATGACGATGATGATGATGATGATAATGATGATTAAATACGGTAGATAAAAATTTTTGTACTGAATGAATTAAAAAAAAATTAACACGTGTGTAACCACGTGACATTCAAAAAAATTATAATAATTTTTTTAGAAAGAGAGATAAGTTATCGCGTTTCTTTGACATTTGTGAGAGAATAACTTTTAACAATTAACGCCTGCATCGTTTTGCACGTCCATGATTATTATTATTATCATTATCATTATTATTATTATTATTATTATTATTATTATTATTATTATTATTATTATTATTATTATTTACTTAAAACGCGCGTGATACGGTAGAAATACGAAGCCCGTAAAAAAAAGAAGAAGAAGAAAAAAGAAAATCAAGTAAAAATTTAAAATTAAGATGACTTGGAAAAGTCTGATAAAAAATTATCGTGTAAATGATTATTATTATTATTATTATTATCACGCGTCAGTTTTTATATTTTCGGAAAATTTAATTGGTCAAAGACGACGACGACGACCGGAAATGGTAGGAAAAAAAAATAAAAGAAAATGGATTTAAGAAGTGGGATAAAAGTAAAAAAAAAAAAAAAAAGGGTTTAAGTTGTTAAATAGGAAAAAGGTTAAAAAATTGAAGGTTTTTCAATGTGATTTCCTTTTTTCCAGTTTATTCCAGTTTTTTTTTCTCCAGTTTTTTCCCCGTTTTTTCCCCGTTTTTTTTTCTACTTTTTATAATACCTTAAGCCTTTCATAAATTAATAAAAATCCCTCAAGGGGAGAATGATGATATTTAAATTTAAATAATTTTTTTTTCTTTCTTTCTTTTCCTTTCTTTTCCTTTTTCCTTTCCTTTCCTTTTTTTTTTTTGTTTAACATTAACAAAAAGGCTAAAGATGATTCGAATTAATGGGGAGGGAAGAAGGGAAGGGGGGAAAGGAGGATAAAAAAAACGAAATAATGTTAAAAATTTTTTTTTTTTTTTTGAATTTTAAATTGGTGAATTAAAATTCAAGTGAAAATTAAATTTTCCGAAATGATTAATGTTGTGAAAATTGTGAGAATAGAAAATGAATTTTAATTTTTTTATTATTATTATTATTATTATTATTATTTTATTATTATTATTATTATTATTTTAAGGATAGGAGGAAACCTTATGGAGGGAAAAAAAAAGTTTTCTTTTTTTTTTCCACCGCCGTAATTGGATTTTGTGGCCAGCGTTGGAATTTTTTTACTTTTTTTCATTTTTTTTATTTCGCTTTTCCTTTTTTTTCACCTCCCCCTCTCCAGTTCCCCCACTTCTCCCCTGCCTCCCTTTCGTCCGATTACAGTTTTTGACGTTTATCATAAATTTTATTTTTATGATTTGAAAGAAAATTTGAGAAGATAAAATAATGAATGAATGCAATTTTTTTTTTCTTCTTATTTCGAATGCAATTTAATAAATACAAATTTTCCATTTTTTTTGTCAAAGTTTTCGAAAAATAATACGGGGAGGGGTATCGGGAGAATTAGGGGGGGGGAAGGTGGAGAAAAGTAGAAAAAGAAAATTGTTTGAAAATTTTTTGTTTTTTGTTTTTTGTTTTTTTTTTATTCGTTTACGCTGGCGAATTGTTTTCTATTTTTTTTTTTTTTACAACCCAAAATGTTGCGGGAAACGTGTGTGTTGTCTAATTTACAAGGCGGTGAGTCGAAAGGGGAGGAAGAGAGGAAGGAGAGGAGATGATCGGGGAGATGCTGCGACATCAGCATCAAATTTACATTTACAATTTTTTTTTTTTTTTCAAATTAAATCTTTGAGAGTAAAAAAAAAAAGTTTCGAAATCAATTTAAACGCAAACGCGTATATCATTACGCGCGTACTCGATTGATGATAATAATAATAATAATAATAATAAAGTTATAAATAAATAAATTGTACGTGAAATATTACGTAACACGGTATTTTTTTTCTCTCTCTTTCTCTATAAAAAATTTAAAATTCGTAAAATATGACATTTTAAATGTTTAAAGAATGTAAATTACTAAAAAAACAGAATTTTTTTTTATTCACCTTTTTTTTTATTTATTTTATACGTACATTGAAAAAAAAAGAAACAAACAAACAAACAAACAAACAAACAAACGTAATTTATGATGGGAATAAACAAAAAACAAAAAAAAAAATACGGGCCGGTCAAAAGAAAATGAACAACAACAGCATCAACAACACTTTTTTGTTTTTTTTTTTTTTTTCAAAAATATTTAAATATTTAAAGGGACTCCTACGTAAGAGGATGAGGAGAGGGGGAGGGGAAAGAGAAGGGAAAGAAACAAAACAACACAAAAAAGCTTTTTTTTTTTTTTTTTTTTTTCATCATCGTGTTTTCAAAAACATTTAAATTATAATTAATAATTAATTTACTTGAAAAAAAAAAAATTTTTTTGAACGTTTTAAAATCCACGGAGTGTGGATGTGCGTAAACATTTTCCGTTTTAGTCCCACTCCTTTTTTTTTTAAATTTACGCGCGCTTTTTATTAAAAATTTCCTTAAGAAAAAAACATTAAAAGCAAATAAAAACACGTGACTTCCCGTAAGGTAAAAAAAAAAAAAAATGGACGTCGTTATTCGTGAAAAGTCATCGTGGAAAAATAATTTTTCGTTAATTACACCGGCAAAATACAACAGGAAATGGTCATCATCCATTAAAGAAGAACAAACGTGATTTTTAAACTTTTACCCTACCTTAAACCTACACCCTTACCCACCCAACCCAACCCTACACTCGAGGCCTGCCATTTTCATCCTTTACTAATAAACTTTAATATTAAACAGTTGTATCTTTGGTTTAAATACAAAATGATGATAATGATGATACGAATTCCTGTCGATGAAAATGACGTCCTCCAACAACCTCTACACGCACGCACACGCACACACCCACGCACTCGAACGTCACCACACCGACGTGTTTAACATGTTCGAAACGGGCAAAAAAAAACCAAAAAAAAAAAAAAAAAAAATTTCGAATCATCGTGAGAGAGTAAATCCCTTACATAACAAACTTAACGAATCACGATCCGGGATGACCTTGACCTTGAACGGGGAGCGAGGGGAGGGGAGGGGTGGGAAGAAAGTTTTGTTTCCGTAAAAAATAAAAAATAAAAATTTTCAAAGTATTATTTTACACACACACAGAGTCACACACGAATTATTAATATAAATATAAATTTACGTGATAATAATAATAAAAATAATAATAATACGTATGTAAAAAAATAAAAAATCTTATTCGGATTTTAAATTAGATTTTTAATAATAATAATAATAATAATTATAATGATAATAATAATTGTTAACGTTATAAAAAGAAAATTTCAAATTAGATAAAAATCTTTTTATTTATTTATTTATTTACCGCGTGTGTTTTTTTTGAAAAATTATTATTATTATTATTATTTATTACTTTTAATTAAATAAACAATAAAATTTTACTATTATTATTATTATCATTATTATTATTAATACAATAAAAAGTTATTTTATATGTAAAAATGATGGTCGGTCGCACGAGCGTAAACCCAAAAAACGGTAAATTTGTCGCACAAGGAACCGTTAAAAATTTTATCCCCCACCTTCCTCCCCCTTTTTTTTCATAAAAATTATACACCGTAAAACGTATTCGTATGATAATGATGATGATGATGACGTAATTAACTAAATAAAATGTTTTTAAAAAAATTTTTTTTTGTTTTGGTAAAGGATTTTTAATAAAAATGACGTCACGATAAAAATGTTGATAGAAAAAGGAAGTTACGAACGTAACAAAAAAAAATCAGTCATTAAAACCTCTAAGGGTGGTGGTGGTGGCGAAAAGGGGTAGGGAGGGAGTTAAGGCGGGAAGAGGGAGAGGTGAAAACCCAGGACCGTTGTTGTAAATCAAATCCCAAAAGTCAGTTTTTAAAGATGGATACGTTAAAAGGTTAAGACATTTTGTATCGTTGACATTTATGAATCAATTTTTCAAAGTTACGAATAGTTTTTTTTTTTTTTTAACCTTACTCCTGCCATTTTTTTTTCTTTTTAAAAAAATAAAGGAAAAAACAAATAAAAAAAAAAAATTAACTACTCTTTTGAACGACGACGTGAAAAAAGCAGAAGAAAAAAAAAAAGAAAAAGAAGAAAAATTTAAAGATTTATTTTCAACTAAATAAGTTTTTTTTTTTTTTTACGCTGTTAATGGCACAATTAACGTTTTTTTTTTTTTTACTTAATTATGGTTTTTTGTATTTATCATTGAAAAACTTTTTCAATGGAAAATTTATAAAAAAAAAAAGGAAAAAAGGAAAAAAGAGGAAAAACAGGAGTAAAGTTTTTTTTTAAAAAAAAATAATAATAAATCTAGAAATGAAAATGATAATAAATTTTTTCTTTTTTTTTAATTTTTACTTTTGTTATTGTTTACTATTATTATTATTATTATCATCATCATCATCATCATTATCATCGTCATCGTTATCGTCATCGTCATCGTCATCGTCGTCATCGTCGCCGTAGTTTCATTCATGTTTTTTTTTTATAAATACGTGTTTGGAATATTTGATTTCATCGCATCGAATTCACCCCCCTCGCTCGCCT
The DNA here is from genome assembly GCF_000006295.1 of Pediculus humanus corporis. Lineage (NCBI taxonomy): Eukaryota > Metazoa > Arthropoda > Insecta > Psocodea > Pediculidae > Pediculus > Pediculus humanus. The sequence goes on along the minus strand of NW_002987888.1, from coordinate 183,884 downwards.
GCCCCCCAAGAAAAAAAGTATAGTCATTATTATTATTATCAACCTTTAGACGAACTCCCACACGGAATATTCGTTCGAATTTTTTTCAACTAGACACTCGTAAAAAAAAAATATTCAAATCGGTCGACATTTTTTTCGTATTCACACCTTTTCTATCTCTCTCTCACTCTCTCTCTCTCTTTTTTCCTCTTACGCACCTGTTTCGACGTGATTTTACTAGTTTCGTCATTTATCAGGTGAGTGAGAGAAAAAAATAAAAAAAATAAACACACAAAAAAAATGCGTTTCCATAAAAAAAGGAATCTCACGTACGTGCCATCCATCAAAAATACCAGATTTTTACAAAAAGGACGAGTCCAAAATTAAAAGTTTCTCCCCCCCCCCCAACGAAAACATTTTTTTTTATATACATTCAAATTTTAATTTACGTTCTTGCGACATTTTATAATAACTAAACCAAAAAAAAAAAAAAAGGTTACACAAAACGTGTCATCAGACGAAACAAAATCGATAATGAAATTTAAAAAAAAAAAACTAACGCTATCAATTAACGCGGGAAAATTTTTAAATTTTTGGCGGGTAAATTTTTTTTTTCCTTTAAACATTTAATATTATAATTATTATTATTATTATTATTATTATTATTATTATTATTATTTTCGAACTGAACAAAAAAAAGCTATTAAAAAAAAAGGAGCCAAACCCAAAAACAATAATAATAACAACAACGCGTTGTTATTCAATTTATTTTTATAAAATTTTCCCAAAAAAATTGTTTTTGTTATTATTATTATTATCACTATTATTATTATTATTTTGTTTATTTTTTTTTAAAGCAGTCAACCTGAAAATTAGTAGACGTACGTCGCATTTTGAAATAAACACAAATTCTTGGAAATTTTGCAAATATTTTAATAAAAAAAAAAAAAAATACACATAATGGCAACGATTCTTTTCAAAAAAAAAATATTATTTTTACCGAAAAAAAAAGAAATGTTCGTTTTGTGAAAGATAAAGAATAGGAATATTGTAGTAGAGTGAGAGAGAGAGAAATAGGACCACCTATAAAGTCCCCCAGGAATTTATTTAAACTTATATATATATAGTAAGCTTGAATGATTTAAAAATAATGGGATCGGTTAACTCCCATATAATTTTTTTTTTTTTTTTAACCGGCTACCGCCACTTTTTTTTTCCCATTAGAAATTTTATAAAAAACGGAAACGGAAATAAACGGATTGTTTTGTTTGAAAAAAAAAACGCGCGTTTTTGCAAAATAAATAAATAATCGAATCCAATTAATTAATGAATGAACGAACGAACGAATGAATGAAATCGTAATAATAATATTTAAAAAAAATTTAATAAAAATTCGTCGTTGACAATTTGATTACGTCATCATCATACGATGACGTAATTATAAATTTGACCCTTTGTTATAATTATTTGATTTGTTTTTTTTTTTTTTTTTTGTTGTATATAAACAAAATATTTTTTTAACAATCGTCGTGATATTAACCCGTCGGAAGAAAAATTCTAAAGGAGGAGGGGAAGTGAAGGGAGAAGAGGGGAGGGAGGAGTAAACTTCCCAGCGTTTTTTTTGCGGAAGGGAAGGAAAGAAAAACATTTTAAAAAATCCAAATTTTCTTATTCTCTGCTTTTGTGTGAAAAAGTTTAAAATTTTCTTTCGGGGTTCAATAAAAGGAAATGAGAAAATTATTAGTTGAGGGGTGAAGGAAAAGGGAGGAGGGTGGGGGAACAGTAAAGTTTTTCGAATGTGTAACGTTATATATATTTTTAAAAATTTAACAACGACTCTCACACTTAATAACAATTAATATTAATTTTGTTGTTAATTAAACGGTTGGATGATCTGTCAATGAATGAAAATTTTAATATGTGATTTTATATTATTACTTTTTTTATTAATTATTGTTTTAGAAAAGGAAAAAAAGGAAAAAAAAGGTCAATAGAAAACTTGTTTCCTTTGGCTTTGATATAGAAAAAAAAAATAGAAAAATTTTTTTTCCTAAATTAAAAGTAATTATTTCGTACGATTATCGTTAATCGATAATTACACATTTAAAATAAAATATATTTATATATTAAAAAAAAAGGAGGAAGAGGGGAGGAGGATGGGAGGAGGGGGAGGAGAAGGAGGGGAAGAGTGGAAGAAATTTTTTCCCTAACAAAAAATAATTATAAACATACACGCAACCTTATAAATATCACAAAGGAAAATCCTTTCGAGTGTGTATTAATTCACGATTCATTTATTCAATATTTTCTTAACAAAATATAAAAGAATTAAAATTTTACTTCCCCCTCAACCTCTCCCACTCCCCTCTCTCTCTTTCTCTCCGTACACGTCACACGACGATTTTCCGAATACGCGTTTCCGGTTTTACGTTTCGTAATTATAAACTCCGAATCCGACCCTATATATCATTCGCAAATTTCGTTTTAGATGTCGTTAAAAAGTTTTTTTTTTTTGAGGGGACAAGGGGAGGAGGGGAGGGGGAGGAGGAGAGCGAAATCTCTTTTGCTTTATTCCTTAAACGTCCGACCAGATAAAAAAATAAAAAAAAAATTTTTAAGAAAACTTTTTTCGTTTTTTTTTTAAACGGAAAAGTTTTGAAGGAAAAAAAGAAGCTTTTAGTCCGATTTGATATCAGAAGAAGCCTTAATAAAACGCAAAGGTTTTTTTTTTTTTTTTTCTTATAAATCCATTATTCATGAAAATTAGACATTAGATTTATAAATAAAAAAAATGGCGAATGGTTACGAAAAAAAAAAAATAATAAAACTGCGTCAAAGACGACGACAGACGAGAAAATAAAAACGTTTAAAATAAAAACAGGAGCAGGAGCAAGAGCAAGAACCGAACGGATGAGGGTTAACTTAGACACGCCAAAAGGCTCCCCAGAGGGCTACACTTTTTCTTCTTCTTCTGCTTCTGTCACTTCTTCTTGATGATGGTGGTGGTAGCGGTAGTGATGGTGGGAGTAAAATAAGGGATGAAGAAATCGTTTTTACTAGGGTTGATGAAACTATTATAATTACTTTTTATCAAGAATATACCACCCGCCCGAACTTAAACTCCCTTTCGATAATTTTTCATTTCTCTCTCTTTCTCTCCCTCTCCCTTTCTCTTCCTCCTCCCTTTCCCTCCCTCTTTCTCTCTCTCTGGAATTTTTTTTTTTATATAGTTTTGCTCTTTTCGGATAATTATTATCCCATCATTTATATATTTTAATTAAATTTCTTTTTATTTTTTACTATGACGTCAGAAATCGTAGTCAGAATCGGATATTAAAAAAAAACCGGAAATGCATACGTCACGCATATAAATGAATAATAATAATAATAATAATAATAATATAAGTAATTATTATTGGAAAAACAAAACTGTTGAAATTTTTTGTTGTTTATTTTATTTTTTATTTTTTTTTTATCCTATGAAAATAATTAACAATGAAAGTTTTTTTTATTATGTCTTCTGCTAGAAATTAAAGTAATTTTAAGTTAATTTAAAAAACCGGATTTATATCGTCTGAGTTTCGCGAAAAATTTTTATAAAAAAAAAAAAATAAAGAACGAGAGTAATAAATATAAATTAAGTTGAAATCACTAAACCGTAATTCAGTCTAGTTGTCAAATTATCCGACAGCCTAAATACCTTTTCCAGGTTTTTTTTCCTTTCCGTCAGTAGACGTTTATTTTTTTTTTTTTTGACTTTAAACAATTTTCTTTTAGTTAAAAAAAAGGGGGGAATCCCTGTTTGAAAAAAAAAACGCGACGCGAGCTCATTCAACGCAATTCAACGACGCGGAAAAAAAGTCACGTGGTTAGAGAGAGAGAAAAACGGAACCATAAAAAATTTTCCACCCCCTCCCCTCCCCCGACGTTAAAAAAAAAAAAAATTTTTTTCGGTTTTTTTATTTAAACAAAAAAGGATTTAAAAATAAATAAATAAAAAACCGTTAAAAACAAAAAAAAATTGCGAATAATAAAAATGGCGGCGGATGAGAAGAAAAAAATTTTTTTTTTTTTTAAAATTTAACAAGCGTAAAAACGAAATCCCTCGGGATCGGATAATTTATATTTTTGTAACTATTAAGATATAAATTTTTTTAAAGTTTATCGGGAATAAAAAAAAAAAAAACAAAAACGATTATGAAATTGTTGTTGTTGTTCGTTTGTTTCAAATAAATTCAATAGGAAAATTAAAAAAAATGGCGGTAACAATGATGACGATGTTGATGTTTGGAAAACGATTAAAAAACTTTCTTTTTTTTTTAAATACTAAAAAAGTTTTCTTCTGCTTTATTCGAATACGTTGTTGCCAAATTTTTTTTTAAATATAATTTTAATTATTTTGAATGAAAACAAACGAGCACAGGGTGGGCTTTGGGTTTCGTGTTTGTCGTGGAATTAGAAACTTTTTTTTTATAACGGTCAAATTTAATATGTTTTTCTTTTTTTTCTTTCCTGCGTTTTCGAGTGAGGAAAATTTTTTTTCTTCCTTTTTAGTTGTTGTTGTTGTCGTTGCTGTCGTCGTTGTTGTTGTTGCTGTCGTAGACGTTTTTCTTCGACTGATAATAATTGCGTGTCGTTGCGTTAAAATGTTTTCAATAACCGCAGACACAATGTTTTGTTCATTGTGCGAGTGTTACCCTTTTTCTGTCGTGACTCATGAACAGACACCCCTTTGACTAATCTCATAAGTCATCACACATGAGTCAGGGTCACTACTTTCTCTCTCTTTCTCTCTTTCTCTTCCTCCCTTTCCCTTTTTTTCTGTCACTCTCTGTCCCTCTCTTTCTCTTTCTCTTTTCTTTTATTTTTCTTTGCTCTTTTCCTTTCCCTTTTTTCTCTCTCTCATTCTTTTCCTCCCCTTTCTCTCTCTATCCCTTTCCTTTTCTATTTCTTTCTTTGTATCTCTTTCTGTCCCTCTTTCCGCTCTTTCCTTTTTTTACTTTTTTTTTCTCTTTCCTATTCACTCTCTTTCTCTTTTTCTCTTTTTTCCTTTCTCTTTTTATTTTTTTTTTCTCTTTCCTTTTCACTCTTTCTCTCTCTTTCTTTCCCTTTCTCTCTTTCTTTCCCTTTCTCTCTTTCTCTTTTCCTCTCCGTTCTCTCTTTCACTCTGTCTCTTTCTTTCTCTTTTGTCCTTATTTCGTTTCTTTTCTTTCCACCCGTTAAATTCCACGAAAAAAATTTTTTTTTTTAAATTTACCTTTAAAATTAATATTTATCTAATGACACGTCAAAATATTCGTATAAAATAATATAAATCAAATAAAAAATATAAAAAATAAATATATATTAATCGTAAAATAATAAATAATAATAATAATAATACTAATTTTATTAATTTATTTTTTTAAAAATGTTTTCGTTTGTTTTTGTTTTTGTTGTTTTTGTATCATTATATTTTTTTTTTTAATTTTTTTATTTTTTCCAGGGCATTGTTTTCCAGGCGGTGGTTCCACCAATTGTTTTGTATTAATAATATAATCATAATCGCAATCCGAAAATTCATCTTCTTCGTCAATTTCTTCTGGGTATCGTTTAGGAAAAAATGGATTTATATTAGGTTCGGAAAGGAAATTATTATTATCATCATCACCACCACAATTCGGTTTTGTCATTTTTTTTCTCTTTTTTTTCCCTCTCTTATCCATTTTATTTCTACACTGTTTCCTTTTATACCTGTGACATTTATTATTATTAGAATTAGTAATATTAACATCATTTAAAATTTCATCGCGAATTTCGAACGGAGGTTCAGGTACGTCTTCCAATTTATATCGTCCGTTATTTGATGCCACGATACCGAATTGTGTTTCTTTTAAAAGTGCCCATTTAACGTTGGGTTTAATCAAATTGTAATCGACGTTGTATTTGGTAGATATGTGATTTGTTATCTCGTGTGCCGTGTAACCTTTTTCATTCTTATTAATCAAATCCAAATAATAAATTGCAAATATGACTAATTCGGATGTTTTAGCTTCGACCTTTTTCGAACTCATTTTCTCTTTGCGTCACCAAACTTATAATTTTATTATTATTATTATTATTATTATTATTTTATTAAATATTTAATTTTAAATCAAAACAAAAATAAAAATTTTCATCCGACATTTTTTAAACAAAAAAAAAAATAAATTTAAATTTACGTTATTTATTAAGTTCCGGAAAAGTTAAAGTAGTTAAACTACTTCAAACCTGTTATCGAATGATGACGTCATACAAACACGACCCGGAAATAGTTAAAAAGTGAATAATACGTTGAATAATACAAGAAAACCAAATGACGACAAACAGACAACAATCGAAATAAAATATTGAGTTCGTATTGTTTGTGCTAGAAGAAGAAGAGTAGTATTAGTACGACAAGAGAGCAAATAATAATAATAATAATAATAATAATAATAATAATCGCAAAATCGCACTATGTGGGACGGCCCACATTCTTCGGAAAATATTATAAATAGCACCACCGATATTCGAGTATTTGTCCCTAAGGAATCGGGTAGAAACCTGGGATAAATACTTAACAACCCCGACAAATAAGAGCCTTGTCGTGTTTAAGAGTGACCATAATAATAATAATAATAGAATGTTCTCGAGCGTGATATGACGTAATTATAATAAAAAGATAAAATGATGATTATGATGATGATGATATTGAAAAACTGGTGAAAATTTTTTGACACCGTCGAAAATTAAAAATAAATAAATTCATAGTATATATGTTTGTTTATAAAACAACGTCACCGCCGTCGCCGCCATTTTGTTTTAATAATAATAATAATAATAGATAATGTTATATTGATGAAACGGATAATGAGTTAATAATAATGATAAGAAGAAAAAAAAGGAATATTTATTATACGTATTTTCTTTTTCACCATTTTTTTTGTAAATAATTGTTCGATGAAGAAGAAAATGCCGTCATCTTGAATTTAATAAAAAGTTTTTTTAAAAAAGGGGAGGCGGTTGGGGAGGGGGGAAGACTGGAAAACAATTTTTTTTGTCCAAAAAAAGGAAAAAAGGAAAATTTTCATTTCGTTTTTAATTTTTCCCTATGAATAATGTTTTTTTCCCGTATAGTCTCGTATAGTCAATGTAATAAAGTTGAAAATTTTTTTTATTATAAATTATGAAAAAGTGTAAAAAGCAGAAAGAAACCTTTTTAATCATAATTTCAAGGTTTTACTACCCCCTTTTCCCTTTTCCCCCTCTCCCTTTTCTTTCCCTTCCCTCTCTCTCTCTCAAACCATTAAAAAAAATTTTTTTTGATATCTTCACTTTTTTTTTTAAAATAAATTTTCGAAAAATTTATTTTTAATTTTTTTTTGGGATGGGGTAGGAAAGAGGTGAGAGAGAGAAAGAAGCGGAGGATTCTTTATTTATGTAAAAAAATATTATTGATTTTTAATTGATTGATTAATTATTTTATCGTGTTTAAAAATTGTCTCGTAATTTCTAGAGGAGAAAAACGAATGAATTTTCATTCACTTGATGAGTGGTCAGTTGTTAAAGACACGATAAAAGAAGTGGAAGGAGAAAATAAAAAATTAATTATAATAATTCGAATTTAAAATGAAATAAATATAATTATAAAAACGTAAGTGAGTGATAAGATTCCGATTGATTCGTAATATTATAAAAAATTTATTATGGAAAAGCGGAAGTTAAGGGAACGACCGGAAGAAGAGGTGTGGGGTGAGAGGGGGGAGAAGGATGGGGGAGAAGAATGAAAATGAAAATTCATTACATCATACTCTGGAATTTCATCATAAAGTGTTTCCTGTAATTCGAGAATATGTTCAAAAAAAAAAGTAAAGAAAAGAAAATATATATACGAAATGAAAAAAAAAAAAAAAAAACATGATGGAAAACAAAAGGAGTATTAACGTCCGACAAAAGAAAGAAAACGATCGAAAGAGAGAGAGAGAGAGAGAAAGGGTAATAATCGAAAAAATGGAAAGTTCTAGAAAGAAAGAAAAAAAAAATTTTACGAGAAAAATAAAAAAAGGGAAAAAGATGATGATTGGAAGATAAACTTTCATGCACGCACACACGCACACGCGCCCGTAAATATTTCAATTCTTTTTCATATGATTACAATAATAAAATTTAAAATGGCGGATATTTTCCTACCCTCTCTTCCCTTCCCCTCCACCTCTCCCCTCCTACCCCCATTGTAAAACTAACAAAATGGTAGACGATGATGATGATGATGATGAAAAAAAAAAGGTTTTTCAAGATTAAAACATTTTAATTCGCAGACAAATGAATACTTAAATTTCCGGTTAGAAAAAAAAAACGAAAAAAAAAAAAGGGAAAATTTCAAATCGTGATGATGATGATAATAATAATAATAATAATAATAATAATAATATTAATAATAATAATAATATATTTAAAACAATCGTAAAATGATATTGCGACGATTGGTTGGCGTAATAATAAAATTGTATTAAATTCTATTTCAATTCTTTTTTACGAGACGTGAACCTTTTTTTCCTCCCTCCCCCCGCTTCCCTCTCTCCCTGATTTTTTTTCTCTCCAGGAAATTTCACCAGAGGGTTATTAAATTTATTATTAAAAAAAAAAAAAAAACTTTATTAATACTATTATTATTTAATTTTTACACCACGTGTGATTTCCAAACATATTCTCTTTAAATAAATAAAAAAATATTTACTGAAAAAAATTTCCGAAAAAAATGAAGTTTCCGGAAAACGAGAGGGGAGAGGAAGAAAGGAAGGAAAGAAGAGAGAGGGGAGGAAAAAGGAGGGGAGAGAAAAAAAATATATATATTAATATTTATAATAAAACTTTTTTTTTTTTTAAGGTGAGAAAAAAACTTCAATTTTTTTTAATTTATTTATTTTTTTTTTCCTCGAAATTTCTTTTTTTTTTGAGGGGGGAGGGGGGCGAAATAAGGTTATATATATAAACTGAGCTGGACATAAATAACAAGATTTATTACAACGTCAAAATTATGAATCACGAAAAGATTCAAATGGGTTTATATATATATACTACTTTCTTTTTCATCCACTCTCACTCTCTCTTTCTCTCTCTAGTTCCACGCATATTTTTTTTCTCTCCAGTTTTTTTATCCATTTATCCCACGCATAGCATTCATTTTTTTTTTTTTTTATTTACGTTATGAATTTTATATTATTATTAAAAATTATTATCGAATTTGAATTCTGATGGGTAAGAAAACGGATAGAGAGAGAGAAAAAAAAGTTTTGGGGGGTTAGGAGAAGGGGAAAATTTATTTATCCGAATCAATTTAAGAAAACATCGTGGAAATAGTTAATAAATTGACCGGTTTGGAATATTATTACGTTTATATATATATTTATAAAATTTCATTTCGTTTAAAAACCTTTTTATATATTTCAATCCTTTTCCTAAATCATTCACATGATCCGGCAAATCCTTATAACTTTATTTTAGTAAAAGAGAGGTTCTTCTCTCTCTCTCTTTCTGAAAACAAGTAAAACGCTTGGGATTTCATTCCGAGAAAGAGAGAGAGAGAAAATCCGTTTTATTTTGATTTACTCATTAAAACCGATGAGAAAAATAAAAAAAAAATAAAAATTCTTGGAATGAAAATTATTTTTTTTTTTTTAATAAAAGAAATAAATTTTTAAGCGACGACATTCGTAAGAAAAAAGATAAAGAAAGAGAGAGAGAGCGTGAGTGAGTGAGTGAGAGAGAAAGGATTTCAAAAAAAAAAAAACCGCTAAAAAATCAAACGATATCATCAAAATATAGAACTTTATAAAAAACGATTTTACGCATATATTAACGTTTCACCGGTTGTTGTTGTTTTTCCTGTCGTTGTTACTCCTCCCCTTTCTCCCCCATCTTCCCACATCTCCTCCGAAAAAAATACGAAAAAAAATTGGGGGGAAACGATCCGTTACATTTTTTTTTTGGCGCGAATATATATAAAAATCACAAACGTGACATTAGAATAATTTTTCTCCTACTCGCTCCTCCCTCTTCCTCTTACTTGCCCCGCCCCCTTCAGAGAAAAAAAAAATTTTTGCAAATAATCGAAAAATAATCGAAACGGAAATTTTTTTAATTAAATTAATAATATATATATAATAAATAAATCGGAATTATTAATATATATTAGTTAATTGCATTTAAGATTATATCGGAATTAATCATATCCGGATGGATAACCTTTTTATTATTATTATTATTATTATTATTTTATCCGGGATAATATTAAAAATAATAATAATAATAATAATTTGTTGTATAAAATTTTTTTTAAAGAGAGAAAATAATTATTTTTAACCGCGTTGAATAAAAAAACGAAAAAAGGAAAAATTTTAATCATAAAGTCTTACGGTAGGGAATTTTCCTTTTTTTTCCCTAAATTTTTTTTGTATGGAAAATCCGGGAAAACCGAAGAAAACCTTTGACCAAATGTTACCACGTCCAGTATAACAATTAATGAACATACATAAATCTGTATTATTGAAAATAGAATTTAATTTTCAAAAGAGAAAAAGGAGAAAAAAAAAGAAATAAAATTTGAAAAGTATAAAACGAGAGTCGAAAATTGAACATTTTGCGGTCATTTCTTTTGATTTTATAGTTTTCGTGGAAGTAGTATAACAAAACCTTTACTTTTGCCACGTTTTTTTTTTTTTTCGATTTGATTTATTACTCTAATAAAAACTTTTTGCTACAAATAAAAAAAAATATTTTTTGTCCCTTTCTTTTCTTTTTTCTTTTTTTTTTTATTTATTTAAATTTTTAATAATAATGATGATGTTTCTCGTTAACAAAAAAATATCCAATCCACCGTTACAATAATAATCTAATTCCACGTTTTTTTTTTTCAAGGTCACCAGCTTTAAAAACAACAACAAATACCTTCGAGTTTTGTTATTATTTTTAATAATAAGAAGAAAAGAATTTTGGAAAAAAAAATTTATTTTGTTATTATCAATATTATCATTATTATTATTATTATTATTATTAATATTATTAGGAACGCAATTAAAAGTTATAATAAATTCAATTATCTATAGAATCTTTTGTTTATAAAATTTTCACAGTTCTTCATTGTGAATTTGTGAAAGAACAATTTTAGTATAGTTTGGTTGTTCCAAGAAATTCACTTAACCACTAAATAATTAACTAAAATCAATTTGAATTCAAATTACTTAACAGGTTCCTCATCCTCCCCTCCCCTCCACTTCCTCTTCTTCCTTTTTGTAAAAAAGGGAAAATTAAATTTTGAAAAAGCTATTATATTCGCAAAAAAGGGTTTTCTTTTTTTTTTTCACCGGTCCACCACTCTTAGCTTACCTCATTTCACCAACGCGTTCCCGACCGCGACCACTACTACCACCACCACCACCACCGCCTTATTCATATTAAGGGTTGAAATCATCATAATAATAATAATATTTTTAACCGTTGAAAAATTTAAATTTTTTCTTTTTTGGAAGTCGGTCGGACAGGCAAATGTTTGAAATGTTATTTTCCGCCCTTTTGAAAACCCGAAAAAAAAAGCATCCGAACGCCGGCCGTACCTCATTTTTTACCCTCCTTGCCCCCCCCCCCCGGATACGTTTTTGTTAAATAATTATTTGAAACCGGACTAAAAATTATAATAACAATAACGAAAAAAAAAAAATTATTTTCCCCGCTTCTTCTTTTTATTTATTTATTTCGAAAAAAAAAAATTTTTTTTTTCCCCCGGAAAATTTTCTCGATGATTCTCTAAAATGAGCGAACAATGAATGAAAAAAATAAAATAAAATTTTATTTTATTTATATAAATTTCAACCCCCCTCCCAAAAAAAAGTAAAATATTACGACAGAACAAAAACGCACGCAATAATAACAAAAAAAAAAATTGGGCGCAAAGAGGAGCTGCGGTGCTTTGTCTTCCACTCCCCCCCTTCCCTTCCCTTATTTCCGACGGGGAAATAAAAGAGGAAAAGGTAAAAAAGTGTGAAGAAAAAAATAAAAAATAAAAACGACGATTGCGAACCAGGTACAGAAATCTCCAAAAAAAAAAAAAAAAAAAAAACGATTTTCCAGGTGTTTAAATGTGCAAATAAAAAATTTGTTTATTTTCTGCCATATTTTTTTGGTGTGTTTTCCCCAAAATGTTTTAGTTAGCCAAGGTCTTTTTCTCTTTCTCCAGGGATTCGAATGTGCATTTTTCACCTGGATTATTTAAAAAAAAAAAAGGGTACCCCCCAAAAGCCGGTTCCAATTAATAAAGCTTTTAGGAAAAGCAAACGTTGGACAAACCTTTTCTAAACCGCAACCACCGCCACCACCACCACCACTTTATTTCGAAACAAATTAATTTATATTCCATTCAGAAAATTCTTAAACTTGAACCGGAACAATAAACTTTTTCTTTACCCCCTCCTTCCACTCCTCCTCCCACTTTCCGCTCCCCACTCCACCACCCTCCTCCTCCCCTCCACCAATCATGATTTTTACTATTTTTCCTTTTCTCACACCATTTTCGTCAGTCACTTCCGCCAATCGAAATTTTTCCTACCCGTTTGCTCCGCCCACTTTACTTAATTTTCCCCCCTCCTCTTATAAAATTATCTTTTTAACCACGTGATTTTTAACTATTAATAATTTGATATGGTTATTGTTGTTGTAATGTGGGAGGGGGGAAAAATGACGCCGATATTTTTAAATTATTTATTATTTTAAATTAAAAAAAAAAATAATTAATTTAAACAAAAGAATTTAATTACTGACAAAGACAAAAACCAGGAGCACCAACCTTTGTCATGGTGGCATTTACTTACCTCTTTGCATAATTAGGTAAAATTGTTCAGTCAAACAAACAAAAACTTTTACATCTCTAATTTTAATTTCGAAAAAAAAAAAAAAATTAATTTAAATAATTTGAATCCCTTAACCCTTAAATTTTTCTTTCATTTTGTGTGCGTGTTTACGTGTGTACGTGTTTACATAACACGTGTTTTTATTTATTTTTTTTCCCGCCAAAATTTAAAAAAAAACAATCGATCAAATTTTTCAAAAAATTTTCTACTCTTCCTTTCATTTTTCCGAGGGGGAAAAAAACGATTCTGCTGGAATTTTTTTTTTTTACGTTTTGTAAACTGTTTTATGACCGAACAAACCAAAAAAAAAAAAAA
>NW_002987888.1:165507-170388 GCF_000006295.1 Pediculus humanus corporis | reverse complement strand
TGTAAAGGTCATAATTTTGGAAATTTCGAATTCTCGTTCCCTCCCCCCACCCATTCTCCCTTCCAGCCTTTTCACTCTCTTTTACCCTTTTCTCCAGTTTTTACTTTCCTTCGTCCACTGATTGAGATTTTCTTATAGCAATTTTTTTTTTTTTTTTTAATAAAAATATTTTTTCGAGCGGTTGTGAAAATTGCGGTCGGGTGAAGGATGGTGGTGGTGGTGGTAGAAAAAGGGTCGGTGTGTTTGAGAAAAGACTTAAGTAAGTGAGGGAGAAGGGAGGAAGGGGAGGGAGGTGAAATAAGTACGGGAAAGTTTTTAAGAGAGGGTTGAAATGAGAAACCTCGGGTTCAAACGCCATAAAAGTGAAAAGGCTCAATTCGTGACCAAATTTAGCGATTCCGGGTAAACCATCCGGCAATATTTTCAGATAAAAATGTTTTTCGTATATGCGCAGGTCGGTCGCGTATTTAAAAAGAATTTAAATCGATTTTTCATTCCTATTTAATTTTTTTTTAAAGAATAAAGTAAAAAAAAAAAAAGGCATTAATCTCCCCGGTAAAAACTTGTTAAGTAGAATTATTCGTTAAGACAAAAAAAAAAAATTTTTTTATAGGTAAACTTTTTTTTTTTAAAAGAAAAACAAAATCATTCCCATCCCCGCTCCTCCTCCCCTACCCCGCCCCTCGAACTTGATTTGAAAAAGAGAAAAAAAAGCCATACTTATTTTTTTTTTAAAACTTTGATTCAACTTTTCCCCCCCTTTTTTTTCTTAAATGTGATTAATAGTTTTCAGCCATATTGATTTTTTTTTTTAAAAAAAAGAAAAACTATTTAAAAAAAAAATTTTTATTTTTTTCTTCAAAACTTGAATCCTGGAATATTTTTTTGGAAAAAATATTCCAAATCTTCATCCAATAAAAATAAATAAAATAAAAAATCTGACCTGGATTAAATAAAAATGGGGGGAGTAGTAAAAAAAATTTTTTTTTTTTTTTTTTGTCTAATTTTATGAAATACGCACAAGCACGCGCACTCCCACACGCATATATATATTTGGTATTAAACGTAAAAAGGTTTTTCTACTTCCGGTTCCTGACTATAATTTTTAATTAAGTTTCAAAAAAAAAAACCCTAGCCGGTAAAATAAAAAAAAATTTTTTTCCTCTTTTTTAAACTTGATCAAAAATTTAAAAAATTTAAATTTCGCGCCATAAATAATGACAGCAGTGGCAGGAGAAAAAAAAAAAAAAACAAATTTTATTTATTCTATGATAAACTCAAAATTCGTAAAAGTTTTTTTTTTTTAATTTTTATTGGGAAATTTAAAATTTTTTTTGAGACGATGATGACGAACAACCGGAAAACGCATCGCGTAATAAAAAAACGCGCGAAAATTTTTTTTTCCTTTTTTTCTTTTTTGTTAAAAAAAAAAGCATCGTGTTACATTGGAATATTTTATACCATTTTCAAAGGAAAAAAAAAAAATTTCATCCTTTATTTCATTTCATTTTTTATTTTTTTTTCATTCCATCGCGACGCCGTTTCTCCATCTCTTCCCCCTCCTCCCCCTACCCGACTTCACACCCTTAAAATTTCATCCCTTTATAATTTTTCATTTATTTTTTATTTATTTTTTTTTTTTCCATCCCCGACACCAAACAATCAAAATATTTTACACGCGGCGTTCGTGACGATGACACTCGACTGGAAAAAAAAAAAAAAAAAAAAAAAAAAAACGATCAGACGATAATAATAATTGATTCCTCTTTTTCTATTATTATTATTATCATCATCATCATCGTCATCATCGTCAACATCATCATCATTATTATTTTTTCAATTCTTTTTAATTAAAATAAAGAGAAAAAAAACGTTTGAAAACTGTCGGACTATTTAAAAAAAATGTTCGAAATATTTCTACTCAATTATTTCCGGTAAATCATCCATCAACTTCCGGTTTTATAAATTCTTTTAATTTTTTCAAAACTAATTACATATTAATAAATTTATTATAAATTTTAACGAGAGCGTAATAAAAATACGATTCGCGTTAAAATTTTTCGTAAAAACGGTAAAACCGGAAATGAAAGGAAGAAAAAAAAAAGGAAAAGGAAACGCCTTTATTGAAAAAATTACAAAACAATATCGAGAAAATGGTACTGAAATAAATACATAAAGAAAGAAAGAAAAGAAAAGAAATTCATCGAGTCATTGAGAGCGAAACATTTGTAAAAAAAAGTTTTTTTTTTTTTTTTAGTAATTTTCCTTCTGCTAAAAGAGTTAAAAAAAAAAAGGATAAAAAAGGTTTTGCCGCGCCTCCTAGACACACACCCCCGTCCCCCTACCTCCCCCTCATCCGCCAACATCGGGTTAAGTCTCACCAATTTAATCCTTTTTTTTTCCTTTTTCTTCTCTTTAACATTTTCTAATCCTAAATTCTTCATCTTTTTTTCCTTTTTTTTTCATCATCATCATCATTTTTTTTTTTTCATTCTGTAAAAGTGAACAAAAAAAAAAAGAAAAAAAACATTAAAGAAGAAAAAGAAAAGGAGAAGGAGTAAAAGAAAAAAAAATATATATATAAAGAACGATGATGATGATAATGACACGGTTGAAAAAAAATCAAATTTGGATTTAAATAAAGGGCGTTATTACGTAATCTTTTTTCTTCTTTTTCAAATAATGAAACTTTAACTTCATTAAAAAGAAAAAACGGAAGTTGTTCATTTTTTTTTGTCTATTTACACTTTTTTTTTTAAATTTGAAACGTAGAAGAGAAAAAAAAAACGACGACAAAGTTATTATTAAATTTTTTTTTTCGAAATATTAATACGAATCCTTTATACGACACTGTTCCCGCTGTTTTGTCTAACTCTGTTCTACTTTAATCAATTTCTCTTTCTCCCTCTCCCCCTCTCTCTCTTTCTTTTTCCAATTGCAAAAAAAAAAGATTCGTATTTATAAATTATAAATGAAAACAAATCGGGCGGATTAAAAACAAAAACAAAAAATAAAAAAAATTCTCTTCTCTCATTGGCCCACGATTGTGTTGTCGTCATCACATACGTCATCATCATCGTCATCCTTATCTTCTTTTATTAATTATAACGTAAAATCTCATGAAGGAAAATTTTCTTTTTTTTGTTTTCTTTTTCTATAAATCCTAACATTTCAATTTAAAATTAAATTCTTTAATAATAATAATGATAAATTTTACCCCGCGTACTTCTATACTTTTCAAATCCTACTAAAGTCTCTATAAAAAAATATTTTGGGAGCGGCAACAAAAAAAAAAAAAAAGGGTAAAAAAGGAAAATTTTAAAAACTTTTCACATTATTATCATCATCGTCATCACCGTCGCAATCGTCGAGTTTATTTCCGAAATAAAAAATAATAATAATAATAAAACTATTTCAACATTGGAGTTTTATATATATATATATAAATATATATATATATATTATAACCGGAAATCATTACGTTTGAAAAGGTTAAAACCTTTTTTTTCCTTCCTTTTTTCTTTTATAATTTTAATTAACAAATTTTAATTTTATATATATATGATAAAACGCATGTAAAAAAAATTTTTTTTATAAAATACGAAAAACTATAATTATTTTTAATTGGAAAAAGGTTTTCGGAAAAGCTCTCCCCCCTACCCCCCCGAAAAGGTTTTTTGAATTAATCGATTTTAAATTTATTGACGCGGATGGTAAAGCGGGAAGGGTAGTAAAACAGGTTCGTGTAAAAAAAAAAAAAAATAAAAATTATAGAAAACCGAGAAAATTATTATTATTAAAAAAAAAAGTTATTAATAATGATGATGATGATTATGATGATAATAATAATAACAAAACCTTTTTTTTTTTTGATCTTTCCCGTTTTAGTAAAACGACCGCTAGATTTCGCTTTCTTTTTCCTCTTAGGCAAAAGTATTATATATATAAAAAAGGATTCCGTTAAAATTAAGGCACGGGTCATTTCACTTTTTTTTTTTTTTAGAATTTTCAAAGCCCCCCTTCCTCTCTTCCTCCCCCCACATACCCTAACCCTTCCCTCTCTTCGCGTCGGGTGTTTTTCCTTTTTTTTTTGAGATTTTTCTTCTTTTCCATTTTTTTTTTTTGCTTCTTGTAAACCTTTGAAAATCCCTTCAACTTAAATCATTTTTTTTTCTTTTTCTTCTTTACCTTTTCATTCAATAGAAAAGAAAATTTTCCTTTTTTTTTTTTTGTCTTTTCAATTATCAAATTCTTTCTTCCAAAAAAAAAAAAATCGTTTCCTTCCTTTTTACTTCCGGTTTCTTTTTACAATTTTTTTTTTTTTTTTAATTTTATATACAGAAAAAAAGGGTAAAAAGAGACAAAGAGAGAGAGAAAGAGTAATAAAAAAAATTATTATTATTATTACAGGACTTTAATAAATTTTTAAAAAACGAAAAATCGATAAAATCAATTGCGAAATAATAATAATAATAATAATAAATTTTTCTTTTGGAATTTTCCAGAGACTGGTTTTTGTGTTTGTGTGCGTGTGTGTGACATTGGTCTGTAATCCCACGGGTGATATTATTACACCCTTCGATTTCTTCTTCTTTAAATCTTCCCCCTCCCCTCCCTCAATTTTTTATCCAAGGAAATAATAATAATAATAATATCTTCGTCATCGGGAGTGAGTAATAAGTTAAATAATTTCAAAATATGTAACGTAAATAAGTTTTTCAGTTCATGTCCAGGACTATTCGATGTTTAATAACACATTTGTCATGTTTTTTTTTAATAATAGGAAAATGGGAAATGTTATGAAAAAAAGGAATAAAACAAAGGAAAGGATTATCCATTGATACCATTTAATTTTCAACCTTATAAAAAATTCATCGGTCA
>NW_002987888.1:138675-165487 GCF_000006295.1 Pediculus humanus corporis | reverse complement strand
TATAAAAAATTCATCGGTCATTAAATTTTTTTTTTTTGTTTGTTCCTTGTTAAAAAGGTTTTATAGCCTAGGCTGCCTTTCGTCGAGAGTATATCGTATGTCCTATCCTATCGTTTAATATTCTTCCTTTTATTATTATTATTATTATCGTAACGGAAAATCTAGAGTTTGTTGTACGTTGTTGTTGCTGTTGTTTGCTTTTTTTCCGTTAAAAAAAATATGAAAAATAATTTATGAATTGCAAATCGCGTGTTTAACTTATGGTAAATGTTTTCTTTCGATAATTTTTTGTTTGTTTGTTTGTTCGTTTGTCTGTTTGTTTGTTATTGATTTAAATTTTTTTTTTCGTTAACCAATGATATGAAATTTAAATAAAAAAAAAAAATCATTTTTTTTTATCATTATAAAGTTTTAAAATTTCGCGCCAAATTTTCACGAAATTTAAACTTTTTCTTCTTCCCCGCCCACCTCTTTCCACCCCGTTCACACAAAAACTTTTAACGAATTCGTCGCTTTTTAATTAAATTAATAATAATAATAATGATAATAAATTATGACGTGGATTTCACGAAGTAAAAAAAAAAAAAATAATAATAATAATAATAATTTTTCTATCAAATGACGTCACGCAAACCTTCGACAAATTTAAATCTTGAAATTTAAAAAAAAAAAAACGCGGGTGGGGGCGCGAAGAACATCACTTAGAAATGGTTAATTAATCGAATTAAATGAATAATCCGTTAAAAATTACGCCCCTTCCCTTTCCTTTCCTTTCCTGCCCCCTTCCCCTCCCCTCCCCCTTTTTTTGTTACTCATCAACAAGTAAAAAAAGGAGTAATTTAAATTCCAGCATTAAGTACGGTCTATACGGTCAACGTAATAGCAGAAGAAGCAAAAAAAAAAAAATTGTCATTTTGTATGAGTCACGAGAATAAGGGATGTTTTTCTACTCACCCTAAATTTTTTTCATTCCCCCCCCCCTTCTCCCTTCACTTCACTTGTTGTTAACATTACACATCTATCAATTTTATTTATTTTTTGATTATCTTTCCAATAATAATAATACTTTCTATTTTCTTTCCTCCTTTTTTTTTTATTTTGTTTCTTTTTTTTTCACAATTCCTTTAGGAATCCATTTTTTTTTCCATTCAAAACATTTTTACAACGAAATAATAATAATAATAATAATAATAATAATGAAACAATTTTGTTGGATTTGTGTAATTTTCATTCATTATTATTATCTATACTATTTTTAAAATATTCGTTTGTGTTGTTTTTGTTTTTTTTGTAAAAATACAAACATTTTTCCAGGGCATTAAAAATAAATAAACAAAAAAAAGGAAAAAAAAAGGAAAAATGATAATGATAATGATTTTTGTTTCAAATTCTCATTAAAAAAAAAAAAATTTTTTTATTTCGTCTTCGTCGTTAAAAAAAAAAGATTTAAAATTAAAATTTAATGATGATTTCATCAACTATTCTTTTAACTTAAATAAATTTTTTTTTCTGTTTCCAAAATGAAACGAAAAAACTGGAGAAACTGGAAAAATTGGAAAAACTGGAGAAGAAGAAAAAGAAAAAAAGAAAAAAAAGAAAAAAATAATAATAACAAAAGAAAATTTTTAATGCGAATTTTAAATGTGATTGATTTTAAATAAGAGATTTAAATTTTAAATTGCTATGACGTCATCACCGATTGTATTTCTTTTTTCTACCTTTCCTTTCCCCTTCCTTCTATTCCCCCCAGTATATACGATTTTATAATTTGTTTCGTTATACCCGGATATACGGAATACGGTCCTGAATCAAAAATAAAAAATAAAAAAAATATTTATTACGTATAAACAAACCGAAACGTTTTATTAATAATAATAATAATAATAAACATATAATAATAATGATGATGATGATGAAAAATATTATTTACGTAAGTTAAGAGTGTATAAAAATGATAATAATAGTAATAATAATAATTTTTAAATTAAGGAAAGAAAAAAAAAAATTTTTTTTTTGAAGGACGAAATTTTTTTCACGGAAAATGAATGAAAAAAAAAACTTGCTTTTTCCAGAACGAATGAGAGAGAGAGAGAGAGGGAGGAAGTTAGAGGAAGAGAGAGGTGAGAAAGAGAGAAAAAAAGAATTAAATTAAAACACAAATCACAAATTTTTTTTTTTAAATTAATTATTTTCGATTCGTTACTTACATTTTTTTTTCCTTTTTCCAGGTACGAGTTAAAACGGGGGAAAAAATTCCAGGCGATAGGTTGAAAATTAATTAAATTTAAAACGAATTTAATATTAAAAAAAAAAAGAAAATTCCAGAAAAATGGGAAGGTAGGGAAAGGGGAAGAGGGAGGAAGAAAGAAAGAAAGAAATCAAACAACGAATATAAAAACAAAAGAAAAGAAAAGGAAAAAAAATACAAAAGTATACGGTACGGATCGATAATTTTATTTTATGTTATTTTTTTTTTCGGTCGTGTCTTTAGAAAAAAAAAAAAAAGAAAAAAGAAAAAGGAAATTGTTGTTGTTGTTGAAAAAAAAAATATATTTTCTCTCGACGTTGTACTGTTATTAATGAGTTTGAAATGGGTTATGAACCTCAGGTGTTTTCATCCGAGTAAATATTGCACTCATGAAAATGTATATACCACCACCCCACCACCACCACCGCCACCGCCACCACCAAGACCACCACCATCTTTTCTTTCTAAATTCTTTTCCATTTATTTTCATTATCGTGAACTTTTTTGAAAGTTTTAAAAAAAAAAAAAAACAGCAACAAACAACAAACGCTGCCGAACACACACACACTACTTTGGAAAACCTGGATAAAACAAAAAATGGGAGGGGAGAGGTTTTTCCGGTTTTCATCTATACTATACATTCACGCGCACACGACAACTCCCGTTTTAAATTGTCCATCTTTTCAAAAAAATTAATATTTAAACCTTTTTTATAATCTCCATTTCTTATAGGGTCACTTAACCTTTTTAACAAAAATTTTCTTTTTTTCATCTCTTCAAATTCTTCTTCTTCATTTTATCATTATTATTATTATTAAAAAAAGGAAATTTTTGGAAGGGTGGGATTGGACGAGTTTTTTAATGATGGGAAAATATGAAAAAAACTGCTATTTGCTGGAGTTGATTTTTTTACTGGAAAACAAAGAAAAGAAGAAAAGAAAGAAAAGAAAGAAAGAAAAATACCGAAGGGTAATTTGATAGTAAATAGTCGATTGATGGGTTTTGGGGTCGATTGATGGAAGGGGGAGGGAGAGAGAGCCCGGGAAGGGGGCGGGATCGGTTTCATGGCTTAGAAATCTTCGAAACGCATTTCTTAATATGCGTAAGGGTGTGCATTCATTTTTCTAAAAAAAAAAAAAAAGAGGGGGGAGAGAGGAGGGGTTGATTTTATCTTCGAGTCACGTATACGGGGATTGTCTTTATTTAACTTTCCTTTTCCTTTTTTTTTTTTTTTCTGGGGTTTAAGCAGTAAAAACCATCGGCGTGGATGATCATGCATGAGTGTGTGAGAGAGAGAAAGAGAAAAACCCTCTTTTTCATCCCCCACCCTCACTCTTCTTTTGTAAAAAAAAAAAAACTATTTTTATTTCGTGTCTAAGCATTAAGAAAAGAAATTTTCTTATTCCACGAGAATCACTCGAAATAATTGAAATTTATATAAATTTGAATTTTTTCCCTCCCTTTTTCCCTTCCTTTTCCTTTTCCTTTTTTTTTTTTTTTAGTCTATGAAATTTTTTTCCGGAAATGAAAAAAAAAAAAAAAAAATTTTTTTTAAATCTTTTCTTTTTTCTCTTTTATCAAGTTCCGTTTTTTTTTTTGTCGGGAAAATAATAATAATAATAATAATAATAATATTTGTCAAAGGTTTTAATTACCGATTATAAATATTATTATTGACACGTAATAATAATAATAATTATTATTATTTTTAACCGACGGAAGTGACGTCGATTATCGATTTATCGATTATTTCTTCCTTCTTATTGTTTGATCTTATTTTTTTATTTTTTGCAACCTTATTTATTTATTTTTTAAATGGGAAAAAATTTATTAAAAAAAGAAAACATGGAGGCTAAAATTCCTGGAGAAGTTTTTCCTTTTTTTTTGCTTATGCTGGAGAAAGTTTTTCTTTTTTACTGGAACTTAACTTATTCTCACTCTATTTTCTCACTTCCAAAGCAGATGCCCTCGTCTATTTCAACTACTTGTTCTTTTTTTTTTTTTCTATTTCTATTTCTATCTCTATCTTTCTTTCTTATTCTTCTTATCTCTCTCTCTCTCTCTTTCAAATCTTTTCTTTTTCCTTTTTTTTTTGTTGTTGCCTTCGTTTCGTTTGTACATCTCCGAGATTAATTTGATTTACTTTTTAGAACGCAAAAGTGATTTCTTTTGTTTTTTTCTTTCTTTTTTCTTTCTTTCTTTTTCTTTCTTTTTTTTTTCTTTCTTTCTTATTCTTGTTGTTTTTTCGAATCTCTCAATAAATTTATAGAAAATACATCTGGTCTTGGGTGTTTCGTACCGTAAATAAAAAAAAAAAAGTTCGAAAGTGATCCTTTTTTTTTTTTTCTTTTTCTTATTTTAAAAAATTCCCTTTACTTTGAACTTTTTGTTTTTTTTCTTTCCTTTTTTCCTTTTTTTTTCCTTTTTTTCCTTTTTTTTCTTTATTTGTTACCTTTACTCTTTTTTTTTTTTTTTTGTTTCGGACAGGAAAATTAGTTATTTTAAAGATTTTTTTCGACTCACTTGAATTTATGTAACCTTTTTTTTCTTTTTTCTTTCTCTTTTTTTTTCCAGTCAGGTTTATTAGTCTGGAATAATCTAATTGAATTAGTAATTGATCATTATATATATTTTTATCTTGTTGTTGTTTGTTGTTTGTTTTTGTTGCTGTTGTTTTTTTTTTTTTTAATAAAAAACAAGATAATGTTCTGCATAGAAATTTCTTCGTTTGTTTTAAGAGAGAGAGTGAGTGAGAGAAAAATTCACTTCTTAATTTTCCGGAAAGAAATTTTTTTTTAGGTTTTTTCTTTTGTAATTTTTATTAAAACATTAAGGCGAGAGATAATGATAATAATAATAATAATAAAAGGTTTATTTAAACCTTAAAAGGTTCGAGTCGGTTAAAAAAAAAATTTTTTTTCCCATTTTTTTCTTTTCTTTTTTCCTTTTTTCTGAGTTTAAACAATTCAAAAGACGGAAATAGGTAAAAGAAAAATAATACTACTACTACTGCCACGACTAATTAAATAACATTTTTTTTCATTCATTCCAATTCCCACGACGACGCCGATAATAATAATACTAATTTTTTTTTTTAAATCGGTCCAAATTTTTTTTTTTTTCAACCGAGGTAAATAAAATAATTTCGAAAACCCTTTTTTTCCCACTTCTCTCTCTCTCTCTTTTTCATCTTACATTCCCAAATTCTTTCATCTCCCCCCCTCTCTTCCCAATTTTCCGTATCCCCTAATTCTCGTTCGCATTTTTTTTTTTTTTCATTTTACGGGTTTAATGAAATTTTATGCCGCGAAATGTCAACATTTTAATGAAAATTCAAAAAGACTTTTAAACTTTTAAGCCTTTTACTTTAATTTTAAATAAAAACTTCTTTTTTTTTTCCTTTTTTTTTCCTTTTATTTTCTTCCTTTTCTTTCTTCCTTTTTTTTCATGGCGTTTTTATTGGGTTTAAGAATTAAAAATAACAAAAAAAAAAAAGAAAAAATTTTATTTTTTATTTTATTTTATTTCCCTTGAAACCTAATGCATTTTTATTATTATTATTATTTAATAGTTTGGATTTCAATTTTCCCGCCCTTTTTTTTATTTTTAAATTTATTTACTTGTTAATAATAATAGCGGTGAAATAATCGATTTTAATTTTAATAAAATAAATAAATAAATAATAAATTTCGATCGTATCGAGATTTTTTTATTGTTTTTTATGACGTCATATTGAACCGTTATTTTTTTCCCGATCGGAAAACATGAAAGGACAAAAAAATTACAAAAAGGTTAAATTTTTGATAATACGATAGGTTTCCTTATCAATCGGTGGGTATCATTGATAAATATTTAGTAGGGCAAAATAATATCTCTTAGTAGTATCTGTTGATAAGAGGATGGAATGGAAGGATTGGTCAAGGAATGATACAAACAAATTTCATTCATAATTCTACAATGCGATCAACAAACACACAAAAAGAGAGAGAGAGAGAAAACTGTAAAAACAAACAAACACAGAGAGAGAGAGAGAAAAAATTGTGACGACCTACAAACACACAGAGAGAGAGAGACAAAAAATTTTGTGACAACCAACAAACCGGATATCATTTTAAAAAGTATAAACTAAAGTATCCATACCGACGGAAAAAACAAACACACACACACACACACAGACCGCAACCAAAACAAAACGGAAATGATACCAGTCATTGTTGACGTAACCGGAAGTCGTGTCGCAAATATAAAAAAAAAAAAACAAGGAAAAAATTTTATTATTATTATTTTTTTTTATTCTGCAAAAATAAATTTTTTTTTTTTTAAAATTAAATAATCCACCTCTCCTCATCCTTTCGCCCCCGCCCCCGCCTCATTAATAATAATAATAATAATAAATTTTTAGTTTATTTATAAATAAATGATTCGAATTACAATTTTAATAAAAGTTTTTTTTTTTTTCTTCGGTAATAATTAAAAATATTATTAATTAATAAAGAGTTAATTACTTCTATTAATAATTTCCTTTAAGAAAAGTTTTCTTTTTTGTTTACCTTTTTCCAGTATCGGATTTCTTCGTTTAAAAAAAAAAAAAAAAAAAGGCGCGTAAAATTTTTTTTTGTTTAAACTTTTTAAAAAATAAACAAATGTCCATATTAAAAAAAAAACTCGAAGTTTACTTTAAGTAATAAATAATTAACAAAAAGTTAACAACAACAAGAAGTTGAAAGGATAAGAAAAAAGAAAAGTGGAAAAAGAAGAAGGAAAAAAAACATTTTGGCGGGAAATTTAAAAAAAAAAAAAAAATTTCGGCACTCTCTTTTAAATAGTAACGTGAACTTTGACCGAAAAAAAAAAAATTTCTTTCTTTTTTTTAAAGGAGACGAAAGGGAGGGAGGTAAGGCGGATATGAGGAGGAGGTGGAGGGGAGGAGAGGGGAGGGGAAAGGGATGAAACCTTTTTTGACTTTAATGGTAATGCATTAAATGTGGATCCTTAAAAGGTTTTTTATATATAAAATGGCCGAAAACGCGATTAAAAAAGGGTCTTTTACCCAATTAGAAGGTTTTATCTAATGATTGAAATGTTTTTCTTCTCCTTTTTTTTTTTTTACAAAAATAATTTTTAGCGAAACCCCTGGGAAAGAGATTGAAAGAGAAAGAGAGAGAGAGAGAAAATAATAATGAATAATAGTAGTAAATTAATAAAAATAAACAAAAGAAAAAAAATTTTTTTTTTTTTTTTAAAAAAACCCGACGATGTTCCCGCCATGTTTTTTTTTTTTTACATGATAATAATAATAATAATAATAATAATAATAATAATAATAATAATAATAATAATATTTTAAAAAAGAAAATTGATAAGAAAATTTCTTATCAAAACATTGATAAAAATAAAAAAAACCCACGATTTAATCTTAAATATTTAAATTTTCTTGGATTTTTTAAAAAAAAAAAAATTCTCATAATTTTTCTTTCTAGAACATTCGAAATATTTGCGAAAAAAAAACGTTTTTCAATTGATTCCAGGTATCGAATATCCATAAAATATAATAATAATAATAATAATAATAATAATTTTTTTCCATCAGAGTTTTTAGAGTTACACGTGATCGGAATATTTGAAAAATTTAATATTAATTAACATTCGAGTATATTTCATTCGTTTTTATATATTTTTCCCTCGATTTTTTCCTTATAGAAAATTTTTCTTTTTCCTGGTGAGGAGAGTGGAGAGAGAGAAGGGGGGATGGTGATGGAAACGAAGGGTCGAAAACGATGACGACATATTAAAAATTTTTCCTTTTTTTTTTTTTTTTAAAATGATTTCATTCCTTTGAGTACTATGGAAAGTTTTTTTTTTTTTTTTACATTTTGTAAAATGTATTAAATTAGTCATTCGAAAAATAATAATAATAATAATAATAATAGTAGGAGAAATGCATCATTCATTTGTAATTCACCCTTATTTATAAAATGGGGAGAGGGGAGAATGTAATGCATGAGATAAACCCCTTCGAGTGTGTAAGATTTATTCATTGCCTCCTGAATTGAGTAAAAAAAAAAAAAAATTTTTTTTCTTTTAGGACACATTTTAAATTAATTAAAATTTTTTGTACGACTGATACGAAGAGAAAAAATCGATAAGAATTTTTTTATTTATTATCGATTTGTAAATATTTTCCTAATTATTATGCATGAATTTTTTTTTTTTTTTGCCCAAGCAAATTATTATTATTATTTTTCTCTCTCTCGTCGGTAAGAGGGGGGGTGCCGGTTGGAATAAATAAAAAAAAAATATTTATTACTTACTTCTGGTTTTATTTTTTCACGAATCCTTTTGAATTATTAACGAGTCACGTTTAAAAAATTACAAACGAGAAAAATAAAAAAAAATAAAAAATTGTGTTTTTCTTTTAGTTTTGAATGAATCAAAACAAAACAATAAGTAAAAACGGGGTTGGTTTGAAAACAATTAACAGCGACATCTATCATATTAATAACAAACTAAAATAAAAATTTTATATGAAATTAGTTTCTTAATCCGCCGACGCCGACGCTACCGTCGATTGCCATTTAAATTTTAAAAACCTTTTCTCACTGTCACGTGTTTTTGTTTATTTTTTTTCAAAAAAGTAAACAAACGACTTAATTAAATATAACGAAATAAAAATTTCTTTTGTTCTTTTTTTTTTGTTTTTTTTAAATCAAAAATTTTGCGTAGATTATTAAAAAACTTACAAAAAAAAAAAAAAATACCTTGACTTACTTTATTTATCTATAAATAAAAATAAATAAAAATAAATTCGGGGAGGGCCATCAAAGTTTAAAAAAAAAAAAAAAAGATAAAAAAAAATTTTTTTTTGTCGAAAATCGATTTTGTAACTTATTGTTATTGTTTTGTTTTAAGGGTTGATTTTTCATTCGTAAACGATTAATCAACGTTTTTTTTTTGTTAAAGAGAAACAAAAACAAATAATAATACATTTACGACAAAAAAATATTCGATTGGTTTTTTTTTTATCATTTTAAAAATCGGGGAATTCCCCTTGCGAAAATAAATAAATAAATTTCGAGTGCGTAATCGATAGTTTTTTTTTTAATTAATAATTATATTGATATTAATTTAATCTATTAAGATTATTATTAAGTGGACGACGCTGATTAGAATTGAAGAAAAAAAAAAAAAAAGAACAATATAAATTGTGATTTTCACTTTAATTCTTCACTTTACATTCTCCCGAGGAAGAAAAATGTTTAAAATCGTATTTGCTTTGTTTTTAGTTTTCTCCCAAGTTTTGGGTAAGTTAATTAAAATTATAAAATTTTTTTTAATAATAATGATAATATGAGATGAAGGGAGACGAAGGAAGACGAGGATTTGAAATTTGGTTTTTTTTTTTTTTTTTGTAAAATTTAGGAGCACCCAAAGTTGATTTGGACAAAAAAGGAGGTTTCATTCCACACATTGTCGGTGGTACTCCATCAAAAGTTGGCTCCTACCGTTTTATGGTCTCATTGAGACACAAAGCTACCGGTGACTTTTTCTGCGGTGGATCTTTGGTTGACCAACAATTCGTACTTACCGCTGCTCACTGTCTTTTCAAGTAAGAAAAAAAAAAATAAAAATTTCCTCGTTTTTTCTTTGTCGCGAATTTTATTTATTTATTATTTTATTTTTAGCCCCAAGGACGTCGTCGTTGGTGTCGGACACGTTCACTTGGACAACCAAACCTTTTACGAAGTAGAAAAAAACTTCCCTCACCCAGACTACCAACTTCCAAGCACCAACAATGACATCGCTCTCATGAAATTGAAAAACCCCGTACCACTTTCATCCGAAGTTGAAGTTATCGAATTCCCATACATGAAAAACGCTGATAACAGAAACGTTACCGCTTTGGGATGGGGAAGACTCGTAAGTTTCCCGACTCCCACTTTTCTTTTTTTTCAGAAAAAAAAATTGATTTCCGGTTTTTAATTTTTTTTCTTTTTTTCTTTCTCCATTCTAGGGAGCAAACGCTCCAATTTCAACCGTTTTGATGCACTTGAAGAAAAAGACTCTTGACAACGAAGAATGTCAAAGAAGATTTAAACCCAACGGTTCCAAACTTCACCCCGGACACATCTGTTTGGGAAGCACACCCAACTCTGGAGTGTGCTTTGTGAGTTTTATAATAATAATAATAATAATAGTAATAATAATATTTTATCGGTATGATAAAAAAACTAATCGTAAACACTTTCGCACTTTAGGGTGACTCCGGAAGTCCATTGCTTCTCGAAGAAGACGACAGAAACTTCGCCGTCGGTGTTGTTTCCTGGGGTATTCCATGCGCTGTCGGTTTCCCTGATGTCTTCAGCAGAGTTTCTTACTACTCCAGCTGGCTCCAAGAAACCATGGCCAAAAACGCTTAAGTGATTTTAAGATATAACATAATTCATTCGGGGACATACTGTCCCCCAATGAAACCCCTGCCACCTTTTTTTTTATAATAAATATTATAACGAATAAAAAAATTTAATAAATGAATATTTATTAATTAAATTTTTTATTTTAATTTTCATCACGTGACGAACCTTACGAACCTGTTGAACCTTTTTTCAAACGAAAAAATATTTTCACGAATCGTGATATTAAAAAAAAAAACATTTGGATGATTCGAAAAAAAAAAAATTTAAAAGGATTAAAATGGGGAGAAGGAAGAAGAGAGGGAGAGAGGGAAGAAGGAAGACGGGGGAAAATGAGGGGGGGAATGCTGTGGAATTTTTTCAAAAAAAACTTGGCGATTGATTTAAAGGTAACGTCGGATGAATTCGAAAAACAAAAAATAAAATCCGAATCGGTAAACGTGTAGTGTAAAGAAATTATAATTTTTTTTTAACAACAGCAACAACAGGAAGAATTAACAGCAGAAGAAAATTTAAAAAAAGCTAAAAACGTTTAACTTAATAGTTTCTTAGGGATCATTAATTTTATAAAGGATTTTAAATATTAAACGAATGAGAATTTGAGAGAAAAAAAAATTATAAATGAAAATTTAAAAAAAAAAAGAAAAAAAACAGAATTTTTTTGTTTCATTACACACACACACAAGCACACGCACACCTAAACTGCTGGAATTCCAAAAAGGGAGAGAGAAAGAGAGACAAACTAATTTCAAACCAGAACATATTTAAACAAACATCAAAAGAAAAAAAAAAAAACGTTTTGTTTACACCCATATAAAAAAAAAAAAAAAACGTAGTTTGTTCAATTATTTTCTGTTTGCATTTGGTTATTTTTTAAAAAAAAAAAAAAAAAAAACCTTTCGGCCATTTTGTTTTTTTTTTCTAAATTTATATTCGATTAATATTTTTTTTTTTTTTTGATTTTAAAACTTTTTGTCATTTGAAAACAACCCTTCGTCACAACAACAACAACAAATTCAAAACACCATTAATGTGTTTACATTAGTATTTTTTTTTTAAATGGAGGGGTAAATAATAATAAAAAAATTTTTATTTACGTTTCAAATCGAAACCAAACAAACGCACCATCATCATCATCATCATCATTATCACCGTCATTCTCACCGTCACCATCACAATCCACCTCGAGGCAATCAGTCAGTCATAATTTAATATTCAACTCGTTCGTTTCGAACAATTTTCTTTTTTACGAAAAATTCTATACAAAGAGAGAGAGAAAGGGCAGGAGAGAGAGAGAAAGAGAGAGAGACAGAGAGAGAGAAAGAGAAAGAGAGCGTTTCTGTTGTTTCATTCGCTGTCGTAACTTTAACTTCTTAAACTTCGTTCGATTCATATTAAAACGTGAATAATATTTGCAAAAATAAATATTTGTATTTTAGGTAACTTATTATTATTAATAATTTCCTTATTCGTGTTATTATTATTATTATTATTATTATTATTATTATTATTATTATTATTCTTTCGTAAAATATTATTTATTAATTATTTACCCGCTTTCAAAAAAAAACCTGTAATAAATTTACAAAAAAGAAAATTTTTTTTTTTTTAAAATTCACGCTTGTTAAGTTGGTAATAATTTAAATTTAACTCCAGGCTACCTAAATAAATAAATTTACCGTTATTCCCGTTTGTTTGTTTGTTTGTTATCGATATTAAATCATCGATTATTAATATTATTTTTTATTTTTAAAACAACAACAAACAAACAAAAATTTAATTTACCTTAAACTTTTTTTTTTTAAAGAAATTGTTTAACGCGTTTGTTTGTACGTTTAATTAAAAAAAAAAAATGGGAAAAAAATCGTTTTATTTGGAGATTCATTATTATTATTATTATTATCATTATTATTATTGATAACGAATTTCGATGATGATGATGATGATTATGACATTTTAAGCAAACAAAATATAATGAATGACAAATCAAAAATTTAAACTTAAAAACTTAATCTATTATTATTATTAATATTAAGTGGACGACACTGATTAAAACAATGTTTGAGAGTATATATAAGCGGGACGACAACTGGAATTGTTTGTTTCAGTTGTTTGTTTGCTTCGTTTGTTTCGTTTGTTCGCTAAAAAAATGTTTAAAATTATTTTTTTATTCATTTTTTTTTTGTTTTCTGAAATTTCTGGTAAGAATTAAATTTTTTTTTTAAAAAAATTGTTTTTAATATTTTAACAAATTTGAACATTTTTTTTTTGTCGTCAAGGTTCAAGCGTACAACCACGTGTTGTCGGTGGCGTACCTGTACAAAATGGATCCTATCCTTACGTGGTATCGTTAAAAAATAAATTTAATGGAGATTTTTACTGTACTGGAACTTTGATATCGAATAAATTCGTATTGACGACGGCACATTGTTTAGCGCCGTAAGTATTTTAATAATAATAATAATATTGATACACTTAAATAATTATTCCAGTAAATAAAATTTTTTTTTCCGTTTGTACAGACCGAAATTTATGGTTGTTGGAATGGAATCCGTTGAATTGTCGCAGCAAAAACATTACGAAACGGATAAAAATTTTCCATATCCAAAATTTGATTATTCTGTCATTAATGAAGATGACATAGCACTCATACGTTTAAAAAAACCTGTTGAATTTATAAAACCCGAACGCTATCCATATTTTTCTTACGATAAAAATGACGAGAATGACTTAAACGTTACGGTTTTGGGATGGGGACAAACGGGTAAAGAATCCCCGATTTCATCCACGTTGTTAAAACTGGATAAAAAAACGATGAACGATGGGGATTGTGAAAAATTTTTACCGGAACAAATAAATGTCGGTCCTGGACAAATTTGCACACCGACATCTACCGATTCTGGAATGTGTTACGTAAGTTAAACACCCAGACAATAACTGGAAAAAACAATGAAAATTAAAAAAACTAACCTTTTGATTTTTTTTCAAGTTGGATTCTGGAAGTCCTTTGCTCTTGGAAGGAAACGATAAAAATTACGTCATCGGTATTTCATCCTGGAGTCCGAAACCCTGCGGATTTGGCGTTCCAGATGTTTTTACAAAAGTTTCCTATTATTCCGATTGGATCGAAGAAACAATTAAAAACAATTAATATCATCATTATTATTTTTATCTAAATTTTACGACGTCAAATATTTTACGTTCCATAAAAAAAAAATTTATTTCGATTCGATGATAATAATAATATTATAAAAAAAATTTTTTTTTTTTTAATTGTTTGATCCGTAACAAAACAAAAAAAATTTTCCTGGAGAAAATAACGAAATTCTCGCCCCCGCTTGAAAATATTCGTTTATCCGCAAAAACACATAAAAAACCTCCCCAACAGCACCAGCAACAGCAGCATAAATTTTAAAAATCTTTTTTCTCTCTGTCTCCCAATAAATAAATTTTTAACGGAAATATTAATAATAATAATAATAATAATAATAATAATAATAATAATAATAATAATTATTATTATTATTATTATTATTATTATTATTATAATAATTATAATTATAATAATAAACCGATCAAAAACTTGGAGGAAGAAGAAAAAAATAAAAAACAAAAAAATTTTTTTTTTTCTACGACAGGAAATCGATATAAATCGATTTTTCCCCGCTTGCCCACTTCCCTTTTACGAATGAATTATTACGTCACACGCGATGATGATAATAATAATTATTTTGTTACCAAGGAAATAAAAATTTAATAAACCGGATGTTACAAAAAAAAAAAAAAAGGTGAATTGATTCGTTCGTACTCATCGTCGCACTCTTTCGTTTGCTCTCTGTCTCTCTCTCTCTCTAATTATTAATACGTAATGTGATGATGATGATGATGATGATAATGATGTAAAATTTGAGAAAAAAAAAATTTAAATTTTGCGATAAAAAAATCGATAGGGCCCTAATTATTTTCACGATTTTCATGTATTCCGTATGTATATATACTTCGTTTTAACTTCATCAATTTCACTTTTTTACTTATTATCGAACCGTGAATAATAATGTATAAAATTTCTATTGGATTTTTAATTTTTGCTGTCGCTCAAGTTTTGGGTATGTTATTAATTTTTTTTTTAAATAAAATTTTCCTGGGTTTTAAAAATTAAATTTGATTAAAAATTTTTTAAAATAATATTTATATTCGTTAAATTGATTTTCTCATCAACATTATCATCATTATTATTACTAATTCCGTGTCGTTTTTATTAATGGATTTAACCGGCGGTAATGAAGTTGAATGATAAGTTATTAAACGAATTTTTTTTTATTTTATTAATTAATAAAATAAATTGTTGTTGTTGTTGTTGTTGTGGATGTGGCGTCATTCACTCATTTAATTCGTACTTGTTTATTATTATTATTAAATGTGTTTTGATAACGTCTTATCAGTTTATATATTAACCCTTTAATAAATTAAAAATGACGTCATTTGTATTTATTTTTTTTTTAAATTACAGGTAGGCCACAATATGAAACACTTCCGCTCATTCTCGGTGGTACCGTTGCTCCCGAAGGATCATTTCCGTTTGCGGTATCAATAAGAGAAAAAGATACGGATAAATTTTTCTGCGGTGG
The DNA here is from genome assembly GCF_000006295.1 of Pediculus humanus corporis. NCBI lineage: Eukaryota > Metazoa > Arthropoda > Insecta > Psocodea > Pediculidae > Pediculus > Pediculus humanus. The sequence continues at coordinate 150,200 of NW_002987888.1, read as the reverse complement.
ATCATTGATAGCAAAACAATTTGTCGTCACGGCAGCACACTGTTTAGATGAGTAAGTTTTATCAAAACGTGATGATAATGATGATAAGAAAAAAAAAAAATTTTCTCGTTTCCTATCGTTGACATAATTACAAAAAAAAAAATTGTTTTTAATATCAGAGCACACGAAATGATGATTGGAGTAGGATCAGTAAAATTATCCGAACAAAAATTATACAAAGCCGAAAGAATTTTCCCATATCCGGATTACCAACCACCGGAAATACTACACGACATCGCATTGATTAAACTTAAAAAACCAGTAGAACTTTCTCCGACGGTTCAATTGATCGATTTTCCATACACGAAATACGCCGATGAGAAAAATGTCACCGCGTTAGGATGGGGTCAAACCGTAAGTCGATCGAAAAAAAAAAAACCAATTCTCCAGAACTTCTGGATTCGATCCTGAAAAACTTTTTTTTTTTTTTTACAGAGTACAACCGACCCGACAGTGCCGTCTCTATTGTATTTGGAAAAACACACCATCAATAAAACAGAATGCGAAAGACGATTAAGTAGACACAAAACGAAAATCGCTCCTGGACAAATTTGTTTAGGAAGTACCGTTAATTCTGGAATGTGTTACGTAAGCGTTTTTATTTTTTAAAAATTTTCACGCTCGCGAAAATGACAACAAAAAAAAAATTTTCATGTTTTTTCCTTCACAGGGTGATTCCGGAAGTGCTATGCTCTTAGAAGAAGATGGTAAAAATTATTTGGTCGGTATTGTTTCACAAGGAATTCCATGCGCTGTCGGTTATCCAGATATTTTCAGCCGGGTTTCTTATTATACGGACTGGATGAATGACGTCATGGCTAAAAATTCATAAACGATGATGATGATGACGACACACAATTAAAATAAAATAAATAAATTTGCGCCAAAATAAAAGAAAAAAAAATTTTTTTTGTTTCTATTTTAACCTTTCGAACATAATTCTCCAGCGGTTTTTATTATCCAGAAGGAAAGTGACGTTTTCAAACGTAATTCAATTAATAATGATGATAGATTTTTTACGACTTTACGACAGGACACCGCTTTTAAACGTAACAACAATAAAAATATTGAATTAACAAACGACGACTGGGTATTAAATGTAAAACAAACTCGAAAATGGAAAACGATACGACATATCAAATGAACAGGTAACAAACAAACAAACAAGCAAACAAATATATAAATAAAAAAAACAATTTTCTACGACGTAAACAAAAAATTTTGGAATTTGCAAAAAGAAAAAAAAAAAACTTTTTGTTGTCGCACAATAAAAACGCGACATTTTTACGTAAGATTAAATTTTTCTTACGTTAAAAAAAAAAAAAAAAAAAAAAAAACGAATGAGAAAATAATAATAATAATAATAAAGAGAAAGAGACAGACAAGAAGAGAAGAAGAGATGTTGTTTTGATTGCAACGTGAGAGAGAGAGCATGTAACAGTGCTCCAGTTGTGTGTTGGACGTTGTTCGCTGTGGTTGTTGCGTGTCGGATTTTTTTTTTCTTTCTATTTTCCTCTCTCTCTCTCTCTCACTGTTTTTCCTTTTTTTAACGAATTGACTTTCGACCGATCGGCAGACACGTTGTTGTTGTTTTTTTTTTTTTATTTGTTTGTTTCCATTGTATTTGTTTTGTGATTTTTTTTTTATTAATTTCCACAAAAAAAAAAAAATTAATAATTAAACAAACGGAACGAAAAGGTAAATTATAATTATTATTATTACTTATTCTACCCACGAACGCCATCTTATTATTATTATTATTATTATTATTATTATTATTAATATTAATCCGAAATTACTTTTTAAACAAAAAAAAAAAAACATTAAAAAATGACAGATTTATCATTTTACGTAAGCTAAACACTGATCGTAGTCGGATTTTTTTAAAAATTAATTAAAATTATTCATTTTATCTGCTGACACTTTTTATTTATTTATTATTATTATTATTATTATTAACAAAATTTTATGTATAAAGTATACATATTTAATTGCTTTGTATATATACATTTACGTCGTTTTAATTAAATTATTATTATTATTATCGCATCATGTTTTTTTTTATTGTGAGTTTTTTATTAAAATTTATTAATTACCGTAATAATACAACCAACAACCGACAACCAACAACCGTCGTTTAAAATTTTTACATTCGTTTTTTTTTTTTTTAATTTTATTACCGTATCTGTTTTTTTTTTTTCCTCTCACGAATACGACAATAATAATAATAATAATAATAATAATAATAATAATGTTTTTGTGTGACGTCATAAAATAATATCGTTGAACCGATTGACAATTAAATAAACAAATAAATAAATAATGATAATTATTTGTTATAAAAAAAAAAAAAAACAAAAAAACAAAAAATTTTTTATCATTTTTTCGTGTTAATAAATTGTTTGTTTGTTTGTTTTGTTAGTTTAAGGCCGAGGACGTTTGTTATTAGTGTTGTTGACATGTCACGTGACAATAAATTAAATGATTCCTTACGGATGGCAATTTTTTTTTAATGATTATATTTAATTATTGATAAATAAGATAAAATTGTGACGTTGTTTTCGATATCTGGAGAATTTTTTGTTGTTGTTGTTGTTTTTGTAAAAAAACCGAACCACGTGCGTGAATGATAAAAAAAAAATAAAAAAATCGATAAAGACGTGAAAATTGTTTTTTTATTTTAATTTTTTTGGCTGTCGTTCAGATCTTTGGATTGATTTTAAAAAAAATATATATTTGACTTAAATTAGAGCAGATAAGAAAAAAAAATTGGATTGATAAGAAAAAAAAAAATAAGGTGTTTGTATTATTGATAATGAAAAATTATCGATCCATTTAAAAAAAAAAAGAATTAAACGAGAGCAAATCGTTTATTTATTCGTAGCAAAAAAAAAAAAAAAATTTAATCGTGAGTTTGTCGTCGTTTCCGATCAACGGATTATAAATACGAATCCTTCACTTTTTTTTTTTTATGTAACGCGTCCCTTTGTTTGTTTCTTGTTTGTCCGTTTGTCGTTTGACCAGCTGTGTTTATTAATAATAATAATAATAATTTTTTAATAAGAAATTAAATAACATACGAGATTCGTTCTCTACTCCCGATATTAATAAATTTTATTAAACAAGGTTCGAGATATTAAATTTTTTTTCTTTTCATTTAATCATCATCATCATCGATTTCTCATCGATCATTGATTGGTCAGTTATTAGTTCCCTTTAATTTTTTCTTTTTTAAATGCCTTTTGACGGTTCGTAATCGATTATTTAACTTTTAATAATAATAATAATAATAATAGAGGACTTTATCGTTATTTTCTTTTGTCTTAAATTACACTTTTTCTCTCTCTCTTTCTCTCTTATTGTTTTTTTTTCTCATTTGTTCCCTTAAACGGAAAAATAAATTTGAAAAAAAAAATAGACATTTCAAAAAAAATGAATTTGGCGGGAAAATCCGAAACGAAGAATTTAAAAAAGAAAACTGGAAAATTTTTTCCCCAGTTTTTTCGCCATTTTTTATTTATTTATTTTTTTTTTGTTTGAAAATTTTATTGCGTCCGTGAAAACGAGCCTTTATTCGTACCTTAAATTCATGAATTTAATATGAATCTAATTTTCTTTTTCCTTTTTTTCCTTTTTTCCTTTTTTTTTTGTTTGTTTTCAAACTTTATCCCTTGAATATTTTTTTTTTTTATTAAAAATCTCAAGAAAGAAAAAATACCTTTTACGGATAAGGAAAATCCCGATTCGATTCGATGGGATAAAATGACAAAATTATTCTTTTTTCGGGGGGGAAAATTTCGAGATAATTTTTTCCTTTCAGGTTTTCTTTATTTTATTTTTTTGTGATGAAATGAATGAACGTGATGATGATGATGATGATGTTTGAACATTTTTTAAACGATTGTATATTTTAAATAGAAAATTAAACGGGAGTTAAAGTACAAAAAGCAGATGCAAGTTAAACCCGTTGCGTGCATGTGCGTGTGTGTGTGTGTGTGCGTGCGCGTGTATACATATAAAAAACTGTGAAATTACTAAACGGATTTAACTCGGTTTGTAAAAATGGAAGTAAAATGAGTCCATTGCCTCCTCCGTGACACCTCGTTGTAAAAAAAAAAAAAAAAAAGCTTTCGGGTTAAAACCTTTCTCTTTTTTTTTTTCTATTTAAGTCACTCTCGTTCTCTCCTTGTTTATTATTATTATTATAACCGTTCGTCGTCTTTACATAAAAATCGTTTTTTTTAATGAACGAAGTAAAATCCTATAAATCACGTGTCTGAAATTTTAAATACTCCAAATTCAACCCTTAAACTTTTTCCTTTTCTTTTATTTTTAAATTTATTATTATTATTATTATAGTCGTGTCAATAAACTTTAACAAAAGAAAAGAAGTAATAATAAATAATAATAATTTTTTTTGTTTATTTAAGTTCGAAGCGATAAGCGAAACATTTTCTATTTTTTTTATTATTAACTTATGGTTTTTATCGTTTTACAATCGGAATATAATAAAAAGAATATTAATAAACGAAGTCGTAAAATGTTTACAATGATTTGAAATGATGTACGCAAGCGTTTTTCTTTTTTTTTTGTCGTACAAAAAAGAAAAGCCGGGAAATGAAAAAAAAAAAAAAAATTCGAACGCCGCATATAAAAATTCGGACGTACGCCACACACATACAAGCACACGCACCTATCGCGAGAAACATAAAAAGGTTAAGCGTGTTCATACGATAAACGTGAGGGGAACAATGTTCTTAAGTTATCGACGAAGGAAGAAAAATTCAATTAAGCTTCCGACCTGTCAGATATATATATATATATATATTAATATTATTACGAATGAGAGTTTTGATGAAAGATGATAAATAAATAAATAAATAAAATTTTACAGCAGAAGAAATTTTTTTTTTGTGTGTGTCTTCTGCTTCTGCGTCTTTGTAAACATTATCTTTAAAATATTTAAATTAATTGTATAAACGTCAAAATTTTTACATTAGGCAACAGTAAATAAAAAATTTTTTTTTTTTTAAGTTAGCAACACTGATGTTCGGGTTGTTGTTGTTGTTTATAAATTAAAATCATTTATTAATTGACGGCTTTTTGATTTGAAGAGGGGGCAGGGGAATTGGGCAGAAGCGAAAAAAATTTTATATGAATTTATAAAAAATAATGATGATGCTGCTGCTCCGTCTTTCCGTTATTATTTTTGCTGCTGCGGGTGTTTGCCGCTCTTGATTTTTTACACGGGAAAAACATTTTTTTTTTATGACGTCATATACGGCAAATTTTCTTTTTTTTATGTCTCATTGATTTTTGACTCTCTTTCAAAAAAAAAAAATTTTTTTTTTTTTTTTGCAACTTTTCCGTTTCTTTTAATGTATTAAAATGGCGGATTTTAAATTTTCATTCCAAAAAAAAAAAACATTTGGGACCGAAATAAAGTAAATGATAATAATAATAATAAATTTTTATTTTTTAATATCGATAAGTGATTTTTTTTTTTTAAATAAATTTTTATCGGGGAAAATTTTTTTTTTGGGGGTTTTACTGTCGTTTTATTTTTTGTTTTAGACAAAAAAAAAAAATAGCGGACCGTTTTTTTTTAAAGCAGAAGCTTTTTTTAATGGACATAATAATTATTTTTCACTTTTTTTTTTTTTTTTAAATTTCTAAGAAAATTATATCTATATATAATAATGATAAAGAAAAAAAAAACGAGTACGTTATTTAAGCTTTTTTTTTCTTACGTTTATTTATTACGTAATTTATTTTTATAATTCTGTTTTATGGGATAATGTAATAGCAACAGCAGCGGCAACAGCAGCAGAATCCGAAACCTCTTTTCCAACACGAAAATTATATTTTAAGTTTCTTTTCATAAAAAAAAAAAAAAAAAGGCATATCGTTATTTTTTTTCCACCCGATTAATTTTCCTCCTCACTCTTCCCCCCGCCCTCCACGAATCGTATTTTAAAAAATTATTATTATTATTATTACTCTACGTGAAAAACTGGTTTAACGAATTAAAACGTGTGTTATATTTTTAAATTAGCGTAACGCGTCGTAAATAATATGATTAATCTTTGACGCCCATATTTGTTTTTTTTTTTAAATAAATAAAAATTTATTTATTAACTTAAAACTTTTTGATGGATTTAAATTAAATTTGACAAAAAATTTTTTTTGATTTATTAATTTATTTTTTTGAAAATTTTTTGACGTTAAATCAAAAAAGTTTTATTTATAAATAATAATAATAATAATAATACTTAACTTAACAACCCTTATTTAGTTCGAAAATCGAAATGTAATAAATTTTTTTTTTGCTAATTATAAATCAATCGAATTTAAATTAAGGAGAAACAAAAAAAAAAATTAAATTTATGTAATTAATAGACCGAAACTAATTGACAAGATGTTAATTTAAAAAAGGGAAAAAAAATATAAACCGGAAACGGAAGTTAAAAATATTTAAAAAATTTTTTTTCTTTTTTATTTTTAAAATTACGTCTGATTATTTATTTATTTATTTTTTTTGAGAGAGAGAGACCTTTATAGTTAATTTAACAATTTTCTTCTGTTTTTCATTTTTCCAGAACCTTCTAACTGTTATGAATCTTTATCAATTGTTGTTAACACGTCTGGAGAAGTAAATCGTTATTAATTTTGTTTACGTGTAAAAAAAAATTTTTCCGTTGGTGACGTCACTTATTTAAAAAGATTTTGGATAAAGTATTAGTATTTTTCCCTGGACTTCAAATCGTTCTGGAAACTCTGGAATAAGACTGTCTTATCCAGGTTTTTACTCTTTAATAGTAAATAAGTTTTATGTATTGAACTATGAGTTTTTTCCAAAAAAAAAAGAATTTTTATAAGGCGAAGAATTTTTTAAAAAGGAATCATCGTTCCAGCAGTTTCTAAACAAACAACGTCAGATTTCTTTTACCCGTTAAATTTTTTTTCTCTAGTTAAAAACGAAAAAAGAGATAATTTCACGTAAACGACGTAAAAAAAAAAATAATAAGAAAAAGAAAATAGAAATTGTGAGTTTTTTTAAAAAAAAAATCTAGAAAAATTTAATTCCCTGAATTACGAGAGAGTTAAAAGCAACGAGTACGTCTGGAGAATAAAAATGAATGACAATAAAAAAAAAAAATTTTCCTCCATGATTATTACGCTAAATTATTTTTTAATCCAAAACGTTTTTATTTTAATTACTATTCTATGGGTTTTTTTTTCGGAATTTTAAACGATTTTCCAGAAGGTTCCATTTCCAGCAGGGTTCAAATTTGACTCAAAACGTTTGTGACCCGAAAATTAGCTCTATTTCTGCTACGAAAAACATTTTTAAAAAAATTTCACGGGAAACAATAGTTCCATTCGTGTATGGTGACATATAACATTGTTACCAACTTAACAAAAAAAAAATTATTTGTTTATTTAATTTAAATATTTCCATTTTTTTTTCCAGGTGAAAATTTTTCTTTTTTTTCACGTTTTCCGGTCTGCAACCTCCAGTATTTTTCCTTCCGGTAATTTTCTTTTTTTTTTTAAACGTTTTCAAACAGATAATAATGATAATAATAATAGCAATAAAATTACTGTGGGTAGAATAATAAATAAAAAAGTTAGTTAATAACATTCGTTTAATTTATTTTAATGAATCTTTTTTTTAAAGCAATTAATAAAAAAAGACGGTTTAAGAAAAAATTTATAATAAGTAGATTTAAAGCAGACGAATTTTTTTTAAGAGTAGTACATTTTTTTTTATTAAAAAAAAAAAACCATAATTAACAAATTTAATAATAATTAATATTAATTTTATTTAAAAAAAAAAAAAGTCGACGTCGGAAAAAGTTTTTGGTTTATTTTCTTTTTTTTTTTTACGAAATAAAATTAAAAGTTTTTGTCGCTGAATTTTAATTGTTCGTCTTAACAACGAAAAAGTTTAAATGGAACTTTAAAGTTGTAAAAAAAATTTTTTTTTATTTAAAATGGGGGGGAAAAAACATAAATAAATAAAAAAATTTCAAGTTACGCGACAGCAAAAAAAAAAAAACCCCGTCTAATTAATATTTCTTAATTATTTACAAATTTAAAAGTAAAAAAAAAAAAAAAAGGAAAAAAGGGTGGAAATCAACCGTGACGTGGGAATAGAATAAAACTATGCCACAACCATTTGTAATACATATACTACGCGTAGACTTTAAAAACCTTTTTTTTTTTTTTTAAAAAAAACGTTGAGTTTTAATAAATAAAATTATTTATTTATTTATTAAAAATCTTTATTTTTATTAAACTAAAACTTATTAATTTGTTTTAAACACGTAATTTTATTAAAATCGCAAAAAAAAAAAATTAAAATCAAAAATTTTAATTCGTTTTTCGAGTTAAACGTGTAAAAATGGCAACGTTGCAAATTTCCCCCCCCTCTCGCTTCCATTTTTAATAACGTTCGAGTTAAATATTGTTTATAAAACGATTTGGAAAAAAACGACGACGACAAATTTTTTTTTTTTTTTTTTTTTATTGACGCCATTAATAAATTCGCGTTTTATAAATATATATATATATTTACCAGAGTGAGGGGGAAAGGGGGAGAAAAAAGAAAAAAGTTTCATAAATTAAAATTTTATATCCTTTTAACGACAGCAAACGACAGAAAAATACCCCCTTTAAAAAAAAAAAAAAAAAAAAAAACCGTTCCGTCAATTTTTTTTTTTTTTTTTTTTTAAAATCTGCCAACACGTTTTTGCTAAGTTTTACGACTCACATATTTAGATTTGAACACCCTTTCTTTCGTGTAGTTAGAAAAAGAAAAGCAATAAAATAAAAATTTTTTTCCTTTTCTTTTTAATTTTAATTAAAAGTATGATGAAATAAAAAAAAAAAAGAGGGAGAAAAACATCCGCCATCTTTGTTTTAATCGAATAAATAAAAAAAAATTTTACAAGGCGGTGGTTGGTGTTCGAAAATTCGCAAACGAAATCATAATGGCAGTAATTAGTGACGCGTACGCGGGTGAAAAACGGTTGACAAGCGTGTGCATGTGTTTATCAAATCAAATCATTTTATTTAATTAATTTAATTTGTTTTATTTTTATAAATTATATATCGATATTTTCGTCATTTTATCTAGTTTATATTTATATAATTACTTTTTTTGTTTGAAACTCTTAATAATAATAATTAAACAATTTTAATTTGATGTGTTAATGAATAAATAGTTAACCGTTTAATTTGACAAAAATGGAAGCGTCGGTTTGAAATAGTTTTTTATTAAATGATTCTTAACTACGTTTGATTACAATTACAAATGTCATTCATTTTATGATTTATATATATATATATATTTATCACAGAGTTCGAAAAACGTTGAGCTTGCAAACAAACAAAAAGAACAAATTTGAAAAATTTTATTTATGTGTGTATACTCATTGAAATTAGTATTTTTATTTGTTTCTTTTTACTAATTATTAGTTGTTTAAACTAATTACTTTTATTAATTGTTTAAAATAAACAATGAAAAGAATGTAAATATGTTGTGTAACACTTGAATTCATTTCAATGATGCCATTATTAATTGTAAATGTGCTAATCACATACATGATCATAACCTTTTTTTGTTAGGTTATTTTGTGTTTTAATACATTTATTTGTGTTAATCTTATTAAAATCTTATTAAACAACATAAAAAGTATGAGTTTAATGTATTATATATTGTATTTTTGTTAAATCTTAAGTTGTTTTGTGTGTGTGATTCATTTGTAGTTTTTATGTATTGTGGCTTTGATTCATGTGAATATAATGAAATTTAGGTGCACAAGTATAATGTTTGTACATGTTTAAAAGTGAACTTATAGTGTCTTTAAACAAATGTCATGTGCCAACAAATTAATAGTTATAGTAGAGCAATATGAGAGAGAGAGAGAACAAGACAAAACTAAGAGTTGTAAGAATCTTGTTCACATGTCAACCTTAAACAATTCAATGTGAATGTGATATTAAATCTACCTGATGTGGTATTTTTTACAATTGTATGTCATCAAAGGCTAGTTTAGAACATGTAAACTTGTTTCCATCAGATAAGATAGATTGTGTCAGGAATGAATTGATGTGGTACTATTTACAAAAATTTGATTCAGGCATTTAGTACCATCAATATTCCTGAGGAATCAGGAATAGAAAGACATGGAATAAATATTGTGAAATTTCTACAAACACACAAAAAGTGAAAAACATAATAATAATACTTACCTAGAGAAGAAACAAAAAGAAGTGAACTATTGAGGTTCCAGGTGAGAATCCATTTTTTTTTTTGTTTTTAATGGATAATTAATGTTTCTATTACATATTAAAACAAAACAATAAGAAATCATTATTATTAATGTCACTTACCAAGTGATTATCATAAGGATATTTTATAAAACATGATTGTTTGTTCTTCTGCCACTACAAAAAGATTTTTTATTTTTTGCAAAATTTATTTTTAACCATTGCACACACACACACACACACACACACACACACTACAAATTATTATTTCATGGTTGTTAACTACAAACACGAGCGTGAGGGAAATAATTATTTTTTTTTCCTACACATTTTCTTCTTATTTTATTTGCTAAAAGAATACGAACGAAATCTTTTTTTTAAAATAATAATAATAATAGCGGTAATAATTTTTTATTACGTTCGTCTCGAACGTTCTGCCCTTTTTTCTCTCTCTCTCTCTCTTCCATTTTCTTTTCTTTTCTTTTTTTTTTTCAATCGAAAAAATCAATATTTACTTAAATCCATCAAAAGCATTTTTTTTTTTTTTTTACACACTTTTAAATTGTTTTCGAACCCCAATTATTTTTATTACGTCGTCTAACTTTTTTTTAAGCAAAACAATGAATTTAACCCTCCGAATTTGAATTTCCCTCCTTTTTTTTTTTTTTTACAAACGCACGTTTTTGTAAAATAAACTTTTAAGTTTAAATAAAATCAATTAAATGGAAGAAGGACGAAAAAAATCAATTAATTAACTCACTGAACCGCTACCCCCAACCTACCCCATGAAATAATAATAATAATAATATTATTAATATCTTTTTTAATACTAATAATAATGATAAACGGGATAATTTAAACGCACGTGACCCATATCCGCTTATTATAATAGTTTAAAAAGAGAGAGAGAGGAAAATTTCATTTGCGATCCTGATTCGTATTTAATATTAACTTAATTGTGACGTTCAATTACGATTGTAGTGAGAGTAACAATAATAATAATAATAATAATAAGGATTCAGCACCTTAAATGTAGAAAAAATGGCAGACTTTTGGTCAAATATTTGGGAAAAATCTCATCCATTAAATAAGAACTCTACATGGATGAATAAAGAAAAAGAAGCACATGCCTGGATTGCTTCTTCAACAATGTCGGATGTAAGAATGGCGGATTTAGAAACATGCCTAAAAAACACGGCCAATGGAAA
>NW_002987888.1:109519-138655 GCF_000006295.1 Pediculus humanus corporis | reverse complement strand
AATATAGAAATTTGGAAATCGAAATAACCAGGATGTGGGGAACAAAAACAGAAACGATTCCGGTCATCGTGGGAGCATTGGGAGCCATGCCACATTCAATAAAAGGAAATTTAAAGAAGATTATGAAGAACCTAAAAGAAGAAACCATCCAGGAAATCGCACTATGTGGGACGGCCCACATTCTTCGGAAAATATTATAAATAGCACCACCGATATTCGAGTATTTGTCCCTAAGGATCGGGTAGAAACCTGGGATAAATACTTAAAAACCCCGACAAATAAGAGCCTTGTCGTGTTTAAGAGTGACCATAATAATAATAATAATACTAATAATGATAATGATAATGATATTGTTAATAATAAATTCTTTTAGCTGCAATTCGTTAATGTTTTTCTTTTGCGTTGGAAACTCGAGAGGGTTAATAAAGAACCAAATACATAATACATGTGGGAAAAAATTAGGGATTTTTCGACACCGGAAATGACGTAATAAAAAACAATCATTCGATTCGATTAACATAATTTCATTATTTTTTCTTCAAAAAAAAAAAAAAATTGTAAAGTTTATAATCATTCTCAATCAAAATCAGAAACAGATTTGAGTTTTAAAAAAAAAAAATTATTATTATTATTTTTTGCTGTCGTTTTTTTAAAATTAATTTACCATTGATCTGTTGGTTTATTATTATTATTATTATTAAGAAACGGAAACAGAAAAAAAATGAATTAAATTTTATTTATTTTTTCATCTTCGTCATGAATGAAATTATTATTTAAATAGAAAAAAAAAAAAAAATAGAAAATTCCAGAATTATTTAATTAATAACTAAGATTCTTTATTAGCGATGATGATGATGATGATAATAATAATAATAATAATAATAATAATAATATTTAGCCCTGTGTGTAAACGAACGCGCGGCGTCTTTTGATTATTTTTATATCCCGTTTATAATTAAATAGTTTGACGTTTGACGTAGGATTCTGGAATTAAATTGACATGTTTTTACATTATTATTATTATTATTATTATTATTTTTTTTTAACCCTTTATTTATTTACGTCGTCACGCATTTGAAGAAATTTTATGCGTTTGGAAAAAAAAAAATGCATTGCGTTATCATTTTACTGATAAAAAAATTTTTTTTTTTTTTTCGGTTGGTTAAATGTCACGTTAAGTGAGAATGATTCGGTTACGTATTCTATGTGAACAAACAAACGTCAGCAGTTTGTTTTATTATTATTATTATTAATTTTTCTCCTTTTCAAAAAAAAAAAAAAAAAAATTTACTGACCGTAATGACCGATTCGATTGTCATCGAATATAAAAAAAAAAAATAAAAAATGACGAACTTTGACCTTTGAAATTACACGTGAATGACGATGACGGATGTATGGAGAAACTCGTTAAATAAAAAAATAAAATTTTTTCTCGCCTTTAATCCCACGTACGAAAATAAATAAATAAATAATTCTTAAAATTATAAGGGTTCGCTTAACAATCTGGAAAGTTTTACAAATCGGAAAAACCGGACTCGATAGATAAGCTATCGAGAGAAAAGAAAAGAAAACGATGATGATGATGATGATGATGATGATGATGATGATGATGATGATGATGATGAAATAATAATAATAATAATAAAAATTCTGAAGGGGACGATGGGGGAAAAGAAAAAATAAAGCTCGACGACGAGGAAAAAATAAATAAAAAATTTACGGATAAAAAGTTTATTCTTTTATATCGCATCAACAGCATCAGCAGCATCAGGAGCAGGGTCAGAAGCAGAAGAAAGCAGTGGCGGCGACAACAAAGCAGTAGCACATATATACCAATTATTATAATTGAATAAAATTAGATTGATCCCTTTTCTTTTTTTTTTGTGACTCATTTTTCTCTTTCTCTCTCTCTCTCTTTCTGTTTGCCTTACGCCCTTTTTATTTTTTAAGGCATTTAACAATAATAATAATAATAATAATAATAGTAATAATTTTCTATAAGTTTATTTTATTTTTAAAATTATAAAAATTAAACAGTTTTTCTTTCAATAACAAAAAAAAAAAAAAAAAAAAAAAAAAAAAAGAAATCATGATTTCCAAATAAATTTTTTTTTCGCATCCATTTTTTTTTCCAGCTTTTCTTTCGAATTCCAAAATTTTATCACGATAAACGTTTTCTCTGGAAAATAAAACATTACAATTAATTTACGCAAAAGTTAATCAAACGTTAAAAAAAAAAAATAAATTTTCAACTTGTTATTCCATGAGCGTTTTATTATTCGTTCGCTCCCACTGGAATTTTCATTTTTTTTTATAATATTGTTTTTTTGTTTTTTTTTCGTCGTCTCTCTAAATCGTAAATAAATGAGGATTAAAAAATTATTATTATTATTATTATTATTAATTTACTTACATAATTTTTTTTTTTTCATTGTTGGTTTGGCCAAAAAAAAAAAATTTCCTGGCTGTGAAATTTAACTAAACATTTTTAAGGTTCACTGAACTCTTTAAAAAAAATTAAATGTTTTTAATAAGACGCCCTTTTGTCGTGTAATTTTTATTGAAACAAATTAAACGACGATTGAAAAACAAAACAAAACAACAAAAAACATTTTTAAATAAATAAATAATAATAATAATTATTACGAGTTTTTAAATTCATAGATCGTAACATCGTCATCATCATATTATCGTCGTCGTTGTCGTGTTTTCTCATCATTATTATCATCGATAAAACCTTAAAAAAATAAAATATAAAAATTTGACTGATTTCGGTCCTGGTCTTGAAAATTAATTTGCCGAAATTTAATAATAATTATTCAATCGAGGGGGTGAGGGGAAGGGGGGAAACAAAACCGGAAACGTCACCGTCGTCGTTTTTCTTTTTCTGTTTCTGTTCTGTTCTTTCTGTTTTTTTTTTTTTTTTTTTTTTTTTTTATAGTCTTGACAATTGATTTAATCATTTTATTTTATGTAAATAATAATAATGATAATGATAATAATAATAAGGAGAAACCCGATGAAATTTTTCGGTTACAATATTTTTTTTTTTATATACATAATTTTTTGGCTGGAATCCATTCGCCCTTTGTGTATAAATAAATATTTAAATGTCAGACATTTGAAATTTATATTTCTTTGATATCGTTTAATGAATTTTTTTTTTTCTATGCTTTAACATTGATAACGTTAAATTCATTCAAGTTAAATAGAAAACAATAATAATAATAATAATAATGCTGGAGTTTAAAAATCTTTAAAATTTTTCTCCCCGACGTCACATTACGTCACATTATAAAATGGTAAAATCCAGGGTTTTATATTGTCCAGATGTACGACGTTTTATACATGCAAATATTTTTTTTTTTTAAATCCTTTTCAATACTACGAATTGATTTTTTAATAATAATAATAATTTTGTTTTCAGGTTTTCTCTAATGTAAAATGAATAAAGATGATAATAAAATTGCAAACGTCGGAAGAAAATCATCTCAAAGAGGTGATCACAAGAGGAGAGGTACTCCAATACCGGTGGCACCACCGAGAATACCAACTCCAATGCCGGCAAAAAACGAAATTCAAAGGTAAAGTTAATCTAAAAATTTCGATTCTTAATCTATTATCTAGATTATCGATTTAAATGAGTCGGGATTAAAGAAAGATTAATTTTTTTAATCCGTTAAAAAAAAGAAAAATGGGGCGAGAACATAAATATAACAATAGAAAAAAAAAAAAAAATTTTTTTTTGGTCTTTCAACGACGTCGATTGCAGGTGTTTCATTCTATCATTTTCGTCCTGTTGTTTGTCGTACGTATTTTGTTTGTTTGTCTGACTCGACAACTTTTCCACAGAAAAAAAAAAAAATTTTTTTTTTAACCAATCGATTCATTTTCTTCATCTTGACACGTCCTTTACCCAAGGGTTACTCATCATTTATATCTTACCTATCCGTAGATTACGAGGAATTAAATCATTCGAGAAATTTTTTTTTTTTTTTAAACGTCATTCCATTGAAGGGGAGAAATAAAAACGAATTTTATCCTTTTCTTCAGCCACTTTTACAATTTCCTCCTCTTCTTCTTCCACTTCTTTATGAATCTCTCAAACTTTCTAGCAAGTTCGCGACGTGAGAAACACACCACGAGTTAATATTAAAAAAAGGACATTTGCGTATATAATTAAGGGAGTAGAAAAGTTTTTAAGGACAAATATGGGGGGTTAGGGGACGAAAACAACAAACCATATGCCTTTTGTTTTTTTTTGAAACAATCCCGCCCGCCATCAAAATTAATTTAAAAACTTTTTCCTTTTCAAAATGTCTTAACCGAATCTGACAGTTGTTGGCAGTGATCTGTAACTGTCAGACAAATCTTTTGACTAATTTATTAATATGTATATATATATATTAAACCGTGAAAAACAATTTACGTACGCGTACATAAAATTTCACGTGTTTATTTAATTATAATTAATTTTCATTGCGTTAATTAATGCGTAAATTGTTTGCATTTCGAATCCCTGAAACCACCCCCCCCCCGCGTACAAACAATTTTTTTTTAATGAGTTTGTTTCCCCCGTTTGTATACAAAATTTATAATTTTTTTTTTTTTTTACCCCAAAAGGATTCGTTTTTATATTACACAAAAAATACATTTATATATTTTGTTATTTTATTACGTAATATATTAAACCTTTAAATTGCTACAAAAACAATAACAACAAACAACAAACGACCCAAAAAATAAATTATTTTTTTCAAATACAATAAATTAAAACATAAATAATTATTAAAAGGTGGAAAATTTTGTTTTGTTTTTAAACCATTGTGTGTAAAATAATCGGATTGTGTTGTTATTTTTGAAAAAAAAAAGGCGGGAAAAACATTTGTCTTCTGCTTTCCATTCTCCCCCTTCTCCCCGTAAAATAATAATATTTATAAATAAATTATTATTAATAATGATATTTGTTAATAATAACGTGTAATTTATTTTTTTTTCTTAAAAACATAAAATTTGGTTTTGTTTTTTTTTTGTTTGTTTGTTTTTCCGACACAGCATAAAATGCTGTTGTCGTTTTTTTTTAAAAAAAAAAAAATTTAAATAACCGGAAATATAAAGTTATTAATTAAAATGGACGTAAATAAATAAATAAAAATAATAATAATAAGGACAAAACAAACTGTTTGTTTTTTTTTTTCTTTTTTTTCTTTTTTTTCTTTTTTTTTTTTTGTAATTCTATTTTTATTTATTTTTTATTTTTATATGTTTTACTTATTTAAAATCTGTCGTCTGCAAAATCAACAAACACAAACGGTATTTAAAAAAAAAAAAAAAAAAAAGAAAAAAAGGGGATTCCCACTAATTTAATTAAGATGAAAACAATAAAAAACATCAACGGTTTTTTTTGTTTTCGTTTTGAAATATTATTATTTAGTTATTGCCTGTTAAAACAAAACAATTAATTTTACAACTTATTTGTTTTAAACAAATTCATTAAAAAAATTCATGACAACAACAACAAAAAAATTGTTTCTCAGATTGTTTTTCGCGTTTTAATAATAATAATAACAATTTCCGTTTTGTTTTTTTTTAAATAATTAATAATAATGTTTGTAAAACGTTTGCAACATTAAAAGCATTTTTTTTTCGAAAAAAATTACTCGTTTGCCTGTAATTAAATCAACGTGTTTAATTATCATAATTTATTTAATATTATTATTATCATTATTTTTTACTTCATTTAATTTCCGGTAATTTTTATTATTAAAAAAAAAATTATTACTTTATTTATTAATGCATAAATTTCAATAATTTAGGTTAACGACCATATATTATTTCATATTAAAAAATATTTTTTTTTAAAGAAAAAAATAGGCAGAAGAAAAAAAAATAACGAGAATTAATAATAATAATAAAAATGATGATGATGATGATGATGATGATGGTGATGAAAAAGCGCAGAACAAACTAAACGATTGACATAGAAACGTTATTATATAGTCAACATGTCTGACTCGTTTGAATAAATAAACATTTTTTTTTTATACCCTTTTTTCTTTTTTTTTTTTGAAACGTTTAAGATGAAAAAGGAAAGAAGAAGAAGAAAAAAAAGAAGGATAATCTCTCTTTTCAGTGTTCCATTTATATATTTTCATATCTCTCTCTCTCTCTTTTATTCTTACATAAATAAAAATAAATTTATTTAAATGTTTTATGTATTATTATTGTAAAGTTATATTGATACCATCTTCGGTTCCACGGTTCGGACGAAACGTCTTATGGAAAAAAAAAGAAAAAGTTATTATTATTATTATTATTACATTTTTCATACGGGGGATCATTCATCAACCCGTCTTCTGCTTTTTCCCTTTTTTCTTTCCCGAGTTATCTATCATGATTTAAAAGTATTTTATTCTCTTACGTGCACAGCACGTGTCCAAACATTTTATTATTATTTTTTTAAAAACTTTAACTCTCTGTTTTTTTACTTTTTTTTGTTTGTTTGTTTGTTTGTTTATTATTCGTTTGTTTATTTGATAATGGTGGTAAAATAAAAAAATTATTATCAGCTTTTGTTATCGTTCGATGGAATGAGTATATATGTATTTAATTCGTAAGGATTTTAATTTATATTTTATTCATTCAGAATCGAACAACGACTTTTTTTATATTTTGAAAAATGTCCACGTGACAAAAATAAATAAATTTTTATTTTGTATTAATGGATGAAAATACATGGGATGGCGTAGAAATCCGTTAAATTTTTAATTTTTTTTTTACGATTTGTTAAGGTGGCAGCACTTGCGTTAACGGTTAAAACAGTTTGTTTATATTTTTAGTTTTGTTTTATTCCGTTAGGTGGAATCGATTATCAAAACTTTTGTTTTTGTTTATCAACACTTCCCCCTTTTTCCCATTTTTCCCCTTTTTCTCCTTTCTCCCCTTTCTCTCCTCCTCTCCCCAATGGGAAGATTATTTCCGATTGTATATTTTCTCGAATTGAATCGATTAATCGATATTAAATCGTTTTGACTTTTAATAATAAATAAATTAAATAGTTAAAAAATTGAAAAAAAAAAAAAATTATTTTTCTCTCTTTTGATTTTTATTATTATTGACTCGTTCGTTACGTAATCAATTATTATTATTATTATTATTATTATTATTATTGTTATTTAATAACAAACTTCACTCTATAATTTTTCTCTCGTTCACGTTATAAATCACACACACATAAAAAAAAAAAAATATCACATCGTTTCCTAAATCCGTTATTATATTAAAAACTGATAATTGTAATAATTATCGTCGAAGTAATTTAAATTTATCACCTTTAAATGTTCTTAAATCAAAAATTTGTTGTTGTTTAAATTAATTAATTTCTCCCCCACTCCCTCCGTCGTTATCGTTTCGATTATCATTATTATTATTTT
This sequence comes from Pediculus humanus corporis, assembly GCF_000006295.1. Lineage (NCBI taxonomy): Eukaryota > Metazoa > Arthropoda > Insecta > Psocodea > Pediculidae > Pediculus > Pediculus humanus. The sequence continues at coordinate 131,222 of NW_002987888.1, read as the reverse complement.
ACAAAATATTTAATTCCGAAAATTTATTTTCCAACGATTTTCGAAAAATTATTTAGTCGATTGAATTTTCGCATTTTTAAACAGAAAAAAAATTTATGTACGTGTATAAAATAATAATAATAATAATATAAATTTACGAGTACATAAGTATTAAATAATATAATAATATAAATGTATACATAAATAAATAAAATATAAATCGTGATTTAATTAAATAAAAAAAAAAAAAAACGACATCGAACCGGTCGGTTTACTTATTAGTATCATTTTAAAGAGATCATCCGGTTATTTTAATCTCTTAATCGTATCCAAGGATACGTACGTAATAATAAACGAACGTTGATTTTTTTTTTTTTTTTCATCCGGGATTAAAATCGTATTAAAAAGAAAAAAATTATTAACAATTAAATGCGACAACAACGACCAACTCGAGTTACGTAACGATAAAACGTTAAATTAAAAAAAAAAAAAACGTGGTTTTAGATATGTTTTAATCGACTAAATGATATAAATAAATATTTAAAAAAAAAAAAAATCGTAAACCGTAACGATTGTTATTAATCCATAAAATTGTTTAAATTTGAAAATAAAAGTTTAAAAAAAAAAGATATCATTTTTTTTTTTAGAAAGTTTCTTCTTCTACGTAAGTTGCGTAAGGCGTTTTTTTTTTTTTTAACTGCCGGAAACGGATATTAGACCGTGGCGTTAATAAGGTTTCCGTTGAAAAGAGAGAGAGAGAGAGAAAAAAAAATTAAAAAAACAGATGGTATAATAATGATAATTATTCAATTCGAAGAACCGTAAATACAAAAATTTTGGCCTTTGAACTCAACTTAAAAAACTATTTTTAAAAATAAACGTGGAATTAGAGTTTATTAAAAAAAAAAATTCGTTCGTGTGCGTGTTTTTTTTTTGTGAAGTATTTAAAAAAATTAATTAGTTTTAATTTTTTTAATTTTTGCAGATCTTCGGAAGAATGTCACGTGACAAAACAACATTCCGTTTCGTCGTCACAATTGAAAATTATAAAAAAAATTGAATACGATGACAAACCTCCGCCCTGGATCAATCCGAGAATTATTGCCAAGGTAATTATTATTATTATTATTATTATTATATTATCGTAAATTTTCCGCTGGTTTCCCCTCCCCCTTCCCCAAACAACAACATTCGTCGCCATCATTTTAACTTTATTAAAAAAAAATCAATTTTGATCGATCGATCGATTTAAAAATAATAATTAAATTTTTTTCGTTTAAAAAAAAAAATAGTCCGCCATTTTGTTTTTTTTTTACTTTCTAAATACACGTAATTACGGTAAAAAAAAAAAAAAAAAAAAATTTATCTTTCGTGTAATATTTTCTTTATTTTTCGTATCTTGTCGTGTATACAAAAAAAAAAACGAACTTATTTATTTATTTTTTATTTTTATTTTTAATAACTTTTATGATTTATGAAACTAATTACGTTTGACAGAAATATAACCTCCAGATAAGATTATTATACGAAAAAAGGATTAAAGGTTGTTGTTGTTCGGTTGTTTGGTTGTTTTGACTGCGTAGTGTAAATAAGATATCAACATCAACAACCATTTTCCAATTAACCTGTCGGTAAGATTAGTCGTTTGTTACTCGTTTTCATATTAAAAAAAAAAACTAATTTCAAACGCGTTTTAATTATTATTATTTTGTGAAATGATTCGAAAGAAAAAAGAAAAAACTTAATAATAATGATAATAATGATGACGATGATAAAAATTGACATTTTTAGGTTTTAAATAAAAAAATTTTTTGAATTAAAATTATAATTCAGAGGTTGTCGTAGCAGCAGGTTGTCTTCATGGGTGGTGTCAGGTCATAGTCGACAAACGATTTAGGCAGCGTAAAAGTTTTAAAAAAAAAAGTTGATTCGATTTTTAACATTTTCAAATGATTCTCCATTTTGTAAACGTGACGTCATTTTTTCTTTTTTTTTTTTTCGATCTGTTCGTTCGTTCGTTCGTTCGTGCGTTCGAATTTAGAAACTTTTCGGACGTCTTCAAATATTGAAAAAAATCAGATGAAATAAAAAAGAGAGTTGGTTGGATGTTTTTTAAAAAAAAAAAAAAAAAGAAAAAATGAAAAATGAAAAAGGAAAACGAAGGGTTTGTTGCACCAGTCAGCACTAGGGTCTAAATACACGTCTAACAATATTCTAAGACGTTTGAAAATAAAATATGATCTTGGGGAGGAGGAGGAGCAGGGGGAGTAAGAGGTTGAGGCAAATAAAAAATACGACAGAGAGAAATCGCGTTTGATATCCATCAACAACTCTTTTCCAGATTGTTTTTGTCATTTGCATTTTTTTTTATATTTTTACGCTTTTTTTTTATTTATTTTTCCCTTATTACCTTTTTCTTTTCCTCCCCGATCCGACAATCTCCTCCCAGTTTACTCGATCTTTGTATCCTCTTTTTATTTTCGCTTCCCTTCCCCTCACCCGTCGTCTTAGACTTTATTATTTTTATTATTTATTTATTTTTGTTCTGTGTTTGTTTTATAGTTTTAAAAAAAAAAAGATTTTTTTTTTCTTTCTGCTGTTTTTATCACCGTCGCTGTTGCTTTTGTCTCTCTCTTTCTCTTTCTTTGAATGAATTCGTAGCGAGCGAAAATCGTTTATTGATTTTCTTTATTTTTTTTCCTTTTAATATGAAAACTAAAGGAAGTAAGTAAGAATTTCTTTAAGGAATCCCATATAATTCATTGGTTACAAGACAATTCAAAGTCATTCATTAAAATCCTTTACGCTAAGCCTCTCCACGGCTTCTCTTCCATTTCGAAAAGAAAGATTTTACTTAACGATTAAAACCATTTTCGACCCCGTGGCAGTTGCAACTGTAAATTACATTTAAGTCTTATTTATTGAATAAGAGAAGAGAGGAGGGAAGGGGAGAGGAAGGGAAGAAAAGGATAGGAGGGGTGTAAGTTAATTATTTCATCACTTAAATCAAATTCTATTAACCCTAATGGCAACAACGAACGATAATTATTATTTGACGAAATAAATAAAATTTTTCCAAAAAAAAAAAAGACATTTTTGCGCGTAGTAGTTTCGAATTTATTTTTAAAAAAAAAAAAACCTTTTTTCGCGTAATTTTTTCCGTTCGATTTATTATTTGTAATTTTTCGTTCGATATTTTAAAATTTTTACCCCTTTTTTCTTTGTTTTCGGATCTCTCTCTCTCTCTCTTTCCACCCTAACACATATACACATTATCTCTCTCTATCTCTTTTTATCTTTTGCATTTTAACCCTCGTAGTTTTTGTTTTCTTTCTCAATCTGGCTTTTTGTTGAGAGATCGTAAATATAATTAGATTCATCTGTAAAAAAAATTCTTATCGAATTCTCTTCCTTTCTTTTTTTGTTTCCTTTTATTTAGTCACGTTTGTTGAAAAATTTCTTTTCTTTTTTTCTTTTGGGTGATAATAAACGCATAAAGACAAACATAAACTTTTTATTTTATGGATTCGAATAATCCTTTTTTTTTCAAATTCTTTTATTATTATTATTATTAATTTTTACCGGTTGGAAAGCAAATATTTTAGTCAAATTATTTAAAAAAAAGAAATGTTTAATTTTTTTTTTTTTTTGGGTATTGTTTGTTTGTGTTTGCGTCGTTTGTTTGTTTTTTTATTGTTGTAATAATTCGATTGTATTGCGTGGGCGATTATCGTTTAATTATCGAAAAAAAAAAAAAAATTTTTTTTCTTATTAATCCATTGGAATTTTTATTCCGAGTGTAAATGAGGAGGATTATACAGGTTTTTAAAAGTAACAAACAACAACAAAAACGACGACGTATAAATAATTTTTAATTAAAATTTTGTTTTTCTATCTATATGTATATGTATAATTTAAATAATTGTAAATTCGTTTAATAAAGTATTCCACGCAATAAATTTTTTTTTTTTGGGGAGGCCCGTCCCCGAACACGAAATGAAGACACCAAACGCAGCTAAAAATAAAAAGTTACGTGATATGAATGTGTTTGTTTGAAATAAATTTTTTTTTCCTCTTCTTCTTTTTTCTTTCTTCTTCTTTGTACGACAAGAATGGTTTATAAATAAGTGAAAAAAATTCACTGACAATTCGGATTGCCTCCGTCGGATTGTTCTACGATGTTCGATGATGATTTCGGCCGTTATTTTGTGTTTTCACAAGACAGTCTGGCGACGAATAAAGGCTCTCTCATTGATCGTAAATGATCTGATGGTGGTGGTGGTGGTTGTCGAGGCAAAAATGAATTAAATCGAAAGAAAAAAAATTCGAATTCATGAAACGAATTCATTTAAAAAGAATCCCCTTAATAATTGTGGATTAAAATAAAAATTTTAAATGAAAAATTGGGTGTTGATTTTTTTTTAAAGACGAACCGTATTGAATATCATGCACTTGGAATTTTTTTTTAAAATGGGGAGCTAGGGCAAACGTGCAAAAAGGAAAAAAAAAAACTTTTTTAGATTTTCGTTTGTTCGTTTGTTTGTGTTTGTGTGTTTTTTTTTAAAAGGAAAGTTGTTTTGTTTATACGTACTTGTTTTTTTTTTTTTTTTTTTTTTTCATTCCCCCGAAGCTTCTTATTTTGTATTCGGGAGTTGAAAAATGTGGTGTGTTGCCTTAAGAAAAAAAAATTACTTTGTCTCACGCTTTTAGGGAGAGAAGGGGATATGAATTGACCCGGTGGAAAGAAAGAAAAAAGGAAGAATGGTAAAAAAAAAATGGAAAAAAATCTTTGTCGTTTCTTTTTCTCTCTCCCTTCTTGCAATAAAAAACAAGTGCATTCGTGCTTGACAAGGTTATTGATTAATAGGTATCAAGTTTTTTATTTTTTTTTTTTGTTTTGTTTTTTATTCTTTTTTTTTCGTTTAAAAATTTGATTGGAAATTTATACTATCGTATAAACGGAATACTAATTTCAAATTCCAGATTTTTACATTTTCAATCTGGAATCCAAATCGTTTTTAAGAGCTTAGCAAAAGAGTTTTTTTTTTTTTTTTTGATATCATGCAACAACGTTTGTGTAATCTATTTTAAGGTACTCGAAAAATTTTTTACGAGGAACTCCGCGCGCGCAAAAAAAAAAAGTTAAAAAGTTTCTCTCCTTCCCCCCACCCCCGAGCAACACTCGTAAAATTTTCCACCGAAAAAATGTTTGTTTGTTTTTTTTCTTTCGAGAGCACACTTTCCAGTAATATCCCTTTCCAGTCATTTCTCTCACGCCTTTCTGTTTTTTCTTTTTCCTTTTTCTTTTAGGGTCTTTGATGAAAGAAAAATAATCATTTTTGCTTTCCGTATTTTTTTTTTTTGACGAAAATAAGAAAAAAAAAATAATGTCGAAGCTTTTTTGTTAAAAATGCTTCAAGCCTAAAAAAAAAAAAATTTTCTCCCTCCCTTAACGTCTCAATCAAAAAAAAAAAAAAAATTTCCCGTTCACACTTTTCCGACGGCTCCTTCTCTCAAATTCATAAAATTTAATTTTAATGACGTCATTGTTTTGTAACGGATAAATGTATATGTTTTTGTGTGTTCGATTCGATTCGTCGTTGTCGAAAAACAAATAATTTGCAATAATTTATTTATTTATTTTTAATCAATTTAATTAATTAATTATTTAATCAATCAATGAACGCAATTCAAACAAACAAAAAATAAATAAAAAATTTATTATCATTATCATTATCGGGGTACATTATTCATTCAGAAATAAATTATTTAAAATCCATTAGACCGTATAAATATTACACAAATGGGTAAATAAAAGGTTCAATTAAAATTTGACGGAGAATGAATTTTCGAATTGAAAATAATACAGGTCGCGTATGCTCGAAGGAGAAAACGTTTTCCGGATAAAAAACAAAAGGAAAAAAAAACATTATTATTATTATTATCTATTTTTATTTTGAAACCAATGGCAGGTGTGTGTCTGTGTGTAGGTTTTTTTTTCGTGCTAATTATTCAATTCCTGCAATTAAATCCTTTCCGGGAGGTGGTAAATAATAAAAAATAAAAGAAATAAAAAAATTTAGTGCTACCCGTGACGTAATCATTAATAAAAATAAATATTTTAAATCCGAAGGCGTGAGAATAAATGCCACGTGTCATTAATATTATTATTATTATTATGTCGGTCGTTAAATTTTTTTTGTTTGTTGATATTTTCGCGAATGTCTTACAACCGAACGCGTTTTTTTTTTTTTTCCAATGAATTAAATTAAAGAATGCCCATCATACATAAAAAAAAAAAAATGTTTAAATAAATATTTAAATTTTTTGTTTGTTTGTTTGTTCGGTTTTCAAATGCAAATTAAACGGGCGTACAAAAACGCACGCGTTTACATATGTTCCTCACGTCAGATTCACTATATTTAAATAAAGGTAATTTTTTTTTTTTTTTTTTTTTTTTTTTTTTTACCTGACACAATGATGAATTGCGGTTTTTTTTATATTTGCATTTGAAAACCTATTAATTCACGGTTGTTCTTGTCCAGGGGACTGTCAAAAAAAAAAAAAAAAAGGTTTCAAGAATTTTCATTTTCTTTTTATTTTTCTTCTTCCTCGTCTTCTTCTTTGACTGATGATCTCAACGTGAAAATTTTTTTTTTTCCAGGCAAACCAGGATAAATTTCCGAGTCGTTTTGCCGAAATCGTCAACGAAATTCACCATTCCAGCAAAATGATAAAAGAAACGAAAAATAATATTAAAGATGTTGAAAAGAAAAATGTCGATTGGAATAGGAAACGTTTTAAAATGAAATGGTTAGCGACGAACGATTGTAAAAATCGTAACGAAAAATTAAAATTGCGAGAAGGAAGTTGGAAATACGATGATGATGAGAACGATGATGGCGATGGCGGCGGTGATGGCGGTGGCGACGACGACGACAACGAAAACGACGACAAAATTTCCAGTCGTTTAAAATCCATAGAAAAAAAAAATTATAATCAATTCGTAGGTGAGAATGATGTGGCGGGAAGCAGTCTCACATGTACAACGGTTGAAAGCGGTCGTGCGAGTTTAACGTCACGATCGACCGATCGATTCGCTCCTAAAATAAACAACAACAACAACAATAGTAACAACAATAACAACAAAAATAACAACAACAACAATTTCAATTATAAATATTACGGATTTTTAGATTCCGGCGATGAAACAAAAAACGATTTGATAACGAATAAGAAAAAGAAAAAAAAAAAAAACGATGCGAACGGAGTCGTGGCGGTAGACGGGAATGAGGAAAACGACGTCGTCGTCGATTTTTTTCACAATAAAAATAATCGATCTCGAAACGATTGTGATTCGATAAATAAATATAAAATGAACGACGGTGTGAAAACGTTGATGACGACAACATCGGAAAAGGAAATCGTGTACGAAAATATAAAAACGGATTCGCGTACGAAAATGTTAACGAATAAAAAAACATCGTCGGATTCGTGTAAAACGTTTAATAAAAACCGTAACGAAATCAATAAGAAACAAAATCACGAACATTTATTAAGCAGAAGATTTTTAGAATGTAATTTAAAATTTGGCGGTAAATTTGGAAATTTCGCGCAACCGGAAACGTCAACGTGGAATTTCAATAGCGTTTACGGCGGTGACAACGTTTACGACAATTACAACGACGGATTTTCTTATTTGGAATCGAAATACGCGTATACCGTGAGCGGGATACCTGGAAATTTGGCACAATCATCCGCGGCAGCTGCTTTCTTCGCAAGGTAAGTAAGACAATCAATTTTCCCTTTTTTTTTACTTTTACATTTTTCTTCCTTTTTTTTTTCTTTTTTCTTTTCTTTCCTTTTTTTTTTTATTAAAATTGGACTCCGATATTAAAAAACGTGAGACGGTTTCTAATAGTTTCATTTTGAAAAAAATGAGTGAAATTTTTAAAATTGTATTGGATTTGAATAAAAAGGAAAAAAGGAAGGAAAAAAAGGAAGGAAAAAAAAAGTGACCGAAAAAAAAAAATTTATGTTACGGTTATATAATTCCATAAGTTTTTTAAAAATGAATTTTGCTTTCCCCTGCTCCCCGCGCCCCTCTTTCCCCCCAAGCGAGTTCCCCTTTTTCGTTTTTATAATAATTAAAAAAAAAGAAAAAAGGAGCGGCGGGGGGGGGGTTCGTAAATTTTTTCGACTTTTTTTTTTTTTTAATTTTCTTATTTTTTTACCTTTTAATTTTAACCTTTGATGTAAATTTTAATAAGAATTTTTTTTTTTTTTTTCGTAAGGAAAATTTTCATTAAAGCTATAAACTATTTTTTTTTTTTTTAATGAAAATTATTTAGAGCTTTTTTTTCTTACACGTTTTTTTTTTAAATTTTTTTCCAACGATAAATTAACGATGAAAAAACAAAAAAAATTCGATTTAAAAAAAAAAAAAATTTTTTTCTTTTTTTGAATCGCCATGCGTTTATGTTCATTATTAATATTATTATTATTATTATTATTAAACCTTTTTGTACGTGAGAGAGTGACGGAAGAGACAGCGTGACGATGTATTTGTGACAAATATTTCGACGCCATTTTTTTTATTTTTTTTATTACGCGTGTTTCATTAATGACAGTCATGCCAAAAATAAATAAAAAAAAAAAAAATTTTTTTTTCACGTTTCAGATCATCTCTTCGTTATTATTATTATCATCATCATCATTATTATTATTTATTTATTTATGTATTCATTTATGTATTTTTTTTTTTACGTTTTACGTTTTTAAGATTTTCTGCGGTTTTCTTATTTCGTTAAAAAAAGGGAAGAAAAAAAATGAAAAATTTACGTTGAGAATATTAAAATTATTACTTTATTTTCTCTCTCTCTCTTATATTTTTCATTTATTACGTTCGGATTTCATGGAAAATTTTATTTTATTTTATTTTATTTATTTTTTCTTTTTTAATAACCCTTGAGAATTTATTTATTTATTTTCATTATTAAATTTTTAATAATGCGAATTTTTTTTTCTTTTTTTCCGGGAAAGTAAAATCAGAAACAAGCAATTATTTATTATGGCAATATGTAAAATAAATTGAACGTCAGTTATTATTATTATTATCATTATTATCGTCGTCGTCGTCGTCGTCGTACTGACTTTTTTCGGTTAATAATGAAATTTAAAAAAAAAAATTTTTTTTCGAAAAATTTTATGAAAATAAAAAAAAAAATTAAAAATTTTGGCCAATTGCCTGAAAGGGTTAAAAAGTTCATTTAGAAAAAAAAAATAAAAAATAAAAAAAAATTTTTTTTTGGTGAGTGCGTGAGTGTGTGCGTGCGCGTGTACGCGTGAAAGCGACGATCAACGTTGTCAATTTTATTATTATTAATATTATTATTATTACGTCAGTGACGTTTACGCAGTAATTTTTATTAAAATTTATGTAACTTAAACAAAACATTAGTTAAATTTAAAACGCGAAAAAAAGTTGCGATAATAATAATAATAATAATAATAATAATAATAATAATAATGATAATAATAATAATGTTAAAGTGTAAAACGGGAAAGTTTTTTTAGTAGGGAGGGGGGAAGGGGGAAGGATGGGATTTCAAAATGTCGGTAATAAAACTCAAAATGTTTTGAGTAATAAAAACAAAATAAAGAAGAAGAAGGAATTAAGAAAGAACATCGGGGAGAGAGAGAGAGAGTGAGACAGGAAAAAAAAAATTCGAATAATTTTTCCGGGTGGGGGGGCGGTTGGAAATCATTTCGATTTTCTAATATGACGTCATCATTTTCCGTTATTTTTTGTTTTATTTTGTCCGGGATTTATTCCAGTTCAAATAAATTTTTTTTGTACCAAATTCAAAATTTTCGATTAGAACAAAAAAGAAGGATAAAAAATCCACGTGCGATTCGTTTTTTTTTTTTTTTTTCATAAACGTGCGTATCCCTCCCTTTAAAAAAATTATTATTATTATTATTATTATTATTATTATTATTATTATTATTATTATTATTATTATTATTTAAATTAACTAATCCGTTAAAAAAAAAAAAAACTTTCAGGTTTATATTTATATATAAAACATTGAATTGCTTTTAAGCTTTCGATTGATTATTACTTGATGTTTTTAAAAGAGTGTTTCGTGGATGAAGTTTTCGACGTGATTTTTCATTCATTCATTCATTTTTTTTCTCTCTTTCTCTCTCCCCGTTTCGCTAAATGATCTAATAAATAAAAAATTCAAAGTTGCCATCACGTAAAAATTGACGGGGAAATATAAAAAAAAAAAAAATTAAAACCCCTTTAAAATAAAATATATCCCAAGATGGATTAGTTAGCGGTGTTAGAACAGGTGTTGAAAAATTTCTTTAAAAAAAAAAAAAAAAAAAAAAAATTACTTCAAAAGATTTTTTTTTTTACAATTATTACTTTTTTTCGTCGTGTTTATTAAAACAAAAAGGACAGCAACAACCAAAACATGTTTTCGATTTTATGTTTTTGTCAAAACAAAAAAAAAAAAAAATTTTTTTAAGATTAATTAACTCGCAAAAAAAAAAGAAACCCGCTAAAATAATTCGATTTCTTTTTTTTTTATTTAAATAATATCAAAAAAAAATTCATTGAGATTCTAATGACACGACTAATTTTTTTTTTAAATTTTATTTCGCTTTAATTAACTCATCAAAAAAAAAAAAACCAAAAAAATTTATATGTCTGCGGCCGAAATAAAATGGAGTGGTAGTAGTAGTAGTAATAAATTTAAAAAAAAAAATTTGTTAGTAATTAAAAAAAAAAAGGATTGAACACTCGACGAAACGCGCGTTAAACGCCAACTAAAACGCGTTAAAACGCGCGTTTCGTCGCTGCCTCTTTTAACCTTAATTTATTACTAAAAAGAAAACATAAATTTATTACTCGTGAAAATAAATTATGTTAAACATAAAAAAAAAATAAAAACAAGATGTTACTTAGAGCGGTTAATGGGATTAATGGGTGCCAGATGTTTCGTACATTAAACATTTAAACAATCAGATAATCAATCAATCAATCAATCAATCAATCAAATCTACCGGTATGAAAATTATTTAATAATAAGTACATCTCTTCGAATTGTATTATTTTCCCATTTACCTGCTCTGTTTGCGTCGTGTAAAAACAATCGTGTTATTATTATTCTCGCGTTAATTTACTTTTATTATAAAATTTTTAAAAAATTTTCCTCGTTGAATCCGCTCCCAAATAATTTTTAGGAAAAGAAATTTTTTTTTTCTTTCTTGCATAAAACGTGAATAAAAAAAAATAATAATAATAAAAAGGTTTATAAAATTATAAAATGTGTGACGTAACGACTACAACGACGACTACTACGACGACTTTGCATTAATAATAATAATAATAATAATAATAATATGCTTTAAAAATGGTTATTTGTTTGCCCAGGAGATATTTAATGGTAAACCAACCAATTTGTGAAAGCGTTATGGGATTAATTGATTTTAATATCGTTGTTTGAAAAAAAAAAAAAAAAAATAAGAAGAAGTGCGACATTTTTTTTTTTTTTTAAAGTCATTCCAGTCGTTTTAAAAATTTGTTTTTGGGGAGGAAGCGGCATGCGGGGAGTGGAGGGGAGGGGGGTTTAATCTGGATAAAAATGAAAAAAAACTTGGAAAAAACTTGGTTGGCAACGCCAACGCGATAGATTTATAAGTAGTGAAAAAGATTTTAATGAGGTTTAAAACCGCACGCGCGCGTTTTTTTAAATATTTTTTTTTTTTTTTTTTACGCGTTAAATAAATAAAAAATAAATTTTTCGCCTCATTTGCGGTTGTTTATTATCATTATTATCATTATTATTATTATTATTGTTGTTGTTGTTATTTTCATTCATTTCTTTTTTGTTTTTGTTTTTTTTGGAAAACGAAATTTTTTTTTTTTTTTAACGGAATTTTTTTGGGAATGGGTGGGACAATTCAAACAATGATAAATGATTTAAATGACGTCACAACGAGAATTATTTAACAAAAAAAGTAAATAAATCAGAATTCATTTTATTTGAAATATTTTTGGCGCGAAAAAAAAGCTTTAAAGTTCAACAAGTGATGATAAATCGATGATAGTCATCGATGATTACATTTGTTAAACGTCGTTCGTTAAAACTTTAATTTTTTTTTTTTTTTAAATTCCAGTCATTGGAATTTATTCCAGAAACCTGGAGTGAGAGAGAGAGACAGAGAGAGAAAAAAAACAAAATTTCAATCTAGCATATCAAAACTCGACATTCCATGTTTAATTTTCATTTTTCGTTTCATGTTTTTTATGTTTTTTTATGTTTTTGTTATAAATTTTTTTTTTTTTTTAATTATGTTTTCTAATCATGTTTATAGTCACGTGATACATTTTTTTTTGACGTTTAACGTTTTAATTTGTTTACCACCTTTGTGGTGATTCTTTTTCTTTTTTACCTGAGAATTTCTTTTGTTTTTTTTTAACGATTCACATGTAAAATAAACCATCAGTTGGGTTTATTATTATTATTATTATTATTATTATTACTAATTATTACCGCTTAAAGGTAAAGTAATTATAAACGACGACGACGATAATGATGATGATAGTTTTTTTTTTTCGACTCTCTCTAATTAGTTCAAATTTTATTTACTTATTCATTATTATTTTTTTTTTAACGAAGATGTAAATTTTTTTTTTTTTTCCCAACGTTGAAATTAAATTTTTTTTTTAATACTTTAACTCAGGCGGTCGGTCAGGAGCGTAATAAGAATTATTAACAAATAAATAATTTTTAAATTGAAATATTTTTTTTTTTTATATAAATTTTAATTATTTTGAATCGATTGAAATTGAAAAAAAAAAATGTGAAAAAGGGGATGGGAGGGAAAAAACGTTTGGAAAATTATTTAAACTCGTTCTGAAAACATTATTAAGATGATAATAATGATAATAATAATAATAATAAGAATGATAATAAAAATGTATTAAAAAACGTCATCGTTTATTTACAAGGCGTGCAACGATGTATTGGAATAAAATACCCACGTGCGAATTATTTATTTAATTATGGACTTTACGGTTGTTACGTTTTTTCCAGTACGAAGAATGTTCTAGAACGTTTTCTAATTAAAAAAATAATTAATATATTAACCTAACGAAGTAAAATAATAATATAATAATAATAATAATAATAATAATAATAATAATAATAATAATAAAACTTGAAACGTGGAATCACGAGGATTTTTTTAATATATTTTTTATATACCGATATATATCGCAGTCGTTTTATTTATTAATTTTTTAGCAAATTTTCTTATCTAATTGCAATTGATACACCTGGAGAAAAAACGCGCGTGTGGTACGCACTCTCACGCATGTTTGTTTATTTTTTTTCGATTGTAAAAAAAACAAAACGAAACGAAACGACGACGAAAAAAAAAATTTTTTTTTTCCGTTTAATTTTTATTTTTCCAGTTTAATTCGTCTGATGACTAAATTTATCCAGACGGAGGTTTTATTTTTTGTGTGCGGTTTACACGTGTAAATACACGCGTAAATGTATTACGTATAGGCAGAATAATAATAAAATTAGTTATCGATAATTATTTTGTCGGTTTCGTCGTGGTTGCGGTTGCGATTGTTGTTGTTGTTGTTGTTGTTCTTATTGCGGTTTTTAAAAATAAAAAAAAAATTTAACCGTAAAACGATAATAAAAAAAAATATTAATGATAATAATAATGATGATGATGATTAGGATTTTATAAATAAAAGTAAACTGGAAAATGTAGCAGTGCGACGGTAAAATTTGAAAAAAAAAAAAACGTTTTTCCAGTAAGAAAGGAGTAATTTTTTACTTGGATAAAAACGAATACTAATAATAATAATACTAATAAGGAATGATTTCGAAATTTTGCTTATTTTGTGATTGGGGGAGGGGGAAAAAAAGAATGATGATGATGATAATTGATTTAATTATATTTTACCGTAGATATATATATAAGTAAAAATAATTTTATATTTTCTTAATATTACATTACACTATAAAAAATTTTAAGATATAAAATTACGTAAAAAAAAGAAAAAAAAATTTTTTTTATTGGTTTTAAAAGTTGATATCAATTACGTACGTACATAAAAATAATAATAATAATAATAGTAATAAAATTTTTATATAATCCGGAAAATTCATGAAATTTTGCAATCGGTCGAATGTGATATTTCACTACCGGAAAATACAGTTGGGGGTAATTTTTTTTTTCGAATTTTTTAATTAGCGACGATGGGGAAAATTCGACGTGGAAACAGAAAAATTCGAATCTTATATTAAAAGAAAAATGAAAAAACTTTTTTTTTTTTTTTCACGAAAAATTGATTCATCCTCTTGAAAATTTTCCATTAGCTCCAGTTTAGATTCTAAGACAATTCACATTAATTTCGTTAACGACTTTTCGAACCCTCCCGGTCATTTTTGAACAACAGCAAAAAAAGAAATATTTTTCTTTGGCAATGTGTTTATTGAAAGTTTATATCGTAGTTTTTTTTTTTTTTGGCATCTGCGTCCGTCTTTTTGATTTTTCTTATTGTTTTTCTTTTTCTTTCTTTCTTATCGTAACCTTCGACTAATCGTCGTAATCGTCGTCGTCGACCTCGACGCCATCATCGTCGTAATCATTCATTTCTCACTATCGTATTAATTAATTAATTAACGCTTTCGAGAAATTTTTTTTTTCTCTCGAAACTAAACTAATAAGAAATTTAATCGAATTCGAATTTTAAAAAAAATTTAAATTATTTTGATTAATCGATCGATCGATCGATTTTTAATCGATAATTGATATTATTCGTGATAAAATTTAACGATAATAATAATAATGGGGAAATTGGAAAAGAAAAAAAAAATGTCCGAAGGTATTAAAGATTAAATTCATTGACCGGTATTAATTTCACAACACAGATTTTATTACGTAAGAACTATTATTATTATTATTATTATTATTATTATTATTATTATTATTATTATTATTATTATCCACCATTAAACACGACAAGGCTACTTGTCGGAGTTTTTAAGTATTTATCCGAGGTTTCTACCCGATTCCTTAGGGACAAATACTCGAATTTCGGTGGTGCCACTTATTATAAGATAGCACCACATCAATTCTTGAAGGTCTTCCTGAGTCCGTCTTTTTCGATGGGAACGATTTGTCTCCTGAACTGGGCTCCAGTGACTAACATCTTTGGAGTGGCCAGGGTCAGAAGCAGTGAAATTCACGTTCTCGTCGAGCTGCCTCAGGTCGACAGTAGAACAAGATTTGTTTTTTGGTTCTTACTTTGTCTTGTTCTCATTTTTTTTTTTTTTGCTCTTTTAAGCCAACAGCACGTGGCGTTCTCAAACGGTCACCCATCCAAGTTTGCACCACGCCCGATGCTGCTTAACTTCGGTGATCGTACGGGAACCGGTGTGACCAGCACGCTATGGCCGTTGGCTTATTATTATTATTATTATTATTATTATTATTATTATTACTATTATTATGATTTCAACCCACGAATAATGGCGAGCGGAGTATAAAAAAAAAATGAATGAAAAAATATTGCATTTCGAAAAAGAAAAAAAAAAACCGGATTCATTTTAAATTAAACGAATTATTATTATTATTTTTTTAATCGCGTAATTTAGTCATTAACATAATTAACACTTACTTTTTTTTACCGTTTTTACCACTTGAAAAATTACTCCCGGTAATTTTTTTAATTACCACGTCAATCAACAATTCGTTACATGTTTTCAATAAAAAAAAAAAAAAAAATTACCACCTTGCTCCGCCATTAATGGTAATATCACCGTAAATTAATTTTATTACCAGCAACCGACCGACCGCATTTTCGTTATTAAATCAATCAAACGTGTTTACAGTTTGTTAATAATCGATAGATCGACGATCGATTCGATTTATCGATTCTTGTATTAATTATTATACGGACACGTATATAATTTTTTAAAAAATGAAATAAGTATTTTCGAAATTTTATAAATTAATAATAAAATAAAATTTTCGTTTTTGTAGTAGTAGTAGTAGTAGCGTGCTGTCTTTCCTGTTGTTTCCCAAACGTTCGTTTCCTTCGACCCCTGACGAAATAGACGTAAATTATTGTTTTTTTTTTTTGCTTTTTTCTTTGCAGCAGACGATAAAAAGTTTCGAATCGGTTTTTTTTATGATTGTCGAATAGTTATCGAGAGTTAAAAAGTTTTTTTTTTTTGCTTTTTTTTTCCTTCCGTTTCCTGTCAGGAAAACGTTATAGATATTTTAATATAACATGAAAAAGTACTTGAATGAAAATTTTTTTAACTGCAGAAGAAAATAATTCGAAAGGGGGAAGGGAAAATAAATTGGGAGGGGGGGTGAGTTCGACGAGGTAGTGGTAGGAAAAACTCACCGGATTTTATGTTGCCGTGAGAAATTTACGATCCACGAATGGGAGGAGAGGGGGGAAATTTTCACCCGTTCGTTTGTTGCATACGTTCGAATCGCTCTCTCTCTCTCTCTCACACTCTTTCGAACGGGGAGTGATTTGTCAAAAAAAAAAAAAAAAAAAAAAAACTTTCTAGAAGTTTTTTCTTAAAGTCTTGCCTCTCGAATAAAAAAAAAAAAGAAAGAAAAGAAATCATTGCGTTAAAGATTTCCTTTTCACATAAATCTGTTGTCGTTTTTTTCTTTCTCTCTTTCTCTTTCTTTCTCTTTTCCAACAGAAAAGCTTTTACAACGGGAAAAAGATTTTACGCAATTTTCAATGAAAACCGCCCCTCACGTTTAATAATAATAATAATAATAATGATAAAAAAAATAATTTTTTTTTTTTTACTTTATACGTACTTAATTAATTTAAAGAAGGTAAAATTTTAAATTAAATAAAATAATACTTGCTATTATTATTATTATTATTATTATTATTATTATTAATGACGTTTATTGTTTATTACGTCACGTTTACACGACTAACGTCATTCATTTTCCCTTTCATTTTGTTTTTGTCTCGCACACACACGTGAAATAATAATAATAATAATAATTTTTTTAATGAAAAAAGTTTAATTTCATATTTCTTCTTTGTGTTTTATCTTTTCTGTGGTTGACATTTTGGCGCGAAAATTTCTCTTTTCACGTGATTTTAAATTTTTTTTTATAACGGTTTTTTTGAAAAGAATTATATATATAACAAAACAAAAAAAAAAGAAAACAAAAGGGAGAAGAAGAAGAAGAAGAGAAAAAAAATTTTTTTTTTTTCATTTAAAAAAATCATAATTTTTTATAGCCGCCGACGTTGTTTTAAATTACTTTAGCTATAAAAACCCTTTTCACTCTCTCTCTCTCTCTCTTTCTCTTTTTTTAAACTGTAAACGAGGTAATAAAAAGGTTATGATAATGATGATGATGATGATAATATTTATTTTATTTTTTTTCTTTTCTTTTTGTTTCGGTTGATTTTTTTTCGTTTTTTTTTTGTTTACCATCCGCTCGCAATTTTTTTGTTTTGTTTTTGTTTTAATTGAAACAGTCATAAAATGTTGTTTGTTTTTGAAAACAAAAAAAAATAATGAAACGAGATAATATTTTGAAAACACGAAGAGAAGCAGAAGAGAAGAGAAAAGGATCATCAAGATGAGATGGAGCATACGACTACTACTACTACTACTAATTTCATTTTTTTTTGAAATATTAATGAACTCAAAGGTTGAACGTTAGGGAAAAATAAACAGATATACACGTTCAAGATTTCGTTAAGGGTTATTATTATTATTATTATGGAAAAGTTTATAAGAAAATTAAAACGTGAGAGAAAGAGAAAATGTTTACGAAAGCGAAAGAGAGAAAGAGATGGAGAGAGATAGAGTCGAAACCTGGGGGAAGAGACTAAATAAAACATACAGAGAGAGAGAGAGAGAGAGAGAGATAGAATGGAAACAGAAGGGGATGAATATGAGTAAAATTTAAAGAGAGAAAGAGAGAGAGAGAGAAAGGTAAAAAGGTGATGGCATAACTAAAAATAATAACACAAAGGGCAAAGGTCAATTAGTTTTAATTCCTTTGTTGATTAACTCTTTATTATTATTATTATTACTTTTTTTGAATTATTTTAAATTAAAGTCGGACATTTTTATTTATTTATTTATTTTTAAATTAAAAAAATATATATTTATATATTTAATAAAATTTTATTAAATTCGTAAAAATAATAATAATATTAATAGTAATAATAATAATATCAACCCATAATGGTTGAATGAAAAACCGATAAGAAATTATACATTTAAAAAAAAAAAATAGGAAAAAGAAAAAAGAAAAAGTTATCGTGGTGGAATAAAATGAAGAAGAAGAAGAAGAAGAAGCTGGAAAAGAAAAAGCTGGAGAATAAGAATCTGGAGAAATATTGGTAAAAGTGATAACATCAGCCTTTAAGAGTTCAGAAAAGAAAAGTTTTTAACGAGACTTGATAAAACCTCAAAAACTATATTTTCACTCGTTTATTATTTCTCCATATCACTTTTATCATTTGAATTTAATAATAATTTTTGATATTTTATTTATTAAATAAATTATTATATTTTAAATTCTCTCTCTTTCTCTCCCTCTCTCTCTTTCACTCTCTCCTTTTGATGGTTTTCAATTATATTTTAAATGGTGGTTTTTTAGTCTTTAAATACTAAAAAATTTTATGTATAAAGAGAGTAATTAGCGTAATTTTTAGTTTTTCAAATAATTTTTTTTTGATTGGTTCCTGTAACCAATTATTTGGGCTTTTTTAAAAGGAAAAATTATTATCATTATCATTATCATTATCATTATCATTATTAGTATTTTAGGGGTTTAAAAGTGTTTTATGTATCGGAAAAAGTTTTCCAGTTGGTGTAGTATTAACGATAGAATTTTTTTTTCGTCTGGAGAATTTTAGTCTCGTCGCATATTTCGACTGATGAGCTCTTAAATACCTACACGACCGTCGTCAACTATTTCCGGTTCGCAATCCGCATTTTGATTTGTTTGTCGCGTTTGTTGTTTGTACGAAAACTCGCGAACGATACCGACTATGACTCGAAAAGAAAGGTCGAATCGTAGTTTTTGTTACAAACTCGCGAAAAATTTTTTTTACGAAAGAAAGACATTCGCACGGATCGTGTTTTTTTTTTTAAATTTTCGCGGTAAATTCAAATATCGAAAAACCGGAAATTAAAAATGATTGTTTCGTTATTCAAATTTTCCACTACTCTAAAAAAAAAAAAAATTTTTTTTAAAAATTATAATAAAGTTTCGATTCAAAATATTGATCCTTTTTATCGTTGACGAATTTATCACCATTATTATTATTATTATTATTATTTTTTATTATACTAAAAACGTGAGCAAGACATTTTATTGCATTAAATAAACACATTTCGTTAGAAAGAGAGGGGGGAAAAGAAAGGGGGGGGAGAGAGAGAAAGAGAGAAAGAAAAAAAGGGAACGTCTGATTTACATAAACCGTTTCGACAGGGCCTTAATCCGAACGGTTTCAAATAAAAGAGGGCATTTAGCAGCTTTTTCATCCGTTCTATAGTTTTTCCTATCCGAACCTCCTCTTTTTTTTTCTTTTTTCTTTTTTCATCCAGCTTTTGTTATTTCTCTCTCTCTCTCACTTCTCCCTTTCCGGTTTTCTTTTTTTTTTTTTTTTGTTTTTCTTTTATTCTTTCAAAAAGAAAGATTTTCTATTTATTTTTTTTTTTTTTTACGCGATCGCTTATCACTTTTTCTTTATTTTTCAAACTATTTCCATTTTTATGCAATTTTATTTTGAGATTTTCATCTCACTTATCGAATCTGCTTTTTCTCCCCTTCCTTCTCTACCTCCTCTTTCTTCTTTTTTACTTATAAACTTTTTGTTTTTTTTCCCCTCTTCCTTCCTTCCTTCTCTTTTTTTTTTAAATTAAAATTTGATTGTAGTTTAAAAAAAACTTTTCATAACAAGATTAAAAATAAAAAATAAAAATATTAACAAACGGTTTTTTTAAATAATAATAATAATGATGATGATGATGATGACGTAAATTATTTTTTTTAACTTATTTTAAAATTTAAATGAAATTTTATTGATTGCATTCGTACAAGTGAGAGAAAGATTTTTTTTTTTTATTTTCCAATTGGTTTTATCATTCTTATCAATTATTATTATTATTAGTATTATTATTATTATTTATATTATCATTAAGTTTTTTTTGTCGGTCTGGAAAAAAAGTTAAGGGATGAGAAAAAGCCTTTTAACGGTTTTTTTTCGTGATAAATTCCAATCGAAACGTTAGGATCGTTCGTTCGGTTTTTTTTTTTTGTACAAATATGTATTGTTTGTTTTTGTTTTTTTTTCCCCTCGTTGTTTTATTGTTTTTAGATTTGAGGAGATACGAATTGAGATGAAATCAATCTAAAAATAAAATCAAAGGTGGAGAAAAAAAAAAAAAAAGAAGAGCTAATGGACCAATTTTAAGTAGGAATGTTTTAGTGGGGCCGATACGAAACCGAAAGTTGATTTTTTTTCTTTGTAAATTCTTTTTCCCCCCCTTCCCCCGTCATTTTATCTAAAATCTTCCCTCGTGGTTTCTTTCCCCCCCCCCTATCTCTTTCCCCGTGCGTGCGTGTGTGCGTGCATGTGTGTGTGTGATTTTTCCCTATTTTTTCTAAATCTTATCTTCATCTCTTTTATGTACATTTATTTTTTTTTTTACCTCTCTTGTCGAAGACAAACGTAAATTTTTATCTTTTCCGTCGTATTAATAACCGTCGTACGAAATAAATCTTTACAGGGAATTTCTTTACGGGGAAATCTTTACGGGGAAATTTTTTTTTTTTCTTTTTTTTCCAAAATTTAATATTTAAAAAGTAAGTAAGGAAATGAATATTAAATGATTTTTAAGAAAAGTGAAAATGAATAATGAAAAAGAAAAAGGAAAAAGATGAACCGGAGAAAAGAAAGAAAGAAAAAAGAAAGAAAGGGAGGGAAAAAAAAAGACAGAGTAAGGAAATAAAAAATAAAAAGGGGGGAGGGGAAAGGCGAGGAAGGAAGGGAGAAAGGGAAAAAAAGAGTTTTTTTTTTCCTACGGTAATTAAATTGATGAAGAAAATTATTATTATTATTATTATTATTATTTTTATTACTATTAATTTAAACAATAAAATAATTTTAATTTTTTTTTTATTTGTTTAAATATTTTTTTTTTTTTTTTTTGATAAATCGTTTGTCGGTTAAAATTGTTAAATGAAGCAGAAGAATATAAAGATTATTTATCAAACTAGAAAAAATAATAATAATAATTTTTTAAATTTTATCTCGTTGGGCAACAAGACGAAAGGGAAATTTTTCCGAATACGGTTCGAACGAAAAAACAATCAGAAATGATTTTTTTTGTACTAGATAAAGGAGGAGTCCGATTTGTTTCAGGTTGGTTCGTGCGGAGGGATGCGGGTGCGTGGGAAGGGGGGAGAGGGCGGTACGAAAGCACTGATTAAGAGAAATTTTTTTTTTTTTTTTATTTTAAGGGAGGATTAGGGATCGAAGGAAAGGAGAAAAAAAGGCATAAAATCAGGGTGTCGTATTAATACTTGTCGTCATTTATTATTTGAAAATCGACGTTATTATTATTATAGATACACGTTTTAGAATTTGAAGAAAGGGAATTTT
>NW_002987888.1:7296-109339 GCF_000006295.1 Pediculus humanus corporis | reverse complement strand
AATATTTGGAAAAATTATAAAATTGGAAATTAAATTAAAAAAAAAAAAAAAAACGACAGAAGAAAAGAGAAAAAAGAGAAAAACAACAGGAAGGATAATATAATACCTTAAACCTCACGAACAGGTTTTTTGTTTCGAATTTAAAAAAGGAAAACAAAGCCGATAAAACAGAAGAAGAAGAAGGAGAAAAAAAAATTAATCAGATAAAAAAAATGGAAAAAAGGAAAAAAAAGAAAAAAAAAGGAAAGAAAAAAATGGTAGTAAATGGAGAAACCCTCGATTTTAATATCTTTTTAGAAAAAAAAATGAAGGGAAAAAAAATAAGAAGCAGAAGAAAAAAAAAAGAAAAAAAAACCGGATGGATTAATTTTTTTTTTACTAAATATGACACGAGATTAATGGCGAAGAATTTGTAAGTACGCGTGTACCACCACCAGCAGCACCAGCAGCAGAAGACGTAGAAAACAGAAAAAAAAGAAAATGTCTTTTATTTTTCCGTGAGAGAGAGAAAAAAAAAAAATAATAATAAAAGCTAAAAATCGTTATGATGGCGCGATCGGCCATTTTTTCTATGATTTTGTTTATATGTTTGTTTGTTTGTTCGTTTGATGAGAGTTTTTTTCTTGGGGAAAATTTTTATGAACGAATTTTCCTTTTTTTCTTTTTTTTTTATTATTTATTTACAGGTAAACAAACGGCGTTGATAATTTATATAGATATTTATCGTGAAAACGTAACAAACAAACAAACAAAAAATTTAACGGTCTAACGAACAAACGAAAATATTTTGCGAAGAAAATTTTTTGTTTTGAGAGAGAGAGAGAGGAAACGTTTTAATTGCATTAAATTTAACGTGTAAATTTTTATTAAAAAAGGAGCGAACGATGAGTAATTCCGGCGGTTGTTTCTTGCCCCTCATTTTAATATTAATTCACTCTCGTTTCGGCCCTTGAGAAAGTTAACACTTTTCCGACAATGGAGGTCGTAAAATGGAGGTTTTATACCACATCAAAGAAAATTTTACTTGTCCTTTTTTTTTCTCTCCCTTTCATTTTTGGAAATTTTCCACGGAAAATTTTCAATTTAGAGAATTTCAATTTTCCGGATTTTTGATATTCTTCCTTTTCAAGAGTTTTATTTATTTATTTATTTATCTATCTTTGAGAGAAACGACAAACAAACAACAACAACAAGTTTTTGAATTAACATTTTAAATAAAATAACTCGAAATTATTGTCTTCTGCTAAATTTATTTCGAAAAAAAAAAAATTTTTTTGTATTCGTGACGTTAAAGAAACGCGAAAAGTTTTTTTTTTTTTTGGTTTCGGTCGGTGAAATTTTTTTTTTTAAAGACAATTTTTAATTATTTTTCTCTTTTGTCATTGAAATAAAAGAGAAAGAGAGAGAGAGAGAGAGAGAGATTTAAAAGGGAGCAACATCAACGGGAAAAACACGATGGCAAAGAAAACCTCAAACGTCATTTTAATTCCTTAATTCCTTCCTTCGGAAACTCGAGTCGAAGAAGAAGCAGAAGAAAAAGATTTTATTTACTCGAAAATAAAATTTATTAAATATATATTTTTTTAGAAATGTTTAGCTTATGTGAATAATCAATTAAGAATAATTTTCTGAAATTGAGAAACTCAAAATGGATGTTGCTGCTGTTGTTTCTGTTGATGTTGATGCCGTCGGTGAATTTCCCAAGACGGGAAAATGAATTTTCCATTTTTTCTTTTGAATCTTTTCTAATAACGAAACTGATCTTTGGGATTCGAATTAAAAATTCAAAAAATTTCAAAAAATCTTGCGCGGTTATTTCACGAACATTGTTTAAAACGGAAATAGGGGGTTTTGCTCTTACACTTCCTGTTTTTCTTTCCTCATCCCCACCACCATCACCACCATCGTTATCACCTTCTTCCCATCATTTAAAAAGAAAAAAAAGGAAAATAATAAAATTCCTTGTTAAAATTTCTTTATTTCGAAATGGAAAATATTAAAAAAAAAGTGAAAACGTTATGCAGATGGTTTTCCGATTGTAAATGATTCAATTTAACTTGAATTTACTTGGGAACCTCCATTTCAATTTTCTCTCAATTATTTTATCCAGATATTTTCTCTCGTTCGTATTTTTCCATCCTTTTTTTTTATAAACACAATCTACTCTTAACTCTCTCTCTCTCTCTCATTTCGTTCCCTTTTCTCTCTCTCTCTATAATTTTTTTTTTCCTTTTTCAATATATTTATCCATTTTTTTTTTACGTTTTAAAATTGTGTAGGAAAAAACGAAAGAAAAAGAAAAGTGAAAAAGAAAATCTCTGGAAATACGTTTTCTTATTTCTTTTTTTTTTTTTGCTGCCGCCTCCATTTTTAAAACCGCCTTTTAAATTACACTCGATCGTGAACAAAAAAAAAAAAAAAAAAATTTATATTTTTAAAGAACATTCTTTCATTTATTCCACACCGACTCCGACACCAACAGCAGTACCAACAGCAGCAGCAGATTTTACTGTTGAAGATGAATCGTTTGCAATAAATAATTTTCTTACTTTTTTACTTTTTCTTCTTTCTCTCTCTCTCTCTTTCTCATTTTCTCTCTTTTTTTTTATTTCGGAAAATTTAATTCGTTGTTAATATTCTCGTAATTTTTCTTATCATTTTCTTATCACAATCACGCACGAAACATACGCATTCACAAAATCATTAAATTGTAATAAAATTATTTGTAAAAAATTTTCCGATTCGTAACCGTATTTTTGGAAAAGAAAAATGAGGGAGGGGGTCGTAGGTGGGGAGGGAAAGGGGAGTGGGGGGAGAAAAGGAAGGGAAAAAAGAATTAAATTTAAAAAAAAAAAAATTTCCACAAAACTACATGAATACGAAATGAAACAAAATAAATAAATAAATAAATAAATAAAGAATGAATATAAATTGTAAAAAAAAAAAAAAAGAAAAAAAAAATGCATTTGCGCGCGAGAGATTGTTTCCGTCGTAGTCGTTGTAGTCGTTGTAGTCGTCGTCTGCTTTCGTCTGCTTCTAAACAAAATGTTCAGTACAGATGCGAACGTCTGCTGCTACGCGTAGTAGCAGATTTTTTTTATAAAAAAAAAAAGAAAAAGAAAAAACGTACAAAAAAAAATTTATTTATTTATTATTATCATCATCATCATAAAAAAACGCACGTAATTTTTTCACTCTCATTCACGCACGACACGCACGCACGCACAAATCGTGTCGTTGTTATGAACGCGTCATTTATTATCATCATCAGTACTAATTAATTAAATTAATTAAATTAACGATAATATGTTTTTAAATTTTTTTTTTTTTTTCAACGCGACGTTTGACGTTCGGTGTGATCAGTAATAATAATAATAATTTGTGTGATTAGAAGTAATAATAATAATAATAATGGAAACTCACGGTGGTAAAGATTCGGCAACAACGTCAAGGTAAATAACAACAAAAAAATAATTTTTTTAATGATAAATTTAAATCGTACGCTCGCGTTTTTTTTTTTTTTTTTTTTTTTTAATTCTCCAGCGAGATTTATTTACGTTTTCTTAATCCTTCCTTTCTCTCTTCCCCTTCCTCCCTTCCTCTTCCCATCTTGTTTGGAAGGTTTTCATCATTATAAATTCTTGATTCCATTAAAATAGTTTTTTATTATTTATGTAATCAGATTGAAGGATGGAATATTAAATAAGAGTGAAAATTTGATGTTTTCGATTATTTATCTCGTGATACGTTTACCTTATGGGAGCAGGGGGGGAAGCAAAATTTTTTTTTTTTGCGGTTTGCGTGGACTTTAAATAATTTATTACGTATTAATAACAATAATAATAATGATGATAATTTTTTTTCTTTTTGTTCGCGATACGTTCGCTTTTTATTTACGGTAAAACTAAAACGTTTATCATTATTATTATTATTATTACTAATTTTTTACGCTTTCGTACTGAATGGAGTTAATTTTTTTTTTTTTATAAATACACCACGTGAGAGTTTAATGACGTATTTTTTTTATTATGTATAGAACGATGATAATAATAATAATAATAATAATAATAATAATAATAATAATGAGTATTTTTAACGTTTATAAAGTTGGAAAACTGGGGGGAAAAAAAAGAAAAATTTAAAAAGGTATTTTTGTTCGATATTGTTAATCCAAGAGATAATCTTTCGATTAGTTAAACCTTTTCCATTCTCTTCTCTCTCTTTTTTTTTCTTCTTAATCGCTTTTCTCCAGTTAAAATAAAAAAAAAGTTTTTTTTGTTGTCGTGACGTCATAATTTAAAACGGTGAAATTTTATTTATTTTAAATTGAATGATTTTTTTTTTTTTTTTTTATTAACGATTAAAAAAAAAAAAAAACTTTTTCAAAATCGAATAAAAAACAAAACAGAAAAAAAAAAGTTATTTTTAAATTCTCTCTGGAGAAAATTCTCTGAAAAATATGTAAGACTGGAATAACAAAAAAAAAAAAAAAAAAAAAAAAAGGAACATGACAAGGTATGCCGTACACGTTTTTTCTTTTTAAAAAAAAAATGGCGGCGGATAATTTTTTTTATTTTTTTATTTATTTTCCATTATTATTTTCGATTTTGTAATTTTAACTCCAGGTGTGATAATGATAATAATGATAATGATAATTTTCGAATGATTTTATAAAGATGAGCGATAAGGGATTTAATTTATGACGTCATTAAATAAAAATTTTCCAAAAAGAAAAAAATTTTAGAACATTTTTTTTTTCGCTCTCTCTCCAGTTTAAATTCAAATCTAAAGATTTGAGGGAGGGGGTGGATGGGTGAAGTGTGAGGGGTGAGGGTAGTATTGGATGAGGAGGAGAAAGAAAAAAAAAGAAGAAAAGTTATTTAACTTTTTTTTTCTTTTTTTTTATTATTTGATTCCCATCGTTATTAGAGTTGATTATATGAGATTCCAATATTTCGAACGGCCATTTAAAGGTTAAACCTTTGTTGACGTAAATACGTGATAAGGTTTTTTGATAAGAAAATCCTTTTTCCTTTTTTCCTTTTTTTCCTTTTTTTTTTACGACGATAATGAATGCTATTTTATCCAACGGGTAAAAAAAAAAAAAAAAAATAGAAAATCTTTTTGCTTTTTTTAAATTCTGCTGATGGAAACACAAAAAAAGAGGAGGAAAGTAGCAGAGGGGAAAAGGGGAGGAGAGTAAAGGGGCAGAGGAAGGAAGGGGAGGGGAGTAGAAAGAAAGAAAAATTTAAGAGTATTAAATAAAAAGGTAAATACATTATTTTAGGCGCAAAAGGTTTTTAGTAGCCATGTGGATTTAAAAGGAAAATATTTTATGTTTTTTTTTACTTTTTTTTTTTAAAAAAAAAAAAAAAGGGGAGGGGAAAAAAAAGAAAATCTTTCTGCATATTATTGAAGGCCTGGAGAAACAAAAAAAGGTTTTTATTGTTTGGGGGAATAAAAAAAAAAAATTAAATAATTCACGCGTTAATAAATGAAATTAAATATAATTTTTTTTTATTATTATTATTCGTTTTGCGCTTTTACGAGGATTATCATCATCATCATCATCAACATTATTATTATTATTATTATTATCATTTCCCTTTTCGCGTCGAAACGTTATAAACATGCATTCCGAGGTTTGAGAAACAATAGATAGAAAATTTATCTTTTTGTGATTCGCGATAGGATTATTGTTATTTATTAACATTTTCTAAAACCACGTGTTTTTTATCCTTTCCGCTCAGTTAATCATCTAATTCCACTTTGTTTTTTTTTCCCCTCCCGATTTATTTTGGATTCCATCAAAGTTTTTTTTTTTTTTTTCGATTTTTGAATTTCAAAAAAATTGAAAAAAAAAATCAAAAATTGAACGAATGATTATTTGTTCCCCCCGGTATTCTCCTCCACGTCCTTTCTTCCCCTTGGAGAGGCTTTTTTAAAAAATAAAATACATAAAAAATTACATACACAAATAAATAAATTAATAAATAAAATTAAAATTCAAAACGGTAAAACGCGCGGAGGGATAAAAAAAAAAAAATTTAAAAAAGAATAATTAATTATTTTTAATTTGATTTTTTTTTTTTGAATCTTCGCAAATTAAAAAAAAAAAAATTTGTAATAATAATAATAATAATGATGATAATAATAATAATAGTAATAATTATCGCTTTTGTTCTTGAAAAAAAGAGAAAAACTAGGAGAAGAAAATAAAAAAAGGTAAAAAAAAAATTCAATTTCGGAAAATGATTCATTATTAAATTGACCGGGGTCAAAGGTCAAAAGTTCAAGTAATTGTTTTCTTTTTTGAACCCCTTGTAACGAAACATTTTAAACTTTGTTTTACTTTTTTTGTACTTTTTATTATTATTATTATTATTATCAAAATTAAAAAACCATTTTAATTTAAATTCGTTTGTAATTTTAATATTTTTTCATAGTGCTGTTGCTGCTGGAAAAAAAAACATTGTTGAATGAGGTTAATGGAAAAAAAAAAATTAGGGCGCTGGAGAAATGTTGTGGAAAAAAAAAAAGTAAAAAAAGAAAAATTATTATTATTATTATCATTATCATTATTTATAATTTATTTATACTTTTATGATTTATCTACCATTTTTTTTTTTTTGTCGAAAAAAGGTTTTTCTTTCTTTTGGTGGAAAAGTTTTTTTTTTTTTTTTTTTTTTGTTCGACGGTTGATTACGTTTTAGATAAATAAACAACTTTTCTCCATTTTTTCCATTTTTTTTTTTTTTTTTACTTTTCTAATTAATTATAATTTTTTTTTTTTTATCTAATCTGAACTGGAGAAAAAAAAGTAAAGTTTGTAATAAAATAATTTTTTTTCAATTCTATCGCTGGATAAAAAAAAATGGGGGTTAATATTAAAAGGGTTTATATGAGCATATGTTAAAAGGTTTGATAATAATGGAAAAGCTTGAAGGGAAAGAATGTAAAAAAAAAAAACTGTTTCGCATATACTTAACTTACGTGAAACGTACGCAATTTGTAGTTTTTAGGGAATGCAAAAAAAAGAAAAAATTAATTTCCAACCGCAAAATTTTCAATTTTTTTTTCTTTTCTTTGTCTCTCTCTCTTTCTCTATTTATCTATCTATTTATCTCTCTCTTTCTCTCACGTTTTTTTTTCGTTTAATCAAAAATCGTAAGTAAAAAAAAGAGAGAGAGAGAGAGGAAGAAAGGAAAAGTTTGATTTTTTTTTTTCGAACGCAAAAAAAAAAATCTGAGTTAATTGGCATGAAAAGTTTTTTTTTTCTCTCTCTCTCTCTTTTTTTTGTGTTTCGGTAAAAACAAAACGTAAGCTTTAAATTCACCTGGAAGGAAGACAGGAAGGAAGGAACAAACAAACAAACAAACAGACAAACAAAGAAAAGAAAAAAAAAAATTTTTTTTTTGTTAATTTAGACATTTTTAACTCTTTCATCTCGTTACAAAAGATTTTCTGTTTTTTTTTTGTTTTGTTTTTTTTTTTTAAATTACTTTGAAATCTTATAAAAAAAGAAAACATCTTAATTACTTTTTTTAAAATTTAATTATAAATTTATTTGTAATTTAATTTCGCTTAAAAAAAATTTTTTTTTTTAATTTAAAAAGAAAAAAAGGAAAAAAAAGGTTTTGCGTGGGAATAATAATTATAAGAATTTGCAACCTTTTTTTAAAAAAAAATCTTTCGCGTTAAGTATCACCCCACGCGCGCGCAAAAAAAAAAATTTTACTCATTTTTTCTCACAGCTTCCGGTTCCGGTTACGCCTTTCGCGCCTCTCATTTCCTCCCTCTTCCACGAAATCATCGACATTTATATCGCACCTCTCATTTATTTCTATGCCAATTTTTCATTTCTAAATCATTTTATTAGTTTTATTACCGCTATTATCGAGTAATTTTTTTTTAAAATTCTTCTTCCACTTTTTTTTTTTCTTTTTTTCTACTTCCACTTTTCTCTTTTTTCACCGTTTAAATTTTTACCTTTTTTTTATGGGTTTTAAATTTAAATTTAATGTTTATTTAACGCATGAATTTTATCATTAATTATTAACTACTTTCATTTTCTCCTCGTCTATTTTCTTTTTCTTCCTTCTCCTCCTCCCCTCCCCCTTTCTCTCTTCGCTTTTCTCTTCTCTCACTTTTTTCCGTTTTTTTTTTCCTTTTTTTTCATTGTTTCTTCCATCTTTTCCTTTGTTTTTCTTTCTCCTCTTACGCCTTCTCTCTGCTTTTCTAGTTTTCCTTTCGTCTTTTCTTTTTTTTTCTTTCTTCTCTTCCCTCTTTTCTTTTTAGAAAAAGAATTTACGCGGCGTTATGAATGATAATTTATCCGAGTGAGTAATAATGTTATATATAACCGCAATAAATTAATTTTTTTTTTTTTTGGCTCCAGACTTTTTTTTTTTTCGAGAAAAAAAAAAATTAAAAAAAATAAATCATAGAGTAAATAAATAATTTTTTTTTTCTTTTTGGGAATAAAATAAAAAACTCATTATAATTTCATGGACGTTTAATATTTTTTTTTTTTTTGAGGGAAACAAAAAATGACGTTTCGCTTATTTAATTGTCAGCAAAGCTCAGCTGTTGGTTTTTTCCTTTTTTTCTTTTTTTTTTTTTTTTAATTTATGACATTCCGAGAAAGAGAAAAAAATTTTTTTTTTTTTTCATTTTATTTAAACCCTAGAAATGATGATAATAATAATAATAATAATTAAATAAAGTTATTAAATGTTTACCAAAAAAAAAAAAAAATTAAAACGAAAAAAGAAGAAGAAAAAGAAGCAGAAATTTTTTTTTTTTTTTTAAATTAAAGTAAAAGAAATTAAATAAGTTTTGAATGATAAATTGCAGTTGAGTCGACCGCCGTCGTGTCAGTAGTTAACCTTGTTAATTAAATATTAACTCGTGCTACCACGTCAAAATTTTTTTTTTTTTTTTGCTCAAAAAAAAAAGGGAAAAAGTTTTTTCCGTTTTTGTTTTATTTCTCGAAAAAAAATAAATTTTCTTTATTATTATTTTTCTTTTTCTTTTTATTCTTTACCTCTCCTTCCTCCCTCGCTCCCACTACCACCCCCCGCCAAAAGTCAGCCCCTCAATTTTAAATCGAAATCAGTTTTTCACGATAAAAAAAAAAAATTTTACATATATATATATATATATATATATATATATATATATATATATATATGTATATAAATTTTAAACACGTTTTCTTCTGTGTCGTAATCAGGAAAATTAGTCGAAATGTTTTTCTTTTCTGTCAATTCGTGATAAAACATCACTTTTGTAATTTTCATCATGGCGGAAATTCAAATCTCAACACGGAAACAACATTTTCTCTGACACGTTTTCCATGTCGCGATTTTCCAAAAAATTTTAAAACGATGGTTCCGTGGCGTCGGAACACGAAATTTGAAAACGACAATCAATTAATTATTAACAAAAAAAAAACAAAGACCTTACGTCATCCTTTCACAGAGTAAATAAACGCGCGCGGGAAATTCAAAAAAAAAAACAATCCGCCATTTTGATTTTTTTTTTTTTTGCTTTTTTATCAAGTTAAAAAAAAATTGTTTGATTTGACCGACGTAGAAAAAAAAATATTTTTATTAAATTATTTTTTCTTAACTACTGATTAACCTTTTCCTTTTTTTTTGTTGCCGTAAAAGGAATAAAAAAGGTTAAAAGTCAAAGGAAAAGGAAAAAAAGAAGAAAAATCTTTTTAACCTAAGGTTTTCTTTTTTTTCTCTGTAATATCAGGGGTTAGAAAGTTTAGTTGATCCTTCGCCTTCTAGTCATCCATCATTCTTATAAACCTTCACCATTACCGCCGCCGCTACCCCTACCACCCCCCGCCTACGTCATCCCTTATTTTACTTCTTTTTTTTTTTCTACTAACCTTTTCTTTGCTCGTTTTTTTTTATTTTTTTATTGTTTCTATAAATTTTTAACCCTAAGCAGCACCACTTTTTTCTGTCATCTTTCGACAGGATAAAAACTTTGATCAATTCAGACATTACAGGATTTTTAACTTTTTTCTTTTCTTTCTTTTTCTTTTTATTCTCCCTCCCCATCTCCCCTTTCCCCCCAAATATATATTTTTTTTCTTTTTCACTTCGATTTTTTTTTTGTTTTTTATATATAAAGAAAGAAACTTTAAAGTTTTCAATTTTTTCTCCTTTTTTTTTTTTGACCATTTTTTTCTTTTTTATTAATGTCGATCTCGATGTTTTCTTACGATTTAAACACATGAAAAGAGAGAGAGAGAGAGAGAAAGAAAAAAAGAGAGGTAGGGAGAGAGGGGAGAGAGAAAGAAAGACAAAAACCATTCGTCGGATAATATTTTAAAATATTAAATTTTTTTTTCTTTTCATAAAGGAAAAAAAGAAAAGCGGAAACTCGGTTGGTTTTCCGGTTTTCCGGTTTTTTTTTTTTAATAACAAAACTGAAATTCTTTAGTTTTTATCTTCTTGAACAGCAGAAGAAAAAATTTTTTTTGGGGGGGAGAGGAGTGGGAAATGATACTTTACGGATAAGACAAAACAACGTCACGACTTGATAAAAATTTTTTTTTTTCGTTAATGGAAAACAATAATAAAGTATTCGGTTTCTTAAAATTTTTTCTTCTGCTTTTTCCCCTTTTCCTTTTCTTTCCCTCCTCTCTCTTTCTTTCGTTTCCCCCACTTCCCCCACTTTGCTTTCTTCTCGTCTTTTCCTTTATTATTTCTTTTTAAGAGATGTTTTAGTAGTTTTCTTTTATATATATTTTCATTTTTAATATTATTTATTTTTTCATTCAACGTAAGTAAGTAAATTAATTAATTAATTAAATAATTAATTAATTACCCTCTCGCGTTTTCAAAGAATTTTCTAGAATGTTTAATTTGGGGGGGAATATAAATAAATTTTTTTTTTGTGTTAGAAAGAAAATTTTCACGCGTTTACCCTCGTACTCACACATACGCACACGCACGCTTTTTCGTTTTTCCTCCTTCCCTCCCCTCATTCTCGTTCATCCGATTTATGAAATCAAATGAATTTATGCGTGTTTGTTGGTTGTTGTGATAAAAAAAATTTACGCGGCCACGCACACACGTACGGGAGGAATGAATGAATGACGTAGAATGTGTTTTCGAAGGGGACGAATGAAAAAACGGTCATTTCCTTTTAAAAAAAAAAAAAACAATTTTATTATTATTATTATTATTATTTTTCCGGCATGTTAAAATTGACGAGGGTGTGAATTGGGCGGAGAAGAGGAGGGGGGAGGTTGAAAAAACTCCTACGTGATTTGTATTCTTTTCTCCCTCCGACCCCACACACACACACATGGTTTGTTTTTCCTTATTAAAATTTTCCATGACCGTTTTCTAAATTTTTACTTCCCGTCGACGCCCCCTTCCTTCCTCCCTCCTCACTCCCATTTCCTTTTTTCATCCATGTATGGATTTATCCATGCATCTTCCGCAATCGCTGATTTTCAATCAGATCACTACTACTACTACTACTATTTCGGTAAGAAGGAAGTAAAAACCCACGTACGTGGAAAAGTTTTATTGCGTTTCCTTTTTTCCTACTTGATATGGCGGAGTCGGTGATGAAAAAGGGAGAGAAAAAAAAATGTTAAAACGAATGTGAAATTTTCTTGAAAGGTTTTTTTTTTTTATTTATCAAGCGAAACTAAAAGCAGAAGAAATTTTTTTTTTTTTTGATTAAAGGCGTGGCCTATTATTATTTTTTTTTTTCGTTTGCTATCGTGTATACGTATGCAATAATTAAAACCAAAATTAATTTTTTTTTATTCATTGCTATTAAATTAATTTTTTTAAATTGTCGATACCTTCAACAGGGTTGCCAACGGTTTAAAAAAATTTTTTTTTCTTTTTTTAATGATTTTTTTCGTTGTAAAAAAAAAAGAAAATTCACGATTATTAACTTCATTAATTTTATTCCCCCCCAAAAAAAAAAGAAAAATCATAGCAGAAGACGAAAAGGTTAGCGGTCAAAGGTTAGTCTTATAAAATTGTTAATGTTTACACGTATAAGGGAAGGGTCGGTATAATAAAGGGTCAACGTATCGTCAATGGTTACGCTTCCGTTTTTTTTTTTTTTTTTTTTAATGTTATTATAAAAAAATGGCGGGAAATTTCAAAAAAAAAAATTTTTCGGGCCATTTTTTTTTCATTCTGGTTTCTCTGACGTATTTTATTTAAATGTAAATAAAAATGGAAAGTTCTAGAATTTATTATTTATAAAA
The DNA here is from genome assembly GCF_000006295.1 of Pediculus humanus corporis. Lineage (NCBI taxonomy): Eukaryota > Metazoa > Arthropoda > Insecta > Psocodea > Pediculidae > Pediculus > Pediculus humanus. The sequence goes on along the minus strand of NW_002987888.1, from coordinate 97,077 downwards.
TAAATTTTTTTATTTATTTGCGTTTAATGACTTATCAATAGATTTCGTGTTTTTTTTTATCGTATTCGCGTGTTTTGTCGTTTTATTACTTGTCCGCCATTTTTTTTCCGACCTCCATTTGTGTCCTTTTCGTTAGTTTAGTATTTTTTTATGACCGAATATTATGGAAAAACTTTAAAATTATTTTTTATAGCCCTCTCCCCTCCTTCCCTTCCTCTTTCTTTCACCCTCCCTCCTTCCACCTCTTTTTTTTGGCGGGGGGAATGAAGGAAAGGAAGGAAAAGTTCAAAAAAAAAAAAAAAACTTTTTTTATTTGTTTTATGATTGATTACCAAGTTTTTTTTTTTTTTTGTTACAAAAGTTAAAAATATGAAAATAATAATAATAATAATAATGATGATGATGATAATGATGATAAGAGGTTTTTTTTTAAGATTCAGGTGAGTTAATTGGATCCATGCGATTTTTCAATTAAAAAAAAGGGGAGGGAAAATTTTCGTGCGCGTTTTTTACGAATGCGTGACTTATCAAATTTTTTTTTTTTATACGTTTTCAACCCTTTTTTTTTTCTCCACCATATTCAACCTCTTTCAACCTTTTTGAACCTTTTTCGACTTATTCGAACTACTACCTTTTAATTTAATCTTTTTTTTTATCTTTCCCGCTTCGATTTCCGGTTTTTTTTTTTTTTTTTTAAATTTGGATTCGAATTTCGATTTTTTTTTTTCTACTTCGAACCTTTTCATCGTTTATTTTTGGGGAGGAAGAGGAGAGGAGAAATAGAAAGGCGGGGAAGGGGAAAGGAGTAAACCTTTTACGAGCATTCCAAAAAAAAAAAAAAGTTTTTTAAATTCCAGTTTTAAAAAAAAAATTTTTTTTTATTACGCGATCCAAACTTTTTTTTTTTTCGTAGGGTGGGGGGAAATGAATGGAAATAAAAAACAATATGGCAAAGGTATATATAAATAAAACAAAGGAAAAGATCACAAAGGAAATAAAAAAAGGAAAAAAAAAGTTTTAAATATGAAAAAACTAATTAAAAAGTTTAAATCGTAAATTTTTTTTTTTTTTTTTTTCAATTCTCCAGTTTTTCAAAATGTTTTCTATCGAATAATAATAATAATAATGATGATAATAATAATAATAATTAATCGTTTGTTATTATTATCGTCGTCATCGTTTAATCGATTTAATCGTTATCAATGAATTTTCATGAATCATTTATTTTGGTTTTTATCACACGTGTTTGCAAAAAAAAATTTTTTTAACGTTTTTTTTTCCGTTATGGAACGAACGATAAATTTTATTCTCATCATTATCATCATCATCATCATCATCATTATCGTTATTAACAAATTTATTTTATTTTATTTTTTTCTTGTAAACTTGAACATTTTCTTTCAAAAGTAAATAAATTCCACGTGTGCGTTTTATTTTTATTTATTTTTAAGTTGAAGTTTTTTTTTTTATTTTTTTTTTTTGTTATTTATTAAACTTGTGACGACGATAAATTTGATTTCTTTTTTTTTTTTTTTTCTTTTGTTTTCTTCTGCTAATTCAGCAAAAAAAATAAAATAAAAACTCAATTTTTATATAAATAAATAAATAAATAAAAAGAAAACATGAAATAAATAAATAAAAAAATTTAATAAGAATTCATTGAAACGGAATTTTAAATTATTATTTTCAAGATGATGGTTTTTAACGGTTTTTTTTTTCCCGTCAGGAGTATAAAAATAAAATGCAGTTAATAATATAAATTATTAGCAGAAGAAAACAACAACAACAACAACAAACGTCAAATCGATTTTTTTTTTTTAAAGTAGAAAGATAAATTTTATGTGAAAAGGTTGATGAACAATAGAAAAATAATATTTCACAAGGTTGAAAATGAAAAACAACAACAACATCTTTTTTCTTTTTTTTTTCTTTTTTCTTCTTCTTCCATCTTTTATTTTATTTTATTTTTTGCTGGAGAAAAAAATGAAAAAAGAAAGAGAAAAAAAGTCTTAGAGAAACGTCAGAAAGAGACGAACTTTAAGCGTGATCGGAAAGTACAATCAAGTACACGTGTCTTCGTAAATTTATAAGAAAAGTTACGACTTTCTTTTTCTTTCTTTTCTTTTTCTTTTATTTTTATTTTTTTATTTTATTTTTTTCCTTTTTGAAGAAAACGAGGTGAAAATGCTTTTTCTATCCAGCTTAAACCTTTTTTTCCATCTCCCCGTCCCTTCCCCTCCTCTCCTTCCACTTCCCTACAGGTCGGGAATATGGTTTTTTTTTTTTTTTTTACTCTTTGCCATCGTGATAAAAAAATTTAATGAAAATTTTCTTTCTTTTTTTTTTTTCTGCTTTTTATTAAAGTTTGTCGTGGAAATTCACTCCCCACTCACTTTCCCCACACTCCTCCTCCTCCTCTTATTCCTTCTTCTTCGATGTGGGTTTTTAAAAAAAAAAAAAATGAAAATTGTTGGTTTTTATCATCACATCATAATTTTTTTTTCTTTCTTTTTTTGTTTTCTATTGTATGTGAATGACGTCATTAATTTTTTTTTTTTTGTGTAATAAAATGTAGCCGACGACAGCAGCTTGAAATCCTGTCGACGGTGCCATTTTTACTCTTTTTTATATTTAAGATTAATAATTTTTTAAAAAGGAAAAAAAAACAATCGCGATTCGACAGGTTTATTGTTTAAAGAAAAAAAATTCTCCAGAAGGATGTAGAGTTCCAGGTTTTCCATGTATTTCAACATCACTTCAACAAACGGTTATAACTATAAACCGTCGACGAAATTTTTTTATAATAATAATAATAATAACTTTGTAAACTCTGGAATTTTTTTTTTTAAACTTTTTTTGTTTTAAGTAAATTTTCATTTTCAAGAATTACAACAACAACAAGATGATGATGATGAAAAAAAGTAATAAGTAACAAAAACAATATATAAAAAATAAGAATGATGATGTTGTGATGATGATGATGATGTTTTCGTCATTAAAACGTCATTATTTGTAATGGATTTCTTTTTTTTTTATAAAATAAATTATTTTTTGAAAACAACTTAAAACTACTTTTTCTTGTTTCAAGACGAAATATTAAATAATAAAAATTAAAAAAAAAAAAAAAACTCGATAAAGTTTTTTCGTCAAAAAGCTTTTGAACGTTTATCATCATCATCATCTCATCGTTTATGCGTGACGCGTGGTGCGTGACGCACACGCACACGCGCGACACGCAAACATTTTTTTTTTTTTTAAGAATTCTTTTAAGAAAATTACCGGCAAACAATTCCGTACGCGTTTTAATGGTATGCGATCAAATTGAAATAATAATAATAATGATTTATTACTTTCCATACTCTTCTTCCTCCACTTTTTTTTTTTTTTTTTTTTTGTTAAACGAGGAGAAATGCAAAGATTCCCACTGAGGTAGCAGGGAATGAAGCAGAAGGTAGCCGGGAGAGTGTGGGACTGAGCCACTACCCGAGTAAAATTTCTGGAGGGTTTTATCCTGTTCGTTTCCTGGAGAGAGGGGCGCTCGCGGGAATTTTAATCTGCATTTGAACCTCAACCTCCTCCACACTAGCGAGGATGTGACTCCCATTCGAGGAAGATCCCGGTGCTTCCCCTTTTTTACCCTTCGAGTGATAACCCCGAGCTGCCACCATAGTTTCTGTCTTTACTCAGACTTCGCAATTTTCCGGAGTGATCGATGTCTGGAGTCGCAAAAGGATGCTAGGTCACTAATTTCCTGATGGAGGTACAAGTCTGCTCTTGTTTAGACGAGCTGCAATTGAACTCCCACTCCCAGGATTTGAACTCACGACTCTCAACTCGGTGGCTTTCGGGCCGATTTTTTCCCTTTTCAGACTCAACCTGGCAACTTCAGGCTCCCCCAAGGCATCCATGTGGAAGCTTAATTTTGTAGGGAACGTTTAGTTAACGTGAGAAATCAACTCCCGGAATCCCCGCCTCTAAATTATCCTCTTTACCTATCCTCCGAGTAGTCGAATTATTAGAATACACTAGCACTTCCGGTTCTTCTTCTTCAACTTCCGGTTCTTCTTCCTCCACTTCCTCATTTTTTTCCTTCGTTTAACTTATGTGATTTAATATAAGTCGGATTTTTTTTTTGAAACGGGAAAATATTAATAATAATAATAACGATTGGAAAAATATGAATAAATAATTTTTTTTTGTTTATTTGTTTCCGGTTTTTTTTCTTTCCGACTTTTCTCGTTTTCCCTATTTGCTGTTGTTCCTATAGCTACAGCTGCATAGTTTCCCTCTATTGAAAAAAAAAAAAAAATATATATATATATATATGCAATAAATTACTGGGAGGTTTCAAAATAATTTTAATAAATCATTTTTTATTTTTAAAAAAACGTATGTTGCATATTTATAACTTTCGTGTAAAATTTTCTTATTAGAATTCGAATGGTAAAAAAAATTTTTTTTTTTTTTTTTACGCGCGAGTATAAATTTTCCTATTCTTCTTCTTCTTCTTTTTGTTAAATTTTATCAACAGATGCTGTCGGATGGTTTTTGATTAATTTTTTTTTTTTTTCAAACTCTTAACCACGAGTAAAGAAAGGAAAAAAACGTCGTGTGTTTGTTTGTTTGTTTGTTTATAGAACAAGAGAAAAAAAAAAACTTAAAAATAACCGTCATTTTCTTTTTTTTTTCTTTCTCCCAAATGTCGCCGGTCGTAAACAAAACATAAATATAATAATTTCGAAACGAGGGGTTGTTGTTGTTGTTGTTGTTAAAGTCGACAGGTACCCGTTGGGACCGTTTGTTGCGTTTGTTGCCAATAAATTTTCAATTTAAAAAAAAGAAAATAATAATAAATTTAATCGTTATAATAGTAAACTACTACGGATACGATTGGGTGGAAACGGACAAACACACACACAGACACACGCACGCACTTCCTGTTTGTTTTGTTTCACATCCGTTTTTATGTTGTTGTTGTTGTAAATTTTACCCCATCCCCTTTTCTTACGAGGGTGATAAAACTGTCATTTTTGGTTTAAGTCAAAACGAAAACCGACCGACGGACTTCTTCTCTCTCTCTGTAGGAAGAAGTTCTTTTGTTGCCATTTTACGTCAACAACGTGCTATCGTTGTAAACTTTTTTTTTTCCTTTTTTTCCTTTTTTCTTTTTTCTTCTTCTCCTTTTAATAATTTTTTTTTTTCCAAAATGTCATTTTCTTTAACGACTTTTCTAAAAGAATCATTCTTCCGCAAACGTGATTTAGAACAATCGTCAATATATATAAATTTTTCTTTTTTTTTTTTCTTATTTTTTTGGGGAGTTAAAATTTTATTATATATATGAAAAAAATAATAATGATAATAATAACAATCGCATCTTATATCAAATCAAAATCATTTATATTATGTTACAGTATAATATATAATATATATTATTATTATTATTTTCATCACATTTTATGATGTTTTTTTTTTGTTCCGGGGGGTTTTCTTTTTTTTTTTTTTTTGTTTTTTGTCTATTTCCGGTAATTGACTTTGAAAAGAAAATTTCTTTGTTTTTGTTTTTTTTTTTTTTAATTTCTTTCTCGTGGACTGTTGTTATTATTATTATATAGTAAACATTTCCTTTTTTTTTTAAAGGAAAAAAATCGTTACTGGAAACGGAAGAAAAATTTTTTTTTACGTGACCTTGAAACACGCGGAAAAATTAAAAAATGGCGGGAAATTTTTTTTTTTTTTGATTGGTTATGAACGATTAATAATTTTTGAATAAATCGATTTTTGTGTGAAATGATAATAATAATAATAATAATAATAATAATAATAATAATAATAATAATAATAATAATAATAATAATTAATCATGGCGTCGGTGAGAGTTTTAGAAATCGAGTCAGAAAAAAAATTTTTTTTTTTTAGAAAAAATGATGAGAATTTTCCTTTGTGTGAGTTTTTTTTTATGTTTATTTCCCACGGGCGACGTTTTTCTTATTAAAATTATCGTCAATGAATAATAGTCGAACGTGAAATTTATATTTTAAATTGACATATCGAAAATTTTTTTTTTTTTAAAAAAATGGCGGGAAATTTAAAAAATTTTTTGCAAGGATTTTCTTTTTATTTATTTATGTGACGTAATATCTGAAATTTTTTTTTTTGTTCAGAAATAAATTTTAAAAAATTATGTATTTTAATTTATAACGTTTGTTATCGATTGGAAATTTTTTTTTTGTTTTGTTTTTTAATAAAATCAACTCCGAATGTAAACAAACAAACAAACGAACAAACAGAAAATTTAATTTTTTTTTTTTTTTGGTAATGGAATAACAACAACAAAAGAAAAGTTTTTTTTTTTATTTTATTTTATATCAAAGAAAAAGAAGATTAAGAAAAAGAAGAAGAAAGAAAGAGAAAGAAAAAAAAAATTTTTTTTTTTGTGCAAAAAGGAAAATAAAAAGGGAAAAAGGAAAGGAAAAAAAAACTGCGTAAAAGGAAAATAAAAAAAAAAAGAAGGAAAAAAAATTTTTTTTTTTTGGATTGACATAAGAATGGCGTGCAAGGTAAATAATGAAACTTTGGATTTCGTGACTGGAAACATTTTTTTTTTTTTTACCCTCCAGCAGGAGCAATGGAATTGCTGTTGTTGCTTATGCGAGTGTCGCGTTATTATCATTATCTGCATCTCTCTTAACTACTTTCGTTTTTATTATTATTATTATTATTATTTCTTTTAACTTTTTATTGTTTGATGCATTTGCTGCGGGATAGAAAAAAAAAAAACTTAATGGAAAACAAAAACAAAAACAAAAAACTTGATGATTTATTTTTAAATTTAATCGCGAGTATTATACGGCCGCCATTTTGAATTCCATGTTTAAAAATCTATTTCGATTCGTTTTAATTTTTTTTTATCGTCGTCGTCACTTTAAAATACACATTCGTGATGTGTTTTAATCACGAGTGACGTCATATTATTATTATTTTTTATTTACCGTAATAAAAATTCAGTTTTTCCGATCCTTTTTGTAACGAAAAAAGGTTTAAAGGTTTTCTTCTCTTGTCGATCGTAAACATTAAATTACTATAAAGTTGTCAAAATAAATAAAAATAAAAAACAAACTTTTTTTTTTCGTATTTAATCATATCACGTTTGAAAACATAAAAAACAGGATGAAGAAGGGAAAAAAATTTAACCGGAAGTTAAATTTTCATTCGAATGAAAACGATCGAGGAAGGAAGGAATCATTATGACGTAATCAAAAAAAATTTTTTTTTTTTTTAACTGGAGGAACCCAAAATGGTGAAACGGAATGCGGAAAAATTCTATTTTACACACAAGATTGACTACTAGATAATTTATCAAAGTCTAAAAAAAAACAGAAAAAATTTTTAATTTACAAAGGAAAAAAAGGAAAAAAAAGGAATGGAAAAGGAAAAAAAACATCGAACGACGACAAAACAAAAAAAAATAAAAAAATATTTTCATCCTTTTCCTCTTTCCCATCGTCCTCATTTATTTTGTTTATCTTTTTTTTTTGTTTTTTTGTTAATTCTGCAGCCACGTTATGTTTTTTTTTCTGTCGAAAGTGGCAGGAAGTAATATTGCTTTTTTTTTAAAACAATTTTTCACTTTTTTTTCTTCTTCTCCGGTCCGTCGTTCGATCGATTACAAATACGTGAAAAATTTTTTTTTTGTTTTTTGAAAAAAGAAAACGTCATCAGGTAGAAGGGGAAAGGAGGAGTGAGGGGAGGGGAGGGGAGAGAGGGAAGGGGGTGGAAAAAAAGCAAAGACATAAAAAAAAATAAAAGAAAAAAGGATTCCATTAAATAAGTCTTTTGAAGTCTTTAAATCGGTTTTAAACTGGAAATAAACGTATTCCTTAGGCAAAATCGGTCTCGTTTAAAATAAAATGGAAAAACAGAAAAAAACAGAAAAAACGATGATAATACGATGGAGAAAAAAAAAATAAAAAAAAGACAAAGAATAAGGAAAAAGATGAAACAGAAAATGTGGAATGGGAGGGGCAAGGGGAGGGAGGGAGAGAAGGAAGGGAAGAACCAAAATAAAAAGATTTTTTTTTTTTTTATACGGACGGTGGAGAGGCTGGAGCCGAAAGGAAGGAAGGAAGGAGGGAGGGAGGAGGTTGACGATTGAAGGGGATTTTCCAATTTCACACGTCTTGATTCCACAAATCGTCAGCCCTGGAAAACTTTTCCAAGATTTTCTTTTTTTTTTCTTTTTTTTTTAAAAATAAACTTCACATTTTTTTTTTTTTTTTTAAATTTACATTCCTAAATATTTAAGTTTTGGGTAATTAACCTTTAATTTCGCCATTTTTTTTCCCTCTCTCTCACTCTCTATCTCTCTTACTCTCTCTCTCTCTCTTTCTTATTCTTATTCTTTTTTATTTTCTTTTCGACTTTTTTTTTAAAATAAAATTTTATTTAATGCCTTCGAGATTAAATGCAGACTAACAAAAAAAAAAAAAAAAACTTGTGGAGGGGGAGGTGAGGGTGGAATGGGGTGAAGGGAGGAGAAGGGAGAGGTCGTTATATTCGGTGAATCGTGAAAAAAAGAAAGGAAAGAAAAAAGAAAATTACAATTTTAATTGTGTGACTGAAAAAAATTTTGGGCATTAATGTTATAAAATTCAGCGAAAAAGAATTTTCCAGTTTTTTTAAATTGGTTTTCCCGGGTTTCACCCCTTTCCTTCTCCTTCCCCCGCCACCTCCTCTTCACTTTTTTCTTCTTTTTCTTGTTATTCTACTTCTCTACGCGGAAGAAAATGAAAAAAAAGAAAATTTTTATTTATTTTCGTTTGTTTTTTTTATTAACTTAAATTCAAATAAAAAAATTTGTTTGTTTGTTTTTTTTTGAGCACGACGGAAATCGAATAATTTTCCCGCCATTTTTTTAAAAATCATACCTGAATATATTTTTTAAATGAGTTCGTTTGTCAATTTTTTTTTTTTCTTCTCAGGGCTTCGCAAAAATTAAATTTGTCATCTCCTCATCGTCGTAAACGTCACGCATCTTTGGATGATGATGGAAATAAGTCGACCGGATTTACTGGAACAATTCATCGAACTCCGCCTCCGATGCCTCCAGCACTTCTTCGTAGGATAGGAGTTAAAGAAGTTACGGGAGTCGGAAAGGTGAGTGAAAAACTTTATTTTTTTTTACTCTCCCTTTCTCTCTTTTCATTTTCTCCGAGGCAAATCAACCAAGAGTTTATTTTCCCTTGAGTTAATATAAATACTACGATTGGGGGGGGGTTTTTCCGGGAGTTAGGAAATCATTAAAATTTACCGAATAACGTGAGTGATGAATACAAAATAAACTGGAAAATGTCGTACATCGTGCACATACGTACGTATAAGAAAACGTCGTTGCCATTTTACATTATTAAGAATTCATATCGAGTCGGATAATTTTTCCTCTCTCTCTCTCTATCTTTTTTCTGTCTTTTTTTTTATTTTGCTGGAAAAAAAGGAAAAACAAAATGAATATTGAAATGATGATGATGATTTTACAATTTTTGTATTCCGTTTTGGTTTTGTAATTTTGATTCTGTCAAATTTCATTAACGACGACGATGAATTTTGTTCGGGAGTAATAAAAAAAAAAAATCTTACGTTACGCGAGTAATAAAATTACCCGTGAGTAGTTATTTAATACCCCCCACGTGCCCCTTATCCCCTCCTCCCCCTCTTTTGAGCAATGATAATTAAATTGAGTAATTTTTTTGCTTGTTCGTAAGTTTGAATTTGACAAAATTTTCTAAAAACGTTAAAGAACAACGACGGACTAAATTAAATTAAGAAGAAGAGAAAGAAAAAACAAACAAACAAACAGTACAAAACTTTCCGGTTGTTTCTTTTTTTAAACAGATTTGATTTTTATCTTCGAAACAATTACGACAAACAAAAAAACAAACAAAAGAGAAAAAAATGAGATTTTTTTTTGCTTTGTTTTTTGTTTTCGAAAGAGGACACGCGCGTGCGTTCACGCACGCACGCACGGGGTTAAAAAAAAAAAATTGGTCGAAAATAAAGTCCTTTGAGTGTTTCTTTGAATGGAAATGATAATAATGGAAAAGGAAACATGACAAAGGAAAAAAGTCATACGTTATTTTCTTTTATTCAGAAAAAAAAAAAAAAAAAAAAAAAACTTTTTCCGGTTTTCGACGGCGGAATTTAACGCCGGTTTATGATTTTTTTTTCTTCTGCTTTTCTTACTTGCCGTAGGGTGCAATTACTAACATTTTTTTTTTTTGATTATATTCAAAATCTATTGCATGGGGGGAGGTGGGGGCGTGGCGGAAGTGGGATTGGGGGGCGGGCAATAATAAATGTTAATATCTTAACTTTTTTTAGTTTTTTTCTTCTTAACTTTTTTTTTTTTTTTTATCGTGACTTTATCTTTTTGTTTTGAATTTTTTTTTTTTTCGTAACGTTTATGTTTGTTGTTTGTTTGTTTGTTTGTTTGTCTGTTTGTTTTATTTTACTTTAAAGGAAAATGGCCATTTTATATTTGTAAAAACGGAAAAAAAAATGTTTAAATCGTTTCGGACAGATTTTATTCACTTTTCTTCATGTTGTTTTTTTTTCATTTTCTTTTTGTTTTAACCCCCTCTCTCTCTCTCTCTCTCTCTCTTTGTTTCTTTTTCTTACGTACGTAGGTAATTCAATAGAAAATTCCATGGAAAACCATGTTAGTTAATGTGTGAAGGACATTTTAATTTAATTTTTCCCTTTTTCCGTTTTCCCTTTTTTTTTTTTTTTTATGATCTTTTCCAATTAAATTAACATACCAATAAAGTTTTTCCTTTCAACGCAACCCCCCTAAAACGAATCTCGAATTTTCTTCTTTTTCTTCATCTTTATTTTTCCTTCTGCTTCTTTTTCACCCTTGATGTATTTTTTTTTTTTTTTTTTGGATTTTTCATCGATTCTACACTTTGTAAAATTCGAGAGATGAGAAAAAGGAGTCAAAGGTTAGAAAAATAATAAAAAAAAAAAGAAAAAAAATATTCGATAGACATTTTTATTTATTTCGAGTACTCGAGGGGTGACAGAAAAAAAAAAAATTATTGATTATGAATTTTTTTTATTATTATTTTTCTTCTGCCACGTTTATTTTATTTAAATTGAAAATAAAAAAAAAAACTTGCGTGTTTGTTAAACGAAAATTTCTTTCTGATTTTTGAAACGAAATTTATTTTTATTTAAATTTAAAAAAGAAAATGTTATAATTTTTATTTTTCTGCTGCTCCTGTTGTTGTTTGTCCTAATTCTTAATTTGGAAAACGTTTGTTGATGGCTGTAGTAAAAAAAAAAAAAGGCATAAAAATAATTACATTTCCATCAGAGTTTTATTTATTACAGTCAGTCATCGTTCTCTCTAAATTTATAACAATTTGTTTTCGATCATTAACTTTTCTATTTCGCATCGTCATCATCATCATCATCAACCTAATTTTCTTTCCCTGCTGTTGCAGGAGTAATAATAATGAATTAACAAAAAAAAAATCGTGCAGATGAAATAACGTTCGTTTTTTTTTCGCTCGAACAACAGCAATAATTTTGATTTCGCGTGACGTCATAGAATTTTGCGAAATCATTTTTTTTCGATTCGATTCTACGATATAATTAACATCCACTTTTTGTTTGTTGTTGTTGTTTACAATTTTAAAAGTTGCAAAGACTATATAAAAATGTATGAATTTCGTTGTTTGTTGTTTGTTGTTGTTGTTGTTGCGCCCACGCGATGATCAAATTTATTATCTTTACTTCTTTACGCGCGAGAGAGTGAAATCGACCAACTGTTCATCGTTTGTCGTCTTTTTTTTTCGTAACTTAAATAAACGTATAACATAATGAAATTTTACGTTCACAAACTTGATAAAAAAAATAATAATAATAATAAAAAACAAATTTTCCATAGAGAAAATAAAATAATAATAATAATAATAATAATCGAATTTTACAAAAATGATTGATTTATTTTTAAGGGTGACCGCAAATGATATTTTTTTTTTTTAATAAATTCAATAATAAAAAAATAAAATTCAAATTTTCCCGCGTTTCGTCTTATTCCACGTGCGAGCGTGGAAAAAAAAAGAAGGAAAGATAAAAAAAAAAAAATAAGAAAACCATGTTTCGATTACGGTCAAAGGAAAATGAAAAAAAAAAAGTTTTACCAAAGGGAAAAGAAAAACGCATAAGGTGGCTTCGGTGGGTAGCCCTTAATAATTGGACTCGAAGAAACGTCTAGAATTTGAAATGAAGATGAAGAATGAAAAGGAGAAAAAGAAGAAGATGAGAGAGTGAGAGAGATAGAGAAAAAGAGAGAGAGATGAACGCGTACAGGACGAAAAAAGAAAAGGAAAAGTTTTTTTTTTTTTTTTTTTTTGGAAAATCGATATTTGTCAAGATTCCCGTGACTTTATTTTAACATTTTTTTTGACTTTTCTCTTTCTCTCTCTCTCTCTCCTTTTTTTCGCTTTTCCATCGATTTTCTTTCTTTTTTTTTTTAAACGCAAGAAAAATTATTTTTATCAATGATTGATAACGCGCGCGATAACAAAAATTAAAAAAAAAAATCACACTCGGAAAAAAAAAATTTTTCCTTTTCTTTTCTTTTCTTTTTTATTTTAATTGTTTTATTTTTGCTTCATTTAATTAAATTCATTATTATTATTATTATTATTATTATTATTATTATTATCATTATTATTCTCGTTACGTCATCGTCTCCGTCGTGACAATGATGATCATCATCATCATTATTTTTTAATAAATTAAAATTTCAATGCACATAATTTTTATTAATTAAAAATTGTTATTAAAATCTACAAAAATCTTCTCATTTTCATTTTCATTTTCATTATTATTATTATTATTATTATTATTATTATTATTATTATTATTATTATTATTATTATTATTATTATTATTTTTCTTCTCCGGCCCCTTCATTTTCTTCTTTTTTTTTCTTTCTTTCTTTCTTTATTGGATTAATTATCATTTAAATTGAATGGAAAAATCTTAACAATACTTTTATCAATTAATTCCAGTTACTGGAAACTTTTGTTTAGAAAATAAAAAATAAAAATTATTATTATTATCATCATTATTATTTTCTTTAAAATTTAAAATTTAACGCTTGTTATTATTATTATTATTATTTTTTTTTTTACTCATTATTTTGTTTCGTATTTGTTGTTTTAATTATTATTATTATTTAAATTTTGAAATTTTTCGATCGTATGAATTTGATAGTACGATAAAAAGAGATAGAGAGAGGGTAAGAGTGAGAGAGAAAAAGTTTATTTGTTTAAACAATTAAAAAAATTAAAAAATTAAAAATTAAAAAGTTTTTCGTGTGTGTGTGTGTGTGCGGGTGTCTAACAGGAACAAAGAGGGGGAAAAAAACGAAACGAACGACAGGAGACACAAACTGAGTGACAGGTTTTTTTCCTTTCATCTGTAAAATGTAAAGGGAAAAAAGGAGGGGGATGAAGGGAAGTGCGGGTGAGACGTGGAGGGAATGAGGGGAGTGAAGGAGAGAGAGAGAGAGGGCAGAAGAGGGAAGGGAAGGAAAGTTGCAAAAAAAAATGGAGAGCAAAAAAAACCGACGTCGGTTTAAATTTTGGCCCGTTGTTTTAGTTGTTGAAAAATTCTTTGTTTTCTTCATTCAACGTTTGCGGTCACACTTCTCATCAATTTTAACCTTTAACCCTTAACCCTTGGCTGACCCCCTTGGGGGTTGTAATAAACCAAGATATCTTTAACTTTTACATTTATCATTTCCGACCGAGTCTTGTTTTGAATTTTTTTTTTTTTTTAAACTTACGAATCGTCTCCGTCTCTTTCAAACCTAGAAGGAATTTTTAATTTTTTTTTTCTCCCTCACCCCTCGGAAAAATAGTGTGGAAAGGGGAAGGGAAGAGGTGAGGGTGGGGGGAAAAATTTGACACCCGACGACGGGATGAGAAGGGGAGGAAAAAAAATGACCTTAAAACTCTCGCAGCCAAAACGGTCATAAATCGAATAAAAAAATTTTTTTTTTTTTAAACACTCGCGGGAATGTTACCATCATTATTATTATTATGAAAAAATCTCGAGGGATGACGTAACGGGGGGAGTGGAAGGAGAAGGGGAGGGTGACACGTACATGATTACTCTGACTTAATTGTCCGTATAATGTTCATCAAAAGCAAAAAAAAAAAAAAACGAAGGGAAACCCATAAATATGAAAATGCAAATATGAGGGGTGTCTGTGTGTTTGTTATATGCGTTTGTTTATTCGTTCGTTCGTTTGTTTGTTTGTTTTTCTGTTTGTTTCCTTATTATTATCATCATTTTTTTTTTTTTTTTAAATTAACCATTATCGAAAAAAAAAAAGAGAGAGAGAGAGAAACGGTCGCAACCTTTTGATTAGATTTAATAAAAGATCTGGGGTTATAAAAAGTTATGAATAAATTTTTTTTTTTTCACCAAAACTATTTTTCCAGCCTGGAGCTAAAGAAAATAAAAAAAAAAAAAATTTTTTTTATCGTTTAAAGGATTTAAAAAAAAAAAGAAAATTTCCGCTTTCTAAAAAAATAAATATGCCTAATAATAGTTTTAATCAGGCTGGAGAAAACCGCTTGGAGCTGGAAAATGTGTGTGAGAGAGAGAGAGAAAAAAAGAAATTTCGTTTATTTTTTTTTTTGTCGTCTGCAAAGATTTTATCTTTTTTTTAATTTAAGCGAATTTTTTTTTTTCGTTTTCCAAAATGAAAACTTTAAAGTTTAGTTTAATATTTTTTTTTCCTCTAAAAAAAGAAATTAACCGGAAATGGAAAACAAAACGAAAAAAAAAAAATTTATTTAAATTACATTACGCGTATATTTTTATTTTCCCATCCTTTTTTCACTTTCATGGAAAATTATGGAAAATAAAAAACGTAAAAGGAATATAAACGCACGTTATCATTATTATTATCATCATCACTATTATTATTATTATTATTATTATTATTTAATATTCGATAGTTGATTTGATGACGTAATTTTTCCCGTAAAAAATTTTTCATAACGAATTCCATAGAGTAGACAAAAAAAAAAATTTCTTTACTGGAATTTCCAAAAAAAAAAGCAAAAAAATTTTTTACCGAAACGTGTAAGTAGAAAAAAATAAAAAAAGTTTTAATCGCTTTTATCGATTGAAAAAAACTTTTCCTTTGTTTTATTATTATTATTATTATTATTATTAATTATTCTTGTCACTTTTTTTTTAAGTGTTCCATTCTCTCTCTCTCGCTTTCTCTGGAGAATAATAAATAATTCAAAATAGCCGGTGACACGTTCTTTTTTTTACTTTTTGGACAAAAAAAAAAAAGAAATCAAGATCGATATCTTTCTTGGTCATCAACGACAACGACAACGTCGTAAAATCTGTCAAAAACTTTTTTCTGGAATTCCAGAGAAAAAAAAAACGGAAAACAGGAAACAAATCGACATGCCAATCTATCATTAAAAAAAAAAAAAAAATTATAAAGCTCGAAATTCGTTTGACTGTTTGATTATTATTAGTACTATTATTTGTTTGTTTGTTGACGTGGTATGAGATGATGAAATCGTGGCATAAGAAAAAAAAAAAAATTTTTTTATTTTTGTTCGTTTCGTCTTTGTTTCCGCCGATGGATTTTAATCCTTTCTTCTTTCCTTTTTTTCGGTTGTTTATTATTATTATTAAATAGTTTACGTTTAATCGAATCTATTTTTAAAATACAGTGGCAGCAGTAGAAGTAAAAGAAGGAATAATGCTAATAATAATAATAATCTGACCCCCCCTTTTTTTTTTTATATAAAGCGACGTTTCGTGCTCGAAGGAATTTTTGTGACAGGTTTCTGATTAGCCCAGCCTTTGTGTCAGCTGTCTGCTCTTTTAACACTTTTAATGCTTTTTATGTCCGACTTTTTTTTTTTTTTTGAAATTTTTGTTTCGTTTGTTAATTCCCCCCCCCCCCGTATTTCCCCCCATTTCTTTTTTTCGTTTCAAAAATTAAAATTAAATTTATTTTTACTCCGTTTACCGTGATGATGATGATGATGGTAATATTAATTATTTTCATGCATCGCGAATCTTCGCCGACGATCGGTTCAAAAATCCTCTCCAGCGAAATTCCCGGAATTTTTTTTTTATTTTTTTGACGTGCGAATTTAAATAATTTATAATTTTTTTTATAAGAAAATTAGTTTCGCTTATTGTTTTCTTACGGTGTACGAATATTTTTTAAAAATTTTATTATTGAAAAAATTGAAACGGACGAACGTGAAAACGGAAACTGTTTCGCAAAATAAAAAAAAATAACAAACCGGAAAGGATTTCAAAGGGAGGGAGAGGAAAAAAGGGATGAAGGGAGGAAGAAGGTGGAGGGAGGGGGACGTTTCGTGAATTTTATACCACCTGGCACAAAAATCGAACATTTAAAAAACAATGGGGGAGGACACACCGGTGAAACCGGCGTTTTTTAACCGATCAAAATTTTTAAAAGTATTTCCATGTTTTCCCTCGAAGGCATATATCCATTTTACTTTAAATAAAAAAAAGGTTGTTCTGACGTCATCGTCGTCGTCGAACCTTTCTTTTGTAACATTTAAAAACTTTTTATTTTATTTTATTTTATTATTTATAAAAAAAAAAAAAAAGTACGAAACGGAAGGAAACGGAAAATGAAAGAAAATTTTTGACGGGTTTTGAATTTCATTTCATTTTTTTTTTTTAAATGTAACCACGACAGAGAAAGAGAGAGAGAGAGAGGTAAAAAGAGAAAACAGAGAGAGGGGGAAAAAGAGTAAAAGAGAGAGAGAGAGAGAAAGAGAGAGGCTACAAAAACCTTTTTTTTTTTTTTTTTTTTTATGAAATATGTCACATTTTACTTTTTTTTCGGTTTAAAAAAAAATCCTGGAGGATTATTATTATTATTATTATTATTATTATTATTATTATTATTATTATTTATTTATTTATTTATTTTAATTTTTATTATTTATTGCCATCGTTTCGTTTCGTTTTTTTTTTTTTTCGTTCGAAATTGATGGTAAATTTATTCTGGAAGAATTAATTTAATTTTTTTTCGATGGTAATAAATTTTCCGTGATTTCCATGACGTCACGACCCAGACGTGTTTCCGGTTTCGATTTGACCGTTTGAAATCCTTCGAAACTTTTAAAATTTATTCCTGGAGATTTTAAAATCGGAAACGTGTATTCGCTGTCCAATAATCATCTTATAATTTTCTAACATTCTAAAAATTTTCCTGGAAAATTATTATTATCATCATCATCATTCATGAAAATTTTTTTTTTTTTTTAAAAAGGAAATAATAATTTTTATTATTATTATTTTCTTCTTCGCAGTTTATTTTATTCGTTTTTCGCATAGTTTTTTTTTTTTTAGTGTCGAAACGAGAAAATTTATATACAAATGGGAAAATAAATTTTTGTTTTATTAATGTTAATAATAATAATTATTATTATTATTATTTCTGTGAAAAGTTTAATGAATGTTTTTCTTTTTATTTTTTTAAATTTTCAAAGTTTTGAGAAATTTTACATTTTCACTTCGACTGAAAAGGAAAAAAAAAGGAAAAAAAAGGAAAACGCATATAAAGTTTAAAAAACTAAAATTAGTTATATCAAGTTTTAAATGGAAACTTTTCTCGGTTAAAAAGTTGCCACCTAATTTTCCACTTTTCTTTCGTTTTTACAACTTGTACTACTACCACTACTACTGCTGACACTACTACTACAATAAACTTTAAGAATAATTTTTTTTGTGCGTGTTAAATAATAATAATAATAATAATGGAAAGAATGAAAATTCAAATAAAAGAGTCGAAAATATTTATATGTGCATATTGTAAAAATTTTCCGGGAGGAAAATTTAAAAAAAAAAAAAAGAAAAAATCTTTTTCTTCTTTTCTCTCTTACTATTCTCTGCCACTTTTTTTCTTTCTTTCTCTGCCTCTTTCATCGCCAAAGGGTTAACGAGTAAGGTACGGTTATGAGAGAGAGAGAGAAAGATGGAAAATTTTAAAGCGCAGTATGTTGTGTTAAATTCTCCAGAGTGACATCGTCTGCAATTATAATAGAAAGGGTTTTACCATCTCGTATTGCACGCTTGGGCATCATCAAACCCCTTCTCCTCTCCCTTCCCCTTCCGGTGTCGGGCACTTTGCAATCCTATCTACCCTTAATAATAATAATAATAATAGTAATAACGCAATGAGGGGTTTTTGACAGTTTTCACTATCGTTTCAATTCGTTACGTCATACGTGAACGCCTTTTAATTACGTTCGTGACCGCAATTAATCAAACGTAATTTTATTTATTTATATTAATGCGAACAACGCATTTTGTCGCGGAATGATAATGATAATGATAATAATAAATAAAAAAAAAAAACTTTTAGGCGTTCGGATGAGTTGATTCCGATTATTAATCACCTTCTTTATAAACTCTCACTCGCTCTCTCTTTCTCACATTCTTTTTTTTTCTCTCACTTTTTGTCTCTCTCCTTTTTTTTTCTTTGACTGTCTCTCTTTTTTTTTTCTCTCTCTACTTCTCTCTCTTTTTCTCTATTTCTCTATGTCTTTGTCTGTCTTTCTCCTTTTGTATTTTTCTCTTTCCCTTTATCAATCATATTCCTTTTCTCTTTTCTCTCTCTCTCTCTTTCTTTCTTTTGTTTCCTTTCCTTTTCACTTTTTTAAGCTCCCTTTCTTCTTTCGCTGTCTTCATCTTTGTATTATTCATCGGTTTTCTGATTATTTACTTCTTTTTCAAAATAAAAAATTAAAATTTTTTTTTTTCCAATAAATTACCAATTCAATGATAACAAAAACAACAACAACTACAACAACAACAACAACAACAACAACAACAACAACAATAATAATAATAATAATAATAATAATAATAATAATAATGATTTGAAAAAGATTTTGAAATCGGTTCACTTATAAAATACTTTTAAATAATAATAATATTATTTTATCTAAAATATATATATAATAAAACCTTTTTTGTCGTTTCCTTTGAATTTAAAAAAAAGGATAAAAAGGAAAAAAAGGAAAATTTAGAACAATAAAAATTCAAATGGAAAATAAAAAACATTTATGGAAAACAGATAGTAAAAAATATAAAAAATGAAACGACTTTTGAAAGTTTTTTTTTTTTTGTTTCTCTCTCTCCCCCTTCCCCCCTGATTTCATTTTTCACATTGTCTTGATTTTTTAAACATGGAGAATAATAAAAAAAACCGGAAGTAGTTTCGATTATTTTTTTTGGGGGGGGGAGAAGGAAGAGAAAATAAAAACAATTAAATTTGTGAAATCATTTTCTAAGTTGTATAAAAAAAAAAAATTTTGAACACGTGTGCTTAAAACGAAAAAAAATTCCAGAAAAACCCAGTTTTGGTTATTTGCAAAATTCCAGATTTATCAAACCCAGAAGAACAATGGGGGGGGAGAAAGATAAAAAAAATTATAAAATTCTGAGTCAGCAACAGTATTTGAAATATTTTTTCTTTTTTTTCTTTCCATTCCGTTCCATGAACTTTCGCAAAAAGTTTCATATATATATAAAACTGGAAGCAAAAAAAAAAAAAGATTGAGTGAAAGTCTGGAGAAAAAACCGCATTAATTTTATTATGGTTTATAAACCCTGGAGAAGAAAATTTTCGAAGAGTTTCGAAAACGAAGTTACCGCGGCCACATGTAAAGAAAGAAAGAAAAAAAAAAATTTCCTTTTTTTTCCCTCGACGGGGAAAAAAAAACTGGAAAAAGAAAACAAAACAATTTTTTTTTCTCCAAAAACGGAAGTAGAAGGAAAAAAAAAGAAGGAATCGAAATTTCATTTTTTGTTAAACTTGAATTTCCGACAGTTGCGCGCGTTTTTTTGTTTGATTTTTATTTACGTCAAAATTTATTAACAGTAACATATTTTTCCCCCCGCCTCCCGTTTGTTTTATTACCGCTCTTTCGTAAAAAAAAAAAAAACCATAAAAATAAATTTATCTATCTTTAACATTATTAATTTAAGCGTTTTTACATTTAAAACACAAAACAAACAACAAACGCCAAAAATACAAAAAAAAAATTTTTTTAATGGATTTTTTGAGTTAATCAAAACATCGTTTAAAATATATAATTTTTAAAAACATTTTCGAACGTGAATTATCATCATCATCATCATCATCATTATTATTATTATTATTGTTATTAATTCAGTTCGTTTGTCGTGTCAGATTTTGTTTGGATTTTTTTTTTTCGGTTTTTTTAAGATCAATCCAAACAAAAAAAAAAAAATTCGTTAAAAAATAATAATTGTCGAGGATAAACTTTTCAAAAATTTTTAATTATTATTATTATTATTATTATTTCGAAATCCATTTCCGCCGGAAGTTTTATTAAAAAAAAAAAACATTGCTTAATCTACTCATTTTTGTTAAAGAGAAAAGAAAACAACCGGAAAAACAAAGATAAAAGGATAATAATTCATTAAAAACAACAACAACAACACTTTCTCTTGCCGTTTGTTTGTTTTTTTTGTTTGCCGCATCGGTTTTACCTCCTCCCCCTCCTCCACTCTCCTCTCTCCTTGAGAAATTCGATATATCTCGAAACTTTTTTTTAAATTCTCTCCCCCTCCCCCTCGTATAATATATATGCATCGACGTTAATAATTTTTTTATTAATTAAAAAAAAATTAATAAGAAGACAGACAGTAAGAAAAAAAAAGTAATAAAACTTTGGGTTTTAATTATTATTATTATTATTATTATTATTATTATTATTATTAAAAATTCAAAGGAAAAAAAAAAGGAAAAGGAAAAAAAGGAAAGAAAAAAAAATTGAAGGGAAACAAATAAAATGTGGCGCCTTTTGAAGGAAAATTAATTGCAAAGAATGTTGTTTGTTGTTTGTTGTTGTTGTTGTTCTCTTTTGATGCGGAGTTTAATCTACCGAATATAAATAATAATAATAATAATAATAATAATGAATATTTAAAAAAATTAAAATAAAATAAAATAAAAAAAGAGAGAGAAAGAGAGAGAAATAAAAAGTTTCGAAAATAAAGATGGAAAAAGATGGGAAACCATTTAGAAAATTAAATGTTTCGCCCCTGGTTTTTCATCTTTAATACTCTTTTTTACCACCCCTCCCCACACCCACTCTCCCCTCCACTCCTCCCCTGTATTTTCTTCGTTTCCTTTAACCAACGGGGGCAAAACAAAAATTTTAACGTTTTTTTTTTTTTATGAAAAAAAAATTTGGAAATTTTTTTTTTTGACTTTTTCCTGGAGAATATCCAGCCGACGGAAGGTTTTATCACATATATATTATCATTATCATTCGTAGTTTATCATTTTGGTGATTATTACACTCCCCGTGATTATAATGAAAATAATAATGACTATTTAGAAAATTAAATTTGTCATCGTAGTAGTTTCAAACTATTTTTTTTTGTTGTTGTTAGATTTATTTATTTTAATGTGTGCCGCCATTTTTTTTTATTAGCGCCATCATCGCCGCCGCCGCTGCCGCCGACAAATTTTTCTAATTTTAATTATAATTGATTCATTCAAATATTTTTATCCCGTTTGTTTTTTTTTTTTTGAACGTTCTAGAAATTTCCATCATTTTTTTTAACGGATGCAAATAAATAATAATGAATGACAAAAACAAAGACATTTTTTTTACACACACACTCTCTCTTTATCTCTCGTCTCTCTTTCCCCTTTTCTCTCTGTCTTTCGCGTGTCTCTTTCCTCCTCTTTCTCTTTGTCTTTCTTGTGTCTCTTTCCTTCTCTCTCTCTCTCTCTCATCTCTAATCATTCATGTAAATTCGTGAGTAAAACGAGGATTACGTTCGGTGCGTCGCCGCTCATTCACCATCCATACTTAATTCTTATTGTTTTTGTCCTCAAACCTTTTAAATAAGCCTAGGTGGATTTTGTGATTTATTACGAACCGTTTGTTTCTTTAATAATACTTACCGTGTGAATAAAAACAAACAAACGAACAAACACGTCGGACTTTTATTAAAATAACAAACAAAATGTTAAGTTTTTTTTTTTGTTTTAACCAAAAACTCCATTGTTGTGTTATACATTCATTTTATAAAAGAAAAGAAAGAGAAAAAAAGAAAAAAACAATTTGAATATAACCTGACGGAAAAAACAATGATAATAATAATAATAATAATAAAGAGTAAACGATGAGGGAGTAACAAAAAAAAAAAGAAAATAATAATAAAAAAACAATTCTGATAAGAAAATTTGATAAGAACAAACGAGAACACAATGGTTACAAAAAATGAAAAGAAAAAGACAATTAGAAGTTGAAAATTCATCCCCTCCCCCCACTCGACGACTACGCTGGTACCACCACCACCACCATCTTTATGTACATAATTTTATTATTATTATTATTATTATTACTCGTAATTTAGTTTTTTATAAAAAAAAAAATGAAAGGTTCAACAAAAGGTTAATTCTACCGGAAAAAAATTAAAAAGCCGCGAGCGAGGGTTGTTGGTTGTTGGTTGTTTAAAAAATTCCCCGAAGTCAAACAAAAATTAATTAATTGTTTTATAAAAAAAAAAAAAAATTTCCTTCCTTTTTTTTTCCCTTTTGCATTCTTTCGACTATTTAAACCACCGTTTTTTTCTTTTGCTTTTAATAATAATAATAATAATGAAAACGTTTTCGGTAAAATTCCTTTGTTGTATGTGCTCGTGATATATGTATAGATATATATCGACGTAAGAAATCTTTATTTACCGGGGTTTGGGGTGGATATAAAAAAAAGGAAAAGAATCAAATGAAATTTTCAAAGGAAAATAATATTTATCGACTTGACGGTTAGTAAATGGTAATGAAAAAGAAAAAGAAAAAAAGATTAAGGCGGAGTAAAAAGAGAAAAGAATGGTGATGGTGTATATGGTAAAAACGAGAAAAAGGAGGATCTAAACAAAGGAAAAAACTGATTTTTCCTTTTTTTTTCGTGCCAACCTTGCAAAAAAAAAGGAAAATGATTATCGGACGGCGTTATAATAATAATAATAATAATAATATCAATGAAAATTTACTACTACGATACTGTGTGCGTGTGCGTGTGTGTGTAATGTATATATATATAAATGCATTTGACATTTTAAAGTGTTTTTCTTAAAGAAAATGTAGGGTTGAGACGGAAGAAAAAAAGGTTTTTAAAGGTTAACTCAAGGGTTTCGATACGAAGAAAATGAAAAGGTTATTATTATTTTCATTTCTACCCTCGTCCCCCTACTTCCCCGCTTCCCGCCACCTCTCGCTTCCCACCATCGGTATAATGGGAAGGAAAAGGAAACGCTTTTTATTAAGATTATAAAAAAAAAAAAAGGTTCATTTATTTTTTTATAGATATATATATATAAAATGTGGACTTATTAATTTTTCTCTTTCCCTTTTTCTTCTTCTTCCACGTTTTTTTTTCTTTTTCTTCTGCCACGTTTTTTTTCCTCCTTCGAAAAGGTTTTTTTTGACGAAAGGGTTGCCTAGAAAAAAATTCGTGCGTAATTTTAATTTCGGGTGTATTTTTCCTTATCTATTCATTTATTATTATTATTAACGCGTTTGTTTGTACATGTTTGTCGTATCGTTTGTCTTTTATCTTTGTTCTAGAATATTAAATTAAAAAAAAAAAGGTAAAAATTTTTTTTTTCGTAGGGAGGGGGAAAGTAGGGAAAACTTTAAAGCTGAGTAAATTTTTTTCTTTTACGTGTTTTTAAATATTACGTTTGTTTGTTTGTTGTTTGTTTTGTTGTTTTTTTTTTTACCAAAGTTTCGATGCGTCGTAATAAAAATAAATTGTTTTGATATTAACCAAACGAAAAATAAATCAAATAAAAAAAAAAATGGAGAAGAAGAAGAAAAAGGAAAAAGAAAAAGAAAAAATGGCAGACGTAGAAATAAAATAAAAAGTTTAAAAGCAATTAAGATAAAGGTTTGGAAAAAAAAAATGAAAGAAAGAAAGGACGATGGAAACAAAAGGAAAAAAAAAGTGATAAACGATATGAGTAACAAACGTTGACAAAAAACAGAAGAGAGATAAACCTGGAGAAAAAAAGAAAAAAACTGGAGAAAAAAAGGAAAAAAAACTGGAGAAGAAAAATTTCTTTTTTTTTTACGTTTTCGAATACGAATCGTGTTTATTGATTTTTTTTTTTTTGGTCCAGCTCGCTGGAATTTTCGTTTTTTTTCCAGCATTTTTAAATTTTAAAAATATTTTTTCTATTTACACGAGAAAATAATTTTAAAAAAAAAAACGTGGGAAAAGAATAACAAAAAAAAAAATAATTCACGAAAAAAAAAACAAAAATAAAAAGTTTTGGTTCGGATTCACCTTTCAAAAAAAAATAAATTTAAAAAATAAAATGGCGCGAAAAAAAATTTTAAAAATAATAATAATAATTAAACGTGGATTTAGAAAAATTCAATTTAAAAAAAAAAAAGGTTCGATGAATCGAATGAACCCTTTTTTT
The DNA here is from genome assembly GCF_000006295.1 of Pediculus humanus corporis. Lineage (NCBI taxonomy): Eukaryota > Metazoa > Arthropoda > Insecta > Psocodea > Pediculidae > Pediculus > Pediculus humanus. The sequence goes on along the minus strand of NW_002987888.1, from coordinate 72,498 downwards.
TTTAAGTGTGTGCGGTGGTTTTGATTTACATATTTAAACCTTTCTTATATTTTTCATTTTAATTTTACTTCTCTCCCCTTCTCCACCCCCAAAATTTCTCCCTCCCAACCTTCTTTTTTCCTCTCTACGCTCCTCCTCCCTCCACGATTTTTTTTTATTACTTTTAAACGTTGGAATTAATTAAGAAAAAATAAATTTTTATTTTGTTTTTGTTTTCTTCCTTTTACGAAAACGTCATACCTGACGTAATCAAAAATGGATTTTACTACATGAGTAGAGGGAGTAGCGGTAACGGAGGGGGGAGGGAAGAGAAAGAGAGAGAGAATTTCAATTAAAGTTAATAATAATAAATTATTATTTAAACGTAATCGATATCGGAGCAATTAAAATATTTTTAAACGTTTTCATTATGAATTTTTTATTTTTTTTTAATGTTTTTAATGTTTTTTTTTTAATTTTTGACTTTTATTACTTTTCATCTCGTTAGTCGAGGAGGAGGAGGGGAAGGAGGAGCGTAAATTAAAAAAAAAGAAAAATTTTTTAACGATGAAAACCGAAATAATAATAATAATATAATAAATTTTTTTACGACTTTTTTAATTATTTTTTTTTTTTAACGACGAATTTTTATTTTTTATTTTATTTATTTATTATTATTAAATTGTTAATGAAAAAAATAATAAATAAATAAATAAATTATTTAATACGTAAGGTAATAATAATAATAATGATGATGGTTTAATTAAATGTTGAAAAATACGTAGAGTAATAATTATTAAAAAAGTTTTTTTCTTTTTTTTTTATGCGTCGCGTAATAAAAAAAATAATAATAATAATTTGTTTGAGTATGAGTCACGAAACCTTTTAAGGTAAACAAAAAAAGGTTAAAAGGTTGCAAAAGAAATGATGACGATGATGGTAAAAAATTTATTAAAAAAATGCTGTCGCGACGAAATGGTTTTTCAATTTTGTTAACAATATGTTTTATAATAAAAAACGGGTTGTTTGTTGTTTCCCTCCCCCACTCGAGGTGTTGTTTTGACCCTCCCCTCCCTAATTTTTCTTAAACCTTATGAACTTTTTTTCCCTCTCACCCCCCGAATAAAAAAATTATTTTTTTAACGTATTATTAAAATGACTTATCGGTGGCAAAAAAAAAAAAAAAGTGTAAAAAAAAATCTTACGTCATTAAAAATCAATCAAAGTTGTTATCCAAGGTTGATAAGAAAAAATAAAAAAGGTTCGAATGAAAAAGGTTTTCTTCCAAAAAAAAAATATCATCTTATGAATTAATAATAATTTTTTTTAAAGGTAAAAAACAAAAATATTTCAGGCACGAATTATTAAAAAAATGTAAATAACGAATAATAAAAAAAAAAGGAATGAAAAAAAAGGAAGAAGATGAAGCAGAACCTTAAGAATTTCTAAAAAGGTTTTTCTATTAAAAAGAGAGAGAAAGAAAGAGAGAGTGTGTGTAATAAATTTTAAAATTCTTTTTCGCATTGCGTCGTCGTCTGTCGAACCTTTTTTTTTTTTTTTGCATTTTTCCATATCCTTTTTTTTTTAGGTCGGTCGCTTTTTTTTTTCTTTTTTTTGGGGATCCCGTGAAACCATAACGAACGAAACAACCTTTTTTTCCTTTTTTTCTTTAAATTTCTTTAAAAAAAAAAAAAAAAATCTTTTGTCCTTCTTTCGCTATAAAATGCCTGCCAACCTGCCTTATTTTCCTTTCTATCGCTTTTGATTTCCCTAATGTCGTTCTAAATTTTTTTCTTTTTTTTTAGCTTTTATTTCTACTTCTCTTTCTTCTCCTTCTCCTTTTTCTTTTTTTTTTTTAAAGAGAGAGGAATCAGATTTAATAGAAAGAAAGGAAAAGGGAAAAAAATTTCAACCGACATTTTTTTTTTTTTTACGACTAAATTAAAATTAAAATTGCAATTCAAACCTTGAACGAAGAAAAAAAAAAAGGAAAAAAAAGTTTTTAATGACTGAATAACACTCAGAATTTTTTTCTTCTTTCTTATTCGCCCCCCAATCCCCCTCGCCTTCTTCCCACCCCTCCCTCACTCTATTTTCAATGAATATTTTTTTTTTTCTCCAGATTTATTCCAAAAAAAAAAAAAAAAGAAAATTCCAATTTTTAACTTCGGCTCACGTTTTTTTTTTTTTTTTTTTTTTTTTTTTTTTTCTGACAAAGTTAATTTAATTTATTTTTTTTAAAAAGCGAAAAAAAAATATTTTTACGACGGGTATTTTTTTAACGTTTTTCCAACATCAAAAAGACGACGACGATGACGACGACAACGACGACAAACAACAAACAACCAAAAAAAAGTAATTTTTAAAATTTTACGTCAAAACCCCCCCAAAAAAAAAGAAAAAAAAAATTTACGAGAACATAAAAAAAAAAAAATCAAAGGAATTTATTATCGTTTTCCATATTTTTCACAACAACAACGACAACATCAACAACAACAACCACAATTTTTGCCATCACCGTCGCGGTTGTTTGTTTCGTGTTAAAAAAAAAAAATTTTATGGAAGAAAAAAATTTTTTTTTTTACTCTCGATTAACTACGACGTAAAATATAAATATAATTAAATTTTTTTTTTTTTGTCTATTTACACGATAAAAATTTACAATAAATAAATAAATAAAAGTTCCGCCGGAAATGACGTCGACGACGATAAGAAGAAAACAATATGGAAGTCTTTTAACTCTCTCGAAAAAAATTTTTTTTTTTATTAATCATCCGTCCGTCACCTGACTGGAATGTACGGTTGTTCTTCCGTCGGACATTTTAATTTTAAAAATTCCGTGTCCCAATTTTTCGTTTTACTTCCGGGTGGTTCCATTAAATTATTCCAAAGTGCGTTTGCCGCTGGAAACGGAAATAATGATAATGATAATAATAATAAGGAGGTCAGTAAATAATTAATGACGATGATTAAAATTTTAATAATTACCGAAAAGATTAATTATTAATTAATTAATAATCGTTTTGTTTGTTTGTTTGTTCGTACAATCTTACCTTTGGCGTGTCCCAATTGACTCAAATGAAAACAATCGTGTGACAAATATCTTAAATCCGTTTGTAATAATCCGTTTGTTGTTTTTACCGTTGGAAATTTCGTTTCCACGAGAAAAGGTTGAACTACGACAGCAAAATCATTTTTTTTTTTAAATTTTGAACTCTTGACCTGTGTGCCGAGCGTTTAAATTTATTTTAATCAATCAATCAATATCATTATCATTATTATTATTGTTTACACTAATCGAAAATTTTATTATTATTATTATTATTAATATATTGTAATCATCATTATTATTATTATATTTACCACTTTAGATTCGATTTTTTGCCACCGAGACATGATTTTTCGATATTGTGACGTCATGTTTTCATATTTTTTATCCGACAAACAAGGACATTCGTATGGTTTGTAAAGTTTGTTGCACAACCACGGAAGACCGGAAAATTTCGGTAAAACGTTACCCAAATCTAAAAAACAAACAAACGAACAAACGAAAAAATTATTGTCACGCGTTTGTTAAAACAAAAGCAAAATAATTCGCGCCATTTTAAAAACGCGACATTTAAATAATAATAATAATATAAAAGTAGGAGGAAGAAAAAGGAGAAGGAGAAGAAAAAAGATTTAATTTCCGGTTCGTTCCATTATTACATCCGGTATAAAAATAATAATAATAATGAAATGAAAAAAAAAAATTGCGAAAAAGATTACGTTAGTTTTTTTTTTCTCTTTCTCTCTCTTTCTTTCTCTTCAATTTGAAAAATGTTTGATACATTTTTTTATAAGTTGAACCTTTTCGTTCCTTTTTTCGTTCCTTTTAAAATTAGAAAAATTTCAAAGGATTTTACCATTGATCTATTACAGGCTTAAATTTTAGAAATTAAATGGAAAGGCACTAATTTAATGTGTTTTTTCCTCTTTCCTCTTCTAAACTTTCGAAAAAAGAAAATTTTTCAAACTGAGGATTTTCTAGTAATTATCATTATCATTATTATTATTTTTCATTAAATAAAAATAAATAATCGGGGTGGGGAGAGGGAGGGGGTGGGGAGCACTCACTGATTTGTTGCACGACGTTGACGATCGTTTTGGGTAAATTATCCCGAAGTTTGATTAATGTTTCCATGAGATGTTTACGATGTTCTTCGACGATGTTTTCCGGATCGTCTCTGTGACAAATGCTAAAGCAAAAATCCATGGCTCCCACGAAAATGGTCACCATCTTTAAATGAAAAAAAAAAAAAAATTATTATCGATGACGTCATGTAAATAATAATAATGATAGAAAAAAAATGATCATTAATCACAATAAAATTAAAATTTATGTTTTTTTTTAATATTTATTTCGGATTCAAACTGTGAGATTGAGCGAAATGAGTGAGTGAGAGAGAGAGAGAAAGTGAAACGGCAAAAAAATTTTCTCTCCATAAAATTTCTTTCTCTCTCTCTCTCTCTCTCCCTCTCAATTTTTTTTTTTTTTTCATCCGTAGGAAAGTTTCCGATGAGAGTAGGAGAGAGAGAGTGTAAGGGGAAAGGAAAGGAAAAAACAAACGAGGGGGTGAACTATAAAACATTGTCTATCATGTTTTGCTTTTAGTTTCTATTTCGTTTGTTGTTGTTCTTGTTTGTTGTCGGTTGTTGTGAAAAGGGATGGATGAATTCTTAGTAACAAAAAAGGACAGTTTTTGATATGATGGATTTACACCCTCGAGGCAAAATTTCTAAAAATATGTTTTCGACTCATTCGTTCATTTTCTAAATTATTAATTATACGGAAATTTATTTAAATGAACGGATTCTCTCTCTCTCTCTTTTGTTTCTCTCTCTTGCTCTCTGTTCGTTATTTCTCTCACCTTCCAATCTTGTTCGTTATCGATTTCCGGATGATTTTTGATTCTTTCTATTAATGTTTCGGACATTTGTACGAGGTCGCGACTTCTTGCACCCGGTTCGGCAGCGTTCAACTGACTCCTTTCTCTGTTTGCCGAATATAAAGAGTCTCCAGTTGAGTATCCGATCAAATTAGGATTAAATTCTTTTAAAATGTTCGGCAAAGTTAAATATTTTCTCCAGTTTTCTTGTCCTCCTTTTAAATCAAAAATAAACACTCGTCGTGAATTTGCATTTTTAATCGCGTCATCATCATCATCATCATTATTATTTATATACGAGATATTATTACCTATCGCCCATGACACTCCTCTGTTCGCTATGAAAACTTGAAAAACGTTTGTCGAAACTGCACCATTTGCAGCTACCAAACTATCTCCAATGGCTGCTATCACATCTATATCTCCGGGCCTGACCTTGGTAACAGATTTTGGCCTTTTTCTCGACCTCGAATTATTTGTAGGACAGGGAAATGATATTTCCGGTGATATTTCCTCTTGCAATTTCTATATTTAATTTTTTTTTAAAAACAAACAAACAAACAGGCGTCATCATTATTAAATTGAATCGCCAAAAAAAAATTCATTATTATTATTATTGAGTATGGTAATTTGTTAACGCCCCCCCAAGACACTTTAAAATCCTCTTTAACAAAACAAAAATTAATAACAAACGTGAAAAAAAATTATTATTATTATCGATAATCGTCAAACGTGGTGAAAATAGGTGTTAAAAGTGCGTGCTTGAATTTTTGTGTGCGTGAGTGAGTGCGTGCGTGCGTGTTTATCCATTAATTTTTTTAATTTAAAACGAAATAGGCGTTGAAATAGGCGTTACGTTGACGATGATAATAATAATAATAATAATAATAATAATAATAATAATAATAATAATAATAATAATGTTCTGTTCTTTTCCTAATTTTTAACCGAAACTTCTTTTTCAAAAAAATAATAAAAAATTCATTTCAACCTGTTAACTCGTTATTATATCTCGGCAAAAAAACGTCAAGTGAGAGGATACGGTCCTGTCACATGGTCACAATAATACACGTTTAATAAAACTAACGGTCGTTTTTTTTTTTTTTTTACGCATCGGATTCAAACGGAAAAAAACAAAAATACGGTTACGCATATTAAAAAATTCACGACAACGCTTAAAAAATTTTAAATTTTATTTGTTATTAACGGGGGGCAGGAGGGGAGAGAGAGAGGGAAATATACTCACGTTCATTTGTCGGGCTAATTCTAACGATTTTGCCGAATGTCCGGTTTTCCCGATCAAATTATAAATCAATTGTAATATTGATGACGTCAATTCCAAATGTCTTCCAACGTTTTCTCCATAATCTTCGTCATATTGTAAAAAATCATCGTAATCGTAATCCTGATTTGTAGGATATCCGTAATCCGACCACAACCGGAAACACTCACATTGTTTTATACACGTTGAAAAAATTATTGTTATTGTCATCATCGCGGTGAAAATTTTTATTATCATCATCGTTGCACGTATATTTTTTGATTTTATGTCTCACCTTGACCATGACAATTAATAAAATGTTAAATATTATTATTATTATCACTGCTACTACTACTGCTACCACTACTACTATACACGTCGCATTTTTATTTTTACGAGGGCGGGAGAATTCGGGGGTGGTGAGAGTGGGAGTGGCAGGAGGAGGAAGAGAAGGAAGAGAGAATCAAACTCGCGGTTTTTTTTTTTCGTTAACGAATTTCGAGAGGTACCAACCTTCTCCGTCGGTTTTATTTCAAATACTAAATCTCCCAATCAATTTATAACGAGTATCAAGTACTCGTGATATATACACGCTCTCGACTACGTTTACACCTTTATCTCATTAAAAAAATTAAAATATCTTGGTCAAGTATTTTTTTTTTTTTTTTAAACGTTGGAGAAAGTTAATAAGTCCGTTATCATCATTATCATTATCATCATTATTATCATCATTAATATCATCATTATCATCATCATTATTATTATAGGGAGCTTAAACTTTCCAACTTTTAGTATCGAACCTTTTTTTTTGTTTTTTTTTAATTAAACGTATTTAGGACGGTGAAAATTTAAAAAAAAAAAAATTCCATCCGCGAAAATAAAACAATCGGATTGTTTTCGTACTTATTATTATTATTATTATTTTTAATATTATTATTATTAACAAATGGTTTTGTTGCGGTGGTGGTGGTGGTAATGACGTAGATGTTTTTTTTTTATACATTTAATAAATCGTATTATTTTGATAAAGAGAGAGAGAGAGATTGTTGATAATGAAGAAATAAACGAAACCGGAACGGCGCCATTTTTTTTTTTTTTGTATTCCAAATATTTATTACATTAGAAGGAAATAGAAAAAAAAAATTTTTTCAGGTACGATACCTACTAACGACCGACCTTTACTAACACGTTTAATATTCGGTCTCGCCAGGTGTGTGTGTGGGTTTTTACTAAAATAAAATGACCTAAATTTTTTTTTTTTTTTTTGTTTTCATCTTACTCATTATAAAATAATGAGAACGTGGAATAATAATAAGAAGAACAACAACAACAAACAACAACATGATTATGATTTGTTATGGTTTTTTTTTTTTTTTTTAAATGAATGACTCAGTCGTGGGTTCTCTATAAGGAAAAGAATGTGGTTAACAAACAAGGTGTAGTTGTTAGTCTTAGTGTCAGTGAATAACATAAATTTTTGATGGTAACAAATCAAAAAAAAAAAAAAAATCGGTTTGCTAGTTTACACCGAAAGAAAAAAGGCGGGAAATTTAAATTTTTAAATTTTTTTCTTTTTCGGGGAAGGGGGACATTAGGGAGATTTTTTAAATTTATTTCTACATATATATAAACTTTTTAAAAGTTTTTTTTTTGTAATTAAATTAAAAAGGAATAACCTTTTTATAAGAAAGGATTACGCAAAGGAATTTCCTTTGGCTGTTTTTTTTTTTTTTTCGCAGTTAAAGGCCGTTATGATTCACGGCGACGGTTAATTTCTTTTGTTGCTGTTTGTTGTTGTTGTTGTTGTTGTTAATACGTATTGCAGATGTAAGAAAGAATAATTTTCTTCCGAACAAAACCCGTTCATTTTTCAATAATTTTATCGAGTTGTTGTCATCATTATTATCATTATCATTATTTGTTATTATTATTATTATTATTATTATTATTATTATTATTATTATTATTATTATTATTATCATTATTATTTATTTTTAGCAAATTTAATAAACGATCGCGCACGCTCTCAAAAAAAAAATTTAATTGCAACGCAGAAAAAAAATAATTTAAATATTTAAATTACTTTTTTTCGCTCATTTTTGAATTTAAAAAAAAACCCAGGTCAAAGGTCGATCGGTGGTAGGGGAGGGAGGGGAAACGAGGGGGAAAAAAACTAGATTTTTTTTTTAAAAACGAATTTATTTATTATTTTTTAAAGCTAAAATTAAAATTTTTACCAAAAGTTTTTACTAAAACGAGGGTAAAAACTTTTTAAAACGAAGGAATCGGAAAATTTATTAAAGATGATGATAATGATAATAATAATGATAATAATAACCGGTTTTGATAGGAATCGTCCGATTAATTAAAATACGATAAATATTTTTTTTTTTGTTTTTGTTTTGACAACTTATAAATTTTTTTTTTTTCGGCCCGTTTTTTTTTCGTACGATCGACAAACTTTTTTCTTCTTTTTTTTTTTTAAATAAAAAAAAAAACAACATTAATGATAATAATAATTAAAAAAAATGGTTGAAAACTTGTCTAGAGTCAAAAATCAAAGTCAATAATAATAATAATAATTGCAAAAAAAAAAGTTAAATAAATAAAATAATAATAAATTATTGTTATCAACTTGTTTTCATAACTTGTCCTCCTTTTATGACGAAATAAATAAAAAATATTCTTGTACTACAATCACTGACAACAACAACAGTAACAACAACAACAACCGTTTGTATTATTTGTCGTATGAGCGCGAAGCAAGTTTTTTTTTTTTTTTTCGTTTTTCTTAATCTCACTCCACGGCTTTTTGTGAATTTTTAGGTAAAAGCCAACAAAGACCAGCTCCGACTGAAATTAAAAAAAAATTTTTTTTTTTAGTTTTTCTTTCGGCTTTTCCGCAATAATAATGATAACGTTTTCTTAATAAATCTTATATACTTACATATGATAACACCTCCTAAGAAGAAAAATGGAACTTCGCAACTTGCATCCAATAACAAACCGAAAATTAAATTACTGCAAATGGCTCCCAAACGACCGAATAATATACCGACGCAAACGCCGACCGCTCTGTTAATTAATTAATTAAAATAATTAAATAAAGGCAACGTTTGTACACACATAAACAAACAAACAAACAATGAACGTTATGCAACGTAACGAACAAATATTTGTCGTAAAACAATCGCATAACAAAAAAAACCGACGGTCGAAACCGGATAGAGTGAGTGAGAGAGAAGGAAGAAAAATAATTTTCTCACCTTACAGAAGTCGGAAATAGATTAACAATGCAACTTCCGATTGTCGTCATGGCCGTACCAACTCCCGCCATGAACAAACAATTAACAATAACAATTTGAATTTCGGATCGTGAAAAGTAAACAATGATGGTGCATATTCCAGAGACCAACATTGACAAAACTATTCAGAAAAAATTAAAAAATAAATTAAAAAAAAGGAAATTAACAATAATAATAATGATGATGATGAAGGTACGACCTGAAAGTATTCTTCCGCCGACTTTATTTGCCAAAAGAACGGCCAAAACATTTCCCACACAAGCAGCCGAACCGATGATGAAAGTATTTGTAAAAACTGCTAAATTAACTGATCTTTGCGGACACGTGCTCGTTAAATTTCTAACCGATGGTAGAGAGAGAGAGAAAATTCATAATTATGTATTAATAAAAATTTATTAATTAATAAGTTTAGAAGAAGAAGAATAACGTACGATAAAAGTACATCGTCGAAATCGTAACTTTTCGCCGTTAAATTTTGATAACGTGATAATTCGCAAACGGTAACCGTTTCGTCTGGATGTATTGCGTAATATGCCTGGAACCTATTGAAAAGTTCTGGAAGCCACAAACCTAAACCGTAATACCTGAAAATATATTTTTCGTTTTAAAAATTACGTAAAATTATTTACGATCGATGACGATGAGGATAACGTATCGCGAATAATTATTTAAAAATGGCGTCGTTTCTTGGTTCAACTCACCCGAAAAAATTAGAAAAATAAATACTTGAAACAAGGCAGGCTCTTTTCGCATGAGGATGACGGAAAACTTGTCTCATCTGTGAGAAAACCATAATGACGACATCTTTTGGACTGTATGATTTTTTCACGTGGATACCATTTTCTTTGACGTCATCGATACTAGCACCATAAGTCGTAACTAATCGTTTTACCTTTTGAATCGAGAAAAATTTTGTTCGGTTCTTAAAAAAATTTTTTTTTTTTATTAAAATTTCAATTTAGGGGGGGGGGTTATTACCGGATAAGTTTCGGGTGGATTTCCGGTATTTTTATGATACATTTTTTTTAATATGTCAATGGCTTCGGTTTCTCTTCCGTGAACGTATAAAAATTTCGGAGTTTCCGAACAGAAATACGTTATTAGTATACCGGATATTATGCTCGGAGTACCACCAATCATGGAAACGAACGTTCTCCACGTGTTGTATTTAAAACCGGATATTTCAAATGATAATCCGGATGGTATTACCAACCACGACACGACTAGAAAGGAAAAAAAATTTTTTTTTTTTTTCAAATCGTAATTGGTGGGTGCGAGGGTGCGTACGTGTGTGTGAACGAAGTACTGTACTCACTCGGAAGTATCAACCACGCCAACGTCCATGAAAAACCTATGATGCAAATGGCTCTAGCTCTGTGGGTATCAGAACAAAATTCTCCGACGTATGAAAAAATCAAACAACCCGGACCACCGCTCCTGTTAATAATAATAATAATAATAATTAAAGAGTGATGCCGATCGTTGCAAAAATAAATGAAAAGGACGTTACATGAAACCGGAAATGAATCTGATAACGGCAAACATGACGTAAGATGTTGACCAACTAGCGGATATCGTCGATATGCCACCCAATATCAGAGCAACCATAATAACTCTTTTTCGTCCGATTATGTCGGCGACAGCTCCGCAAAATATCGAACATGTTATGCTTCCTTTAAATAAAAACACAAAAAAATAATAATAATAATGATGATGATGATGATGATGATGATAGGGAAGAAGGAGAAATAATTATTTACCTGCCATAAACATGGCGTTTATCAGACCCATTTGTGCCGTTGAAATTTTCAAATCGCATTGTGCGTATGGTAGAGTATATGCGTGAAGACCGTATTCCAGACCGCTGGACAAAAAACAATATCCACCGAGTGCAATCAAAAATATGTGATACCTTCCATATCCTGTTAATTTAATGGCTGTGTCTAAATCCGCGATTTCGTTTTCTTTGCTGCCGCCTTTTTCATCGCCTTCGTCGTGACGGCGAACCAGAAGACAAAAAGAAAAAAAATTTTTATTTCTCACGTGACTTTTCATTCATTCGTGATTATGAATTTTTATTTAAAAAAAAAAAAAAATAATTACCGGATAATTTTAAATCTGGTATCTTCATTTTTTCCGTTATCATATCCAATCTCTCACTCTCTCTCACACTTTTTCTCTTTCTCTCTCTCTCTCTCGCTCGCTACCGTAATAATTTCGAGAAGTTCTCACGACGACTAAAAACCAAATGAAATCAATGTCTAAATTATATAGTTTCTGTCGTGAATATGAAAGACATTTATTTATTACTTTTTTAAAAAAAAAAAAAACAAAAAAAAAAGAAAAAACAATAGAGGAAAGAGTCCTTCAGAAGCAAACGGTTAAGTCAATAATAATAATGATAATAACGACGTATACGCGCACGCACACGCAGGTGGGAAAAAAAGAAAAAAAGTTAAAAGGAAAAACTTTTCTTTAATAATTGAAAAACGAACGTGGCACTAAAATAATTAAATTCCGATTTTTACTATAATGAGAACATTCTAGAATATTTTGCAGTGATGCCATCCGTACCAAAAAAAAATCCGTTTATCAGGATTGCAACCTTTCCAAAAAAAAAAAAAAAAAAAAAATTTATCGAATCGAAAAATATTTTTATTTAAAATTAAATTATCAAAAGAGAGAGAAAGAGAGAGAGAAAAAAAGTGTCGACAACCGTAAAAAAAAAAAAAGGGGAAAATGGCGGAAAAAATTGATGATGGTTTGACATGATTGATGCAAAACATTCTAGAATTTTCTTCTTCTTCTTCTTCTTATTTTTAATTTTGTTTTATTTATTTATTTTTTGCTGCTGCTGCTGTTGTCGTTGTCGTCGTCGTTGATCAAAAGTTTTCACTGTTGTAAAAAATAAAAATGAGGGTTTTCAGTCTCTCCTTTTCCTGTTGTTTATTATTATACAAAAAAAAAAAAAGGGATGCTTATGTTGGTAGTAGTGGTGGTGGTGAATTACGACTCGAGGGATGATAATCTCTTTTATCATTCCCGTATATATTTTTCCGAAAAAAAAAAAAAAGAAAATTATCATCAACTTTAGTGTTTCTTTCCTTTTTCTTCGATGACAACAACAACAAAAAAGGTTTTCCTTGTTTGTTTGTTTGTTTGTTTGTTTGTTTTTCCCTTTCAACAATAAATTTTAAACGGGAAAGAAAAAAATTTTTTTTTTTTTTTGAATATTTGATGATAAAAATTGCAATTTTTGACGTTTTATGCCCCTGACGCTTGATTCATAATCGCGATGTATTCCTTTCCTTTTTTCCTTTGATAAAAAGAAAAAAATTTTCCAAGAGTTTTAATAAAAAAAAAGGAAAAAAAAAGGAAAATGACGACGTAAAAAAAAAAAAAAATTGCGCAATTTCTATTATTCTTCTTTTTCTTTTTTTTTTTTCGTCACTCTGTAATTCTAATGTCACGTACGAAGGATATCTGTCTGTCGAATTAGAAAAACGTTCATTGATAAAAACAACAGCAACAGCTAATAATACAAACGGTTACAACAACAGCAACGTTTTGTCAAATATACGTTATCGTAATCACGATAATGTTTGTCGTTTGTCACAATTTCTTTTTTTTTTTTTTTCCTCGTCGTTAACCTCGCGTTATTTAACATCATCATCATCATCATCAACATCATCATCATTATTATTATTATTAATTATTTAAGAGTAAGTGAGGAGTCGTGTACCTGAACTTTGGCGTGTTTTGCTTCTTTTTTTTTCGCTTTTGTTTTGTTATTTTTTTCGGGTAAAAATTAAATTACGTAAAAATACAGTGTTGCCGTTTTGTCAAATTTTTCTTTTCGACGTGATTGTGGAAGCAGAAAGCGTCGTAATTAATCGTCAGGGATTCAAAACTAAAAATTTCAATAATAATAATAATAAAACTACGGGAAAAATAATTTTTTGTTTGTTTTTTTTTCTCCAGAGGGAAGGGGGAAGGGGAGGGAAGGAGGAGGCGGTGGGGGCGGTGGAGAAGGGAAAATTGATAAAAATATTATTTCAGTAAATTTTTTTTTTTTTTTTTTTTTACAAAGGGTTCTCTCTCTCTCTCTCTGTTTAATCGTTTTAAATGCAAAGCTTTCGTCGTCGATCCTTTTTTTTTATACGTACGACCGTAATGAGTTATGGAAAATAGAAAAGGGATAAATAAAATGCTGGAAAGTCACTGGAGAAACAAGGGGGAGGGAGCGAGGGGAGGAGAGAGGGGGAAGATGAGGATTTAAAAGTTAATACTCCGGAATATAGTAATTTTTATAAGTGACACTTGTCATTTTTAATTTTCATTTTCATTTTTATTTATTTAATTAAAGGTTTTTTTCCTCCCGTTTTATTTATTTTTTTTTTTTATAGAAAATGTTAAACAAATTATTTTTCTAACTCATCGTTAAATCCGCCTTTTTTTTTAAATCCGCCACATATTTTTTTTTTTTTTTTCATATCTCACACCTTTATTTATGACGTAAGGTTAAAAAGGTTACGTGTTTAAACGTTTTTTCTTTTTTTTTTTACCTTTTTTTTTTAAATTATTTTTTTTACAAAAAAAATTTGTTTTTGTTTGTTTTTGTTGTTTTTTTTTTTAAAAAAAATTTTTATTCTATACCAATCGATCGATCGATCAATCGAATATCGATGTTATCGATTTATTGAATTATTATTTATTAAAAAAAAAAAAAAAAAAAAAATCGGTTTGTAAAAATTATGTTAAATAATTTTGGTTTTTCATGTTTTTGCAAAAAAAAAAGAAAAACTTTTCCGACTCTGATGATGATGATGATGATGATGTTTGTGTTGATAATGATGATGATGATGATGATGATAATAAAAATAATGATAAATACAAATAAAAATTATTAATGAATAAAAACGAAGCAACGACTATGGCCAAAAACAAAAAATAAAAAATAAAAAATTTACGAGTTCGATGATTATGATGATAATGTTTGTGGTGATAACGATGATAATAATAATGATGATAATAATAATGATGATAATAATAATAATGATAATGATGATGATAAATAGAAATAAAAATAATAAATGATTAAAAACGAAGCAACGACAGCGGCCAAAAACAAAAAATAAAAAAAAAAGTTTTTTAAATTTATTTTTCTAATGTTGGTAGCACGTATTATTAAAAAAAAAAAAAACTCATTTAAACTTTATTTAAAAATATATTAACTGTAAAATAAGCTCTTACTAAAATTTTTATTCCAGTTAATTCATTTAATTAATTACTTTTTTAACAGCAGAAGAAGAAAAAGAAGAAAAATTTTTTTTTTTTTAATTTATCGTTTTGTCCGTTTTTATAACTTTCCGTTTTTTTTTATTATGTAAACCAAAAAAATAATTATTAATTAATTAATTACCTAATTAATAAGAGTAATAATAATAATAATATAGTAATAAAAATTTTATTAATTGGACCGAATAAAAATTAGTAAAGACGACACAGTTAAGATGATGATAAAAATTATCGATAAACTAAATTTCTCTTACAAGTTTTTTTTTAATAAAAAAAAATTTATTTAAATAATAATAATTATTATTATTATTTAGTGCGAATCGTTTAAATATCGAACGATACGTCAATCAATATCCCGATATATCGAAATAAATAAATCGAATCGTTTTTAACGTAATAAATGACAAAACGAATTTTCTTTAAAAGAAAATTCGAAACGTTTTGTTTTTCTTCTTAAAAAAAAAAAAAAAAAAAAGTGGAAGAAGAAAAAAAAAGAAAACATCGGGGAACTAACACTTAAAACGATAAAAATCTACAAGAGAGAAAGAGAGAGAGGAGAGAGAAAGATAGAAATCGACATTAATATATTTTATTACTCGCATAAAAAAAAAAAAGAAAAATAATGCAAATCTCCAATAAAGAAAAAAAAAAAGTAATTTTCATCCCTTCGATATATATATTCACATACATAAATCAAAAATAATAAAAATATTATTATTATTATTACAATTATCGCTACGATGCAATAATAATAATAATTTCTTTCTGTCTCGTGTAAAAATATTACCCCTGCCCCCTCGCTCCCCACGCCAAAAAAAAAAAAAAAATTTTTTTTAACTTGATACGTTTAAAATGTAAAGTCACGAAAAACAAATATTAAATTAATAATAATAATAATAATAAAGTTTACTTACCTTACCTTACGTATTATATTATTATTATTATTTATATTAATTACGTTTGTTATTGTTAGCGAATGGAACAAAAACAAACAAAAACAAACCGCATAATTTCATGTAGTAAAATAAGACGATTGCATAAGAGAGCAATTGGGGGGCGGTGGGGGAGGTTTTAAAAAAAAAGGGAAACAACCACGTACTTCATATAATTTTTATTTTATATATATGTGGTGCGGGAGGTGGAGGAGGAGGAATGGGGGAGGAAAAGAATCCCAAACAATTTTTAAATAAATACACATGGGAAAAATTTTGTTTTGATATATATATATATATTTATTTAAAAATGGCGTCATACGTTTTGTCAATTTCTTATTCTTTTCTTCTTAATACAGCATCCAGTAACACTCGTTTGTTACGTTTTAGATTCGTTGTTATAATAAAAACTTGTCATGAATCCCGTTCGAACGGTTGTTGTTCGGTTGGTTGTTCGTGTTAAGAGAAAATTTACGATTGTTTTATCATTATTATTATTAGAAAATGCTCCCTGTCTTTTTTTTTCTATCTCTCTATAGTCGACTCTCTTTTCCACTTCCTTCCTTCCTTTCTTTTAGTTTGTCAGAAGGTTAGATTTAAATCATATCACGTGCTCCGACGAATCACCCTTCCAACGTGTGATGAGGGGAAAAAAGGAGATGGTACAGGGAGGGGAGGGGCCGTTAGTAAAAATCCTTTGGCTTAAATTAAATTTTAGAAAGTAAGACGAGAGAGAGAGAGAGTAAATCAACATGGTTCGTATGTGCGACATCATTAGATTTTTATACAATTTACGAATCCCGGTTCGTATTTGGTATATCATCCATATTGTTTGTTGTTGTTGTTGTTTTCCCTGATATTATAAATTAAATTTCTCACGTCGTAAAAGGTTTTATTTATAATAATAATAATAATAATTTTTACGTGTGGATTTACCTGAAAATAATTAAAACGTGTTTGTTGTCGATGTGTTTCTCTCTCTTTCTCTCTCTATTTTTTTTTTCTCTACTTTAGGTTCGCTTTTTGAAATAAATAAATAAATTTTTTTTTTCACTTTAAGAAATGGAGAGAGAAGGAGAAAGAAAGAAAGAGAGAAAGAAAATGTTTAAAGCTTTATTGGAAAATGCATTTTTCTTTTTTTTTCTTTTTTTTTTTTGCGTGCGCTTTTTTCAATTCTCATGAATTTAAAATTTTTTTTTTTTTCGGTAAAAAAATAAATTTGATTTTTTTTTTCCTTCCCCCCATCCTCCCCCGAAAACGAAAAGTGAATTTCCAAAAAAAAAAAGTGAATGCGAGCGGTGCCATAGATTAGTTTAGAGACTTTTGGGAATTTTTTTTTTTTTTTCATATGGCCTCCGAGATTTTACAGATTTATTTTATTTAAAAAAAAAAACTTTTCTTTTCATTTTCCTTTTTAATTTAGAAGGATACATTTTTTTAAATGCATTCAATTATGAAAAATTGCATATTGTGGAAAATTTTTTAAAAAAGTTTCTTTTTTTTTTTTTTTTTAATGCGAAAAGTAAAAGCATACGCGACGCGGAAAAACTTCTGGAACTACCTAATAATAATAATAATAACTATATGAAAATTCCCACGAAACGTCTGGAGAAAGAGAAAGAGAGAGAGAGAAAAAAGTAAAACAACAACCGAAAAATATATATATAAATAGATATAGAAACGTCCTAAACAATTTTCATTCCTATTTTCGTTTTCATAAATCAAAAAAAAAAAAAGTAAATCCACCGACAAACCGATGTAATAAACATTATTAAATTTTTTTTTTCTTTTTGTCGTCGTCGTCGTCGTCGACGTCAACTTCCGGTATTTCCGGAAAAAAAAAAAAAAAAAATTTATATCATTCTTTTTTTCTTTTTTCTCATTCCGACAATAATAAAATTATATAAATTTATATATATTTATATTAAAAAAAAAAAAAATTTTTTTTTTTCTTCCCTACTATTTACCATCATTATTATTACTTTTTATTCGAAAATTAATTAAAAAAGAGGAAAGAAAAAAAGGAAAAAAAAGGAAAAGGAAAAAAAAAAACAATAAAAGGGAAAAAAAAAAGGTTGCGTAGAAATGAAAAAACATTAACTTGTCAAAATGACAGACAAAAGGGGTTGTGAAAAGGTAATGAAAAAGTTAAAACGTCGTCAAGAACGTTGAAAATTAAAAAAAAAAAAAAATTATTATTATTATCATTATCATTATCATCATTACGATCGTTATCATCATCATCATCATCGTCATTATTTTATTTTTTTTTTCGTAAAATAAAATTCTATGATGTCGTCATATAAATACGGAAAAATAGAAAAAATCTAAAAAGAAAATTTTTATATTTTTGTAACCGTCGCGAAACTTGCACGTGTACACTCACGCACTCACGCACGTGCGTCATAATAAGTATATTTATGTATAAAAACTCGATCGGTTTTGAAAAAAGGAAAACAAAATGGCGTCGTTTTTTTTTTCTCCAGCAACGTCATCGGTCGACCTGATTTTTTTTTTTTTCCTACCGTTAAACCTTTTTAAAGAATTTTTTTTTTTCTCGTTAAAGTGCGTGTTTGCGTGCGTACGAATCGAAATTTCTTTTCTTTTTTTTTTTTCGTCTCGTTTTTCACTGAAGTGAAAATTCCAAAGCATTTTACCACTCGAAGAATTTTCCTTTTTTTTTTTTTTCTCTTTTCGTTTCGCCAAAGCGAGTTTTTCAAAAAGTCGTAAATTTTGTTTTTATGGTTTTTAATAATGTATATAAGTGGTTCTTCTTTTCTTTTTTTTTGATGAAAATTTCCGCTGGAAATAATAATGATAATAATAATAATAATAATGCGAAGAAAAGAAAGGAAAAAAGGAAGAAAATTCGTTTGAATTTTTTTTTGGTTTTTGGACGACAACAAAATTTTCCCACCGTAATCGTGTAAAATTTTTTTATTAATAATAAAATTATTAATTAAAATTAATCGATTGATTGATCGATCGATTAATCGATAATTTTACCAATAAATAATCGAAAATAATTTTTGAAAAAGAATAAAGAAAAAAGAAAAAATTTCGATTTAACTCCGTCGTCATTCGTTTTAACTCATCATTTAATTAAATAAGGAACATAAATAAAACGAATTTGTTTTCTTCTGCTGCTGCTCTTGTTTTTGTTTTTGTTTTTAATGTCGGAAAAGATAAAACGAAAGGAAAGGAAAAATATATGTGCTTTTAACATTTAACATTTTTTTGTTTTTATCTTCTGCTTTTAATTTACGACTTGGAAAAAATAAAAAAAAATTTAATCGACGATTTTGTTTTTCCAATTCCAGTTGCAAACACATGGGAAATTTTCTTTTTTTTTTTTTTGCATTTATAAAAACCTTTTCCGAATTATTATTATTATTATTATTATCATTATTATTATTGTTTATTTCAAAAATATAAAGTCACTAAAAAAAAGGAAAGAAAAGGAAAGGATTTTGTTATTATTATTTTCTTTAAAAAATTTAAAAAGGTTTTCTTTCTTTCTCTCTTTTTTTTTATATAACTTAAAAAAAATATATAAAAAGGAAACGTGAAGGATCCGAGGGGGCCGGAGGGGGGCGGTAAGAAAATCCTTTTTTTTTTTTTTTTTTTTGGTAAGAAAAGAAAAAAAATAGCAAGAAGAACATTTTTGACTTTAAGTGGACGGCAAATGGAAAATAAAAAATCTAAAGTGACAGATAACAAGTTGACTTGTGAAGGTTTAAACCTTTTTTGCCTTTTTTTTTATTTACATCGGTGGGACGTAAAAAAAAAAAAAAATGGCGGATGAAAAATAGAAGAGTTTGAATAATTATAGAATAAAATATAAAAGTTTGTAAATAAATTAATAGCTCCGAAAAGGAGCACAAGAAAAAAAAAAAGGATTTTGATTGAGTCCTTTTTCCTTTCTTTCTTTTTCCTTCCTTTCATTCGATAAACTCATGGAAAAAAACTATGGAAAATTTTCTTTTTTTTATTTTCTTTTCGTTTGATGATGATGGAAAAACATATTTCGTTGTAGTAAATACAACGTTTTTCTTTTTTTTTCTTTTCCAAACTTTCAAAATAAATTTCAAAAGTTTTGACTTTTGGAAAAGTCGTAAGTTTTTTCTTAACCCTAGATCGTGTCTCTCGTAAAATGAATTAACCTCATCATCATCATCATCATCATCATCCCCACCATCATCGTCATCATCATCTTCACCTTCATCATCTCCACCACCACCATCGTCATCATCAACATCATCAGCATCGTCATCATCGTAATCCCCACTACTATCACCATCATCATCATCCTCATTACCACCACCACCACCATCGTCATACCCACCTCCAACATCATCCCCACCATCATCATCCCCATCACCTTCATAATCGTCACCATAATAATTTTTTCATTTTCTTTTTTTTATAAAGGTCAAAGTCATGCTGAAAGTGACGGGTACTCCATCGACGATGCCATCAGGCAACCAATCGTTTTTCAATTTGGACAGCAGGAAAAAACAAGTCACTCTATACGATCCAGCTTTGTGCGGTACTCCGGCAACTCCCGAAGACAGAAGAGTCGGAGTTGCAGCACCTAAAATGTTTGCATTCGATGCCATATTCACTCAGGACGATTCTCAGGTTTGTTAAATGACGTCATCACTTTATCTAAATATTTTCCAAATCGAATTTCCTGATTATTTAAAAAAAAAATTTTCAAACGGGAAATTAACGAAACTAATTTTAAAATCACTCGTAGACGAATAAAAAAAAAAATATATTTTCTACTGCCACTACTACTATTATCATTATTATTATTATTTGACTTGAATAAAATTTGGAATGTTTTATTAAAGCAAACAAGATTCTAGGAAATAATGTGAAAAGTTTGAGACGAAAAGTTTGAAATCATTTTTTTTTCTTTTTCTTTTTCATTTTGTTTCAAAACCGCAGAATCACGCAAAAAAAAATGAGAAAAGTAAAAAGATTTAAAAAATATTTTTGATTTTATTTTCAATTAAAAAATAATTATTCTTCTGCCACGATTATAAACCGAAGAACAAAAAAAATTAATTTATTTTATTTTTTCTTTTAATGGAGCCTAAAGTAAAATTTTTTTTTTTTTTTTGGGGAAATTAATGAATTCTAATTATCGATTTCGATATTATTATTATCATTATTATCATTATTATTATTATTATTGTTTTCGTAACGGAAAAAAAAGGTTTTTTATTAATAAGTAAAATCTTTTGAAAGTTTTTTTTTTTTTTTTGAAGGGTCGTAAACCTTTTTTTTTTTTTTCATTTTCCCCCAACATACACATATTTTCAAACCGCAGATGGAATTAATTGTTTAACAAATTTTTTTTTTCTTCTGCTTCTTTTCGTCTGCTTTAATTTTTCTCTCTGCCTCTCTCTCTTTCTCTTTCTCTTTTTTTGTTGCTCTTTAAAAAAGCATTAAAAAAATTTTTTTTTTTTTGGCTTCCTTTTATTTTTAATTTTTTTTTTTTTTTTAATAAATAATCTTGCGTAATAATAATAATAATGATAATAATAGTGATGATGATGATATTAAACGGGTAAAAAAGGAATGATGAGAGAGAGAGAGAGAGAAAGTGTGTGTGTGTAAAAAAAACGGAAAATTTGACGTCATCATTTTTTTTTGTTTTTCATCCCTTTTCGTTCTTCGACGCCATCGAAATTCCGCCATTAAATAAATTAATTTTTTTTTATAATTATTTGGGGAGGGGGAAGGAAATAAGTTGGCAATACTGAAACGTAAGCAATCACTATCAAAGCGCGGGAAAATGTTGTTTGTTTACATTTTTTAAAAATTTGTTTTTTGTTTAAACAGGCCGAAATATGTTCGACGGCATTGACCGATATCATTCACGCCGTTATCAATGGTACGGACGGTTGTTTGTTTTGTTTCGGTCACGCAAAATTAGGTACGTGACACGTTTTTATTTGTTATGACGTCATCAGGTTTTTTTTAAATTAATTATTTTTGTGTTGGTTGTGGAGCAGGTAAAACGGGTACAATGTTAGGAAGTCCCGAATCCGTAAACACGCTGGGAATAATACCCTGCGCCATAAGTTGGCTTTTTCGTGGCATACACGAGCAGAAACAAAAAACCGGTGCCAGATTTTCCGTACGAGTGTCTGCCGTCGAAGTTTGTCAACCGACGCAACAACTTAAAGATTTATTAGCCGGACATGCAAACGGTGAGTGCAAATAATTCCGCTAACAAACGACAAACAGCAACAGAATTATTTTTCTTTTAAAACTAATTTTTTTTTTTTTTTTTTGTTAAATCGATTTGAATTTTTGTGTGTTCCGATTGTTTGTCGGATTTGTTTCCGGTTTTTTTATTTATCGTAGAGTTTGTTCGTTTGTTTGTTTGTTTCGTATAAAAAGTTTCGTGTTTATTAATTTTTTTTTCCGTTTTAAAACAAAAACATTAATCAATCGAGGGAAAAAAGAAAAGAAACGAAATAAAAAAAATTTATTAGTGCACTTAATAATAAAAAACACGTTAATTAATTAATTAATAATAATAATAATGATAATAATAATGATACTAATAATAATAATAATTAATAAAAATTACATTTTAGTTAATTAAAATCGTCGCGTTATCTCTTCTTATCATTTTTTTTTTATGTTTAGTTGACGAAAAAAATTAATTTTCATTATGAAAGGATTTACAAAGGGGGGGGGGGGGAAACGAACGGTTTTACGATTTGTTTTTACATAATTAATAATAATAATAAAGTTTAAAAAAGAGAATCGTAAATTTCGGGAAAGACAAAAAAAAAAAAAAAACGACAAACGGGAAGGGAGGGCGAAAAGACAAAACAAAAAAGCTAAACTAAAAGACACACAAACAAACAAACGAACAAACGAAAATAATAATAAATTAAAGAGAGAGAGAGAGAGAGAGAAAAATTTAACGAAAAGAACAGAAAAAAAAGCGTCATTTGACTTTAAGAGCGGCCATTATTTAAAGATGCTGCTGCATGAAGATTCAAATCAGAATGAGATGAAGAAGGGGAGGGGTGATGTGAGGGGGCAGGAGGAAGGGGGTGGATTTTTTACACTTTCGAGTACCGTTTACCATATTTTTTTTTTTTTTAAATTTAACCTCGCTCCTCTCCCCGCCACGAAAAAAAAAAAATTGCCACTCGGAATTATTTTCATATAGATTTCTTTCTCGGAATTTCCCCGCCGCCCTCCTCCCGCCCCCCTCACGGAAAAGAAAAAAAATAATTTCTGAGGGTAATTTTAGTCTGGAATTTGTGGCGCCTATTCATTCTTACAACGAGTCGTCGTCGTCGTCGTCTGCTCTCGTTCGTTTTTCTTTAATTAAAAAAAAAAAAATTTTCCATTTTTTTTTAACACCTAAAAAAAAAAAATTAATGCGTTCGTTTATAACGCGTAAAAAATTATTATTATTATTATTATTAATTGTTTCATCGTGACGACGAATCTCGTTGTTATTATTATTATTATCATTTAAATATAATAACCGATTTTTGTAAA
The DNA here is from genome assembly GCF_000006295.1 of Pediculus humanus corporis. Lineage (NCBI taxonomy): Eukaryota > Metazoa > Arthropoda > Insecta > Psocodea > Pediculidae > Pediculus > Pediculus humanus. The sequence continues at coordinate 49,253 of NW_002987888.1, read as the reverse complement.
AACCGTTTGTAACCGTTCGAACTCTAAAATCGAACAGAAATTTTTTTTTTTTTTTTGCGGTTATGAAATTTGAAAGAAAAAGTGATGATTAATGATTTAAACTAATTAAAAAGGGAGAAGGGGGAAAAAAAGAAATTTAATAACAAAAAAAAAACTTTGAAAAAGGAAAAAAGGAAAAAAAGGAAAAAAAGGAAAAAAGTGGAAAAGTTTTTTTACACACAAAAGTAATCTCATCACGTCGAAGGTGGAAAAATCATTATTCAAGGGATGATGAACGGTTCAAGTTACATCGCGAATCACAATTTCAAAATTATACGATCCATAAAATTTTACATCTTTTCCCGAGAAAAAAGGTTTTTTTTCCTTTTACTTTCTTCCTTTTATTCTTTTCCTTTTTTCCTTTTCCACGAAGGGATGTTATGGTAGTCAAATCGGAATTTATAATTTATTTAAATTTTAAGTAAAAAAAAAAAAAGTGAAACGAAACGAAACGAAACAAAAAATTTTTTACCTTTTTTCCTTTTTTTTTTTTTTACCTTTTTTAATTCCAGTTTTTTCTTTTGTTTTCCAGTCGATATTTATTTATCTCCTGGAGAAAAATTAGTTGATAATATCGTAAGGATTAATTAAAAGGTTTCGTTTGTGTAACTTAAAAAAAACTTTTTTTTGTTTTTCCAACGACTCGACGTCCCTAACGACTTCGAAAAAATTTTCCAAATCAATGAACTCATCATTATTATTATTATTATTATTATTATTATCATCATCATAAACCTATTAATTTATTTTGCTATATATATATATATAAAAAAAGGAAAAATTTTAATTTAAAATCATTCGTTCGAACGTTTTCCCGACGGAAAACAAAAAAAATTAAATAAAAAAAAACCGTTACGATCGAACGCGCGCTCGTTTAAATTTTCCCGCGTTTTTCCAGTAACAACAACGACAAACGCGTCGATACGAAAAAAATTTATAAAAATAAACAAACGACAAATTGAAAAAAATAAATAAATAAAATTTACGACAAACAAAGAAAATCCGACGCAAAAAATTTAAAATCACAGGTAAAAACTCAATAAGGAAAAATAATAATAATAATTTGTGATAATATCATCCGCCATTTTGAAATTATTATTATTATTTTCTTTCTCGTTACGCAGGGAAAAAAAGTTTAAGTTTTAAAAACAACCTTTGGGGCGCGAAGAAAATTCATTGGAAACTTTTTTTTTTAGTATTAAACTGTATTATCAGATGTATAATTTGGTTATACTGATAACTCGGGGGTAAATTTCGAAAAAAAAAAAAAATTATTTTAGGGGTCGAAAACGATAATAATAATAATTTTGCTGTCGGTTTTAGATTGCGAACAATCTCCAGGTGTGTATTTAAGAGACGATCCATTATTCGGTACGCAATTACAAAATCAAAGCGAATTAAGAGTACCGAATGCGGAAAAAGCAGCTTTTTATTTGGATGCTGCCATAAATAGCAGATCTGGAAAAGATGACGGAAGGGATTCGCATTTTTTATACACATTACACGTGTATCAATATAGCGTAGCTGGAAAAGGTGGAGGTAAGAGAGAGAGAAAGAGATAGAGAGAGAGAGAGTGAGAAAAAGAAAAATATATCAAGAGTGATGAAAAATTTTTTCTCATTATCAGTGGCCGGAGGACGAAGTCGATTACATTTGATAGATCTTGGAAGTTGCGAAAGAGGAAAAGCAAGCGGTGGTATACCACTTTCGGGCCTTGGAAATGTATTACTTGCCATTTTTAACGGGCAAAAACATTTACCCTACAGGTATTGTGCATATTTTTTTTTTTTTTAAATAAAAATGGCGACGGTCGTTAATGCGAAAACATTTTTTTTTTACATAAACAATAAATTGAATGTTTCAACATGTTGTTGTTTGTGTTGTTTTTTTTTCATCCCCGATTAAATTATGACTTAATAAAAAAATCAAATCATTTCAAGCATCTTGGAAAATCTCAGACGATGTTTTTATTTTTTTCATCTCCCTCTCCCCCCTCTTTCCCCTATCGACTTTGTGTCGCCGAAATAAAACATCACACACACAAAGTACTAAATTTTTTTTTTTTCTAAATTCGTCATCATTTCTCGTTTTTATTTTATTAACCTTTTAAATATTGAAATTGAGACATTTTTTTTTTGTGCGGTAATTAATCGATTTGAAAGTTTTAAGTTAAAAAAAAAAAATACCAACCCTTAGGGTAAATAAATCAACCCTTAGATTTATTTTTTTTTTTTTTGGGATTTCAGAGAACACAAAATCACCCAACTGCTAAAGGAATGTCTTAGTTCGTTGACTTGTCACGCCGTCATGATCGCACATGTGTCTCAAAGTTCTCAACACTATACTGACACCCTTACAACCGTTCAACTCGCATCGAGGATACACAGAATGAGAAGGAAAAAAATTAAGGTGGTGGTAGTGGTAGTTCTGCTCACCATAATGATAATAAATTTTTTTTTTTTTAACATTTTTGCGTATTTTATTTTTAGTTCGGAGGCCCTTCTCCTGGAGGACCCTCGATTTTATCAAATGGTAGTTCGAGCGATGAATTTTCCCGGCATAATGCATCGACGGGTAGCAGCGATTTCGATCCGTCTAGTAGCGAACAATCTGCCGACACGGTGATTTACGTCGCGCCCCACGATGATGCCGCAACCGATGGTGAACATCCACCCGTTTACATGCTTAACATGGATAGTAGAACGGGAGAAAATCGTTGTGCCGTGAATAAAATCGTCAAAACGACAAATAACGAAATTCGAACGGGTGTTAAATTTAAAAGTTGTACCGCGACCGCGACCCTACCATCATCTCCTGCCAAAACGACCATTGGTAATTATAAGACTGATGAAAAATCTGCGAGTGGTAGTAGCAGTAGTAGTCCTCTTCACAAAACGAATAAGTCTGGTTTTAACAGTTCTAAGTCTTCCCCCGTGCGAACGGTTACCGGTAAAATACCATCGAAAATTCCAAATTTGGATAATCAAAGTAAAACGTCGAATCCGTTGCAAATGACGACGAAACACGAAGAACAATGGATAGACGGTCCTAGAATATCGAAGCAAAAAGTGGCAGAAGCGAGAAATTTATTACTTAAAGAAAATAATATTAAAAAAGAAACGTGGGTCGATGGACCCATGCAAAAACCGGGTAAAATAACAACCGGTAACGGTGGTCAATCGAGTGGAAATTACGGGTTTATGGATAATCATAAAAAAATTATGATTCGTAAATGGGTAGAAAATCAAACCGTTCATTTGAAACAGAGTTTGGGGGGTACTTCGTCATCCGCGAAACCCGAACTCACGAGCGGATTGCTCAGGAGTAGCGAACCTACAAAAGACGAAGATGATAATTTCGAATTTAAAAAATTTAACGATTTCGAAGATTTGGGAGAGCGTAAAGTCGAAGGTTCTTCGGAAACTATCAAACCAGAAAAAATAATCACGGAAGACGTAAAATGTAATGTGAGCGTGTCCACAGCTCTCATAAAACAAACGGACAAATGTTTAAAAGAATTGAAAAAAGTCGAAAATCAGCAGCAGAAGAACCGGCAAAATAATTGCGGAGAATCTAGCGAATCGTCCGAAGAGGAAAAACTTCCGCCTCCTCCACTTCCGCTTATTTTACGATATAACAAAGATATTAAAATGAGTAAGAAGTTTTTTCCTCTGACGTGAAAATTTTAATAAAACGGTTTTAATAAAAAAAAAATTTTTTTCGGGGTTTTTCCAGATGGTCAAAATCAACCGATAAACGCATTAGGGCTCCAGGGTAGTAGAATGATTCAAGACTACGACGACGAAGAAGACGAAATAGAATTGGAAATAGTTGAAGTTACGGAACTCGAAGAACCCGTACCAACGCAAGACTCTTGTTTGCAAGTCACCGAAGAAGATATAGCTTTTTGTATGGGCGAATGTGAAAATCCACTTCCGGAAGTTGATCAAGAGGGAAGAGGAGGAGGAGGTCATCACGAAGAAGAACATCCTTTGAGAATTTTAAGTCAAGAAAATTTAACGGTCGTATCGACATTCACCGGTGAGGAATTTATTTATTTATTTTTAACAAACAATAAAATTTTATTTATAATAATAATAATAATTTGTTTTGTTAGATTCTTTATCCGTAACCACGGATTTCGAAAGATGTCTTCCGAGACCTCGCTACGCACCTCCATCGTTATTCGATCAACCGTTTTATCCGAACGGTCCTTACGTTCACGACGAATACATCGAACTATTAACGAAAAATCACAATTTGGAAAGGGAAACGATCAATCAATTGACCGAACTTCACAATTTCTACAAATCCAAAATATTACAAAATCCATCATCTAAAATTTCCGCACGTTGTCAAAGTCTTTCCCTTTCGGACGTTTTCGAAAACGCTCCTGTGGGTGACTGCAACGAATCCAGCGGTAATTGCAGCATATACAGCGAACCCGCGTATAAATTCTTAGACGAAGAAAATTCGATTTGCAACAGTTGTAGAAAGAAAACAACAATCGTGAAAAGCGACGACGTAAAAGACGAAAGAACGACGAAAGGACAAAAAAATCCTGGAAAATTGTCAAATTTCAATAAGAATATATCATCGTTGAGACATCCGGACGGTGCATCGAATCCAAATTTAGACGAAGATGATGAGAAAAAGGAAAAAATCATAGGTAAAAGGAAAATTCCATTGACAAACAAAAAAATTAAAACGATCATCGATTAACCGGGTTGAATTATTATTTTAGAAAATGGCGTATCGCATAACATCAAATCCGAAACGACGTTTGACGATAAAGAAGATAATAAAATAACACAATCTAAGAAAAAATTATTATTATCGTCGGAATTTAACAAAAGAGGAAGTTGTAGTGGTAGTAGTAGTTCATCATCACCGAACCGTAAATCGAATCATCATCATCATCATCATCATCATAATCACAACGGCCTTAAATCAAATCACGATTCGTCTACGACTACGACGACGACGGCGATTATAATACAAAACGATAATCAAAAATTCAATAGTGAACAAATGAAAGGAACGGAATTGATGAAACACCATCACGAAAGTAACATAAAACTAAATAACTCACCGACGAGAAATTCAAATTCTTCGTCAAGAGGTGAGTTGAGGAGAACTAACAGTGCGAGTACTAATAAAAATAGACGATTCGAAGAAAACGAGGACGTTACGAAAACCCCGGCGACGCCACCGACATCGTCCTCGTCACCACTAACACAGAACAAACACCTCTACTTCAATAAGGTAAAACTTTTAACTATATCGATAGAAAAACGATTTGAGGTAAATGCAAAAAACCCCTCCCCCTTACTCTCCCCAGACTCGCCCCCACAAAAAAAGAAACAATACTTCGATGGTTTTCCAAAGAAAAAAAATTTTTTATTTTTTTTGTTACAATTTTCCAGACGTGTCCTTCAAACGAAGGTTCAGACAGTGGGCACGAATCAAATGTAAGTCCTAAGATAACAAAAAATGGGGGAGTAAGAGTACCCCCGAGGCCCCAAGTTGTACAATGCGAAAGTTCCGGATATGAAAGCGTCGTTAGTTTCACGTCGAGTTTAGATTCCGAAGTTGGTGTCAAATTGATAAGAGAAGAAACGGAAGAAATTCACGATCCTGGTGGTCAATCAGGTATGTATGAAACAATCACATAAAAAATCCTTTTATTATTATTATTATTATTATTTTACTTTTATATCGTTTCATTATCACACGAAATACACTCATTTAAGGTTGGTGGTGTTGGTGCGTTAGTAGTAGATCGTCAACAACAACCACAACAATACAAAACAATAAAAGAGATTCGCAAAGATGTCCGCCACCTCTAACCGTACCGCCACTTCCAACAAGGCCGAAGAACTAAAAAAAAAAAAAAATTTTTTGTCACCCACGTGTACATACAAAACAAATGATGATGATGATGATGAATCTTCTGCAAATTCTATATCATTCTGTGATCGGAAAAAAATTTTTTTTTTCTTTTACTATTGCCACTACCACTACTATCACTACTGCCACTACTACCACTACTTTACACTTTTATATATAAAACGAATTATAAACTCATGACTGATAACGACTGATAATATTATTAATTATCAATTTTTCTATTTATTTTTTTTTTTTTTTTTTAACTTGTAATTTTTAATGTAAAAATTATTTTGTAAAAATAAATTATATAAAAATAATAATAATAATAATGATAATTATCCTTTAAATATTTTCAGCGATGACGTCACACACTGGTAAACAAAATACCAACAAAACAAAAACAAAAAAATTTTCACGCGGTTTCGTCGTCGTCGTTCTTCCAACGAAAAAAAAAGGTAAGAAACCGGAAATGATTTCAAAAAAAATTTTTTTTTGGGGGTGGTTTTTATCAATTATTTCCTTAACTTTTACTACTACTACTAATAATAATAATGATGATAATAATAATAAGTAAAAGGAAATAATTTTTTTTGCTCGACAAAAAAAATATTTTTTATTCGTAATTTAATTTTTTTTTTTAATTTTATTTTATAATTATAAAAAAATAATTCCCTTTTTTTATTAATTATGAACAAACAAACAAACAGTCAAACAAACAATCAATCAATCAATCAATCATAAAACTACTACAAATTACAAAAAAAAAAAAAAGAAAAATTTAACGGCATTTTTTTTTTTTTTAATCATCATAATCATTTACCTGAAATGACTTTTTTTTTTTATATACAAAAAAAAAAAAAAAAAAAAAAATGGGATTTTAATTTTTCTTTGGTAAACGCAATATATAAAAATCTTTAACGATCCCAAGTGTATTTTCCCGTCCCCCCTCCCCTCCCCCCACTAAACGCGTACAAACAAAAAAAATTTTTTTTTTTTTTTTGGCAGTGAACGTTTATATATGAATATTCGACCTGAATTTTTAATTTTTTTTTCTTAAAATTATTTAAAGTTAAATTTAAAGGGAATTAAAATTTTACAAAAAAAAAAATTTGCCGACTATTACGTCGGCGATTAATATTTATATAATATGTATAAGCGTAATCAACGTTGTAAAAAACAAAAAAGTCGTGATAATTTACGGAAGTAGTTATGATGGTGGTGGAAGTCCTCCAACGGCCATGTTGGAGGAAAGAAAAAAGGGAGGGAAGAAGAAGAGGAGGAGGAGGAGGGGAAGGATAAATATTCGAAATAATTAATATATATATATGGGTAAAAATTTTCCTAATTTTTTACTATGATCATCGCGGCCATATGCTAAAACTATTTCTTTTCCCTAATTTTTTTTGCTTGAACGCGAGGTATTCTTTTCTATGAGTTCCGCATTTCAAATGTAATATGTGATTGACTTTTCGCACGATTTCTTCTGCTATTTTTTGATCTCCCTCGAAATCGTGATTTTTAAAATGAACGTGATTCGATTGAGTCAACGATTCGTCTTGTTCCGAATAGTGAACGATACGAAACGAGGCTCGATTCGAGGATTTGGATTCTAAAAGTTCGCACGAGACGATCAAGTGAATTCCGTACGATAAGGCTTTTTGCTTCCAAAATTTTCCCGTGACTTTCGTGTGACTCGACACGACGGGATCTATTTCGATTTTGTCACCGGAAATCCCAAGCACGACTTCCGCTTTCCCTCTCATTTTATTCAATATGTAAACGTGATAGGATTGATATAAAAGGGATTCGATCGCGATCAAATCGACTTTCATTTGTTTCAAATCGTCACTGTCTTTAGTTTTGACTATTTCACTGCCGTCATCCACGTCGCCCGTCTTTATCTCTTCCGTTTTTCTACTCGGAACGCTTTTATCGCCGAGGTCGACCATGGCAAGATACGCCAATCCGAATTTGCCGACGGTTTCCTTCGGATCCAAACAAGAGAAATCCCAATCGACTTCTCCGTCATCTTCCGCGATGAACAAACCGTAGCAATCCACGTTTTCGCGAAATTTAAAATTCGGATCCGTGTTTTGCGTCATGTATTTCCAACACACGAAACCGATCAACTCGGAAACTTTGGCTAAACCCAATACGCACACGTGTAAGGGAAATTCTCGTTCGGGTAGTGGTAACATTGTTAAAAAAATTTTATATGTTCTCGTTGGTAAAACTACTTGAGCATTTCCATCGAATTTGGCATATTCACTGAATGGATTTTTTGGTAATAGCGGACACTTTTCTATTTCGTCAGTCAACATTGACCTAACAGTTTTTTGTTTTCCTTTTTTAATTATTTTTCTTTCAAACAATTGTTCTCTCTCTTCGTTTGTTATAGGAATTGAACTACATTCCCATTTGATTCTTTTTATTTTTGCAGCCTTCCTTTTTTCCTGTTCCATTTTTTCCAATCTTTGAGCTGTGTCTGTTCTTTGACGATGGCCTCCACTTTGAATTTCAAATGAATTACACAATTCGTCTCCCCTATCCTCTTCATCATCCGATTCTTCAATGTGTGGGTACATATCTGCTTTTGTGAATAAATTTGAATCTTTCGGCTTTTCATTAATAATTATAGCTTCCCACATTCCTGTTTCATCTGATGATATAAACGAATTCCTGACATGAGACAGTAGCCAATGTCGATTATCGTATAACGCCATTATATTAATTAACTGCAGCTACCTAAAATTTTAATTCCATTACATTTTTGTAAATAAATTTTATTACATAACCTAAATTACTTCAAGTGAAAGTTAAATGAAATGAAAAAATTTTGAAAATTATTTGAGTCTGACAACAACTCAGATTCCTTTTAAAAATAAACAAAGTATTTTTCTTAACAGATAATTATCGTTAATGTACATAAAAACTCTTATAGGCTTCTTTTGATTTTTTTCATATAAATATTGTTTATCCATTACTATTAAAAATTACATGTAAATGAATTAATGAGGATATATTTGTGATAAAATACAAACTATTTATGTATTTGCAAATAAATGTTAATCTAAATAACTTGTAGAATACCTGCTTTCACATTTTTTAAAAGTGAAATATATATTTAAAGCTTACTTAAAGTTACATAAATGTTTAATGTAAACCTGTAGACTTTATATTTAAAAAAAAAAAAAAAGGTGAGATAAACATGTATCATTAATATTTAGCTTAATTTAAATCAAAAACTCATAAAATTTTTTAAAAAATAAAACGTATTTTATCAAGTGTATAGATAAAAATAAAAAAAAGCAAATGTTATTACTTGCGTTTCTCTTTAAAATCGATTTATTTTATTTTGATATCCCAAATTTCGAACTCGTGCATTTTGCATATTATTATTTCACAATATAAGTGAATTTAAAATATATTTTTATTTAATTTACACAAGTAGTCACTTTTCAAAAAAATTATCAATGAGAATTTTCAAACGAAAAACTAAATGTAAATGTAAATGAAAAGGAAATAAAAATATTTACATTATAAAATCACGTGGCTTTTGATATTAGTTGTTGACACGACTTTTTCACATTCCGACGCTTTTTTAATTTGCGACACTTGTTACTAAAGCATAAGCATAATGTTCAATTGTAAATTCACAATAAAATTGAATATTTTCGAGCGATGTGTATATAAATGTGCAAATTTTTTAAATTTATAAATGGTAATTTAATTTTTAATATTTTATAAACGTAATTTTTCAAAATGGAGGAAAATCACATGGGATGGAAATTAGTGTGGGGAGTTCGGCAAGATGTTGTCAATCTTTTCAAAGCTTTTGCAAGTACTAATACAATGACTTTTGATGGTTTTTCTAAAGCTTGGAAAAAAATGAACTTTAGTCAAATATTTAGGTACGCTGTCTATTAGTTTACTCGCGTTTTATTAATTTCGATGTCGTAGTTTTCTAAATATAATAAATAATAGTAATTTTTTTTTTTTGTTTATTTTTAAGTTTAAGGTTTTCATTTGTTGAACAACTTGAATTTATCGAAGAAGTTTTTACAATAGTTAAAGAATATTTATCTTCAGCTTATGAATTTTATGTTAGAATTGCAGCTCTCTACACTTTATACGGATTATATTTTAAACAACCTCTTAAGTATGTTAATTTTTTTTTTAAATAAACTTTACATATTATTTACATTATCATCTTTTTAAAATTAATTGTTTGGTAGTAATTATTTGCAGAGAACCAGTTAAAATCAGATTAACAAAATCGGAATGGGAAGAAATTCAATCAATAATTTCATTGTGTAAAAAAACAAATCTTAACAGTGGTGGCTTTATATTTATGAAATTGTTTTTAAACAAAGCATTTCTATTTACATCGACAATAAGAACTGTAAGAATTGTTTGTACTATTATTTATGTGTTGAATAAATTTATGAAAATAAATGGGAACTAAATTTTATTACAGTCTGGATTAGAAATAGGTTATAAAAAATATTTCAAAAAGAAAAATACAGGACTTTCTGGACATTTGGAACTTGGATTGCTAAATAGGCCATTATTAAATGAACAACTTGTATCTTCTTTAGTCAGTTTAGAAGAATTGTATTGTAAAAAAAAACAAGAATTACTTGGTAAGTAATGTTTAATTAGTGTAATTTCTTTTTTACATCCTTTTTACATTGTTTTATGGTTATACATGCAGGTAAAAAAAATTTAGAATTTATCGATAAAAATTTTGCTGTTAATCTTAAATCTGAACTTGATGAGTACACAGCAAAACTTAGAAAAATAACTCCTGATCATGAAGATAAAAATCAAAGTAATCAAAATGAAGAAAATGGTAAGTTTTTAATTACATTTTTTTTTGATTTTATGTCTTTCTACGATTATTTTTCTATTTCTAATTTATATTTGCAGACTCTGATTCTAACAGTTTGAATGTAAATAATTCTAAAATTAAAAACAAATCGGAAATAAATTCATTGATAAATAAGAAAAACAAGAGGAAAAAAATGGCACTCAAATTTTATTTAGCTAAGAAAAAAGCAGAATTATATTTGGAAAAAATAAAACAGGAAAGACTAATGGAAAATTTTAATGGCATGCCTAGTGATAACGATTTACAATTCAAACTTCCAGAATTGGATTTCACATAAATTTTTTATTTCTGTTCGTTTCATTTTTTCAAATGTAAGTAAAACCCCCAAAAAAAAAAAAAAAAAAATTAAAAAATATCAACTAAAATTTTATTTACATATTTGCAATAGGTTAATTCTAATAAAAAAAAAAAAAAAAATATATATATATATATATATATAGAACTATTATTCTTATAAATATTTTAAAAGATAAATTACAGTAGATTAGTTTCATTAATTTACATTTTTTATTGACTATATTTATTAAGAACTATATATAAATGATATAATTCACATAGAAAATTTAAAAAAAAAAAAAAAAAAAACCAATTGAAAAAAAAGAGAGAGAGAAAAAAAAAAAGGACAAATGCGGTTTCTATGATTTATTTATTGGTTTGTGGTAATAGTTGTCGAGTCATCTTCATCATCATCATCATCATTGTCTATCTGTGCTTTTTTTTCCACCTGCGACATTGATAACAATTTCTCTTATCCTTTCTAAATCTTCAATTTTCTTTTTATATTCATATAATAATTTTTCTTTTTCTGCAATGATGGCATCTTTCTGCTGTTGATTTTCCATTGATTCTTGAAGCGATCGTCTAAATTCTCTATTTTCCATTGTCAAATCTTGCAATTTACTTTCGCATTCTGCAATGTATGTCTTGTTTTTGCTAAACCTCTCTTCCAGGGCCACGGTTAATTTGATGAGTTCTTGATTTTTATTTTGACTTTCAATCAATTGATTTTGTATTTTATCCATTTCGAAATTTTGCAATTGTAAATCCAGTGTCAATTGTTTTTGTTTTCCCACTTCGTTCGCCAATTCCGTCGCTTTCATTTCCAATTCGCCTTCCTTTTGTTTTAACAACATTTCAAATTCCCCTAATTTTTTTTTCAAATCTTTTATTTCGGCATATTGATTTTTTTTTTCATTGGCAAGTTTCACAGTCATTTCAGATAATTTATTCATCAATTCTTTTTTTTCAGTTGCCGTACCTTCTATACATTGTTGACTGTAAAATAACATTTGATGTAATCTAGCAACTTCTGCTCTGTATTGAGCTATTTGATGATTCATTCCAGTGCAAGCAGCATCTGCAGCTTCCAATGAGCATTGCATTCTTCTTTCCGCATGTCCCATGGCTGCTAATTTATATTCGTACAATTCCATAACGGCCGAAGTTGACGAATCCCCAATTTTATTATTTTCTTTAGCTTCCTGCAAAGCTAGTATCAATTCGTTTAATCTAGATTCTTGAGCGCAATTGTATAAAGGTACCAATTCTTGAAGAGATGCATGAGGAGGATTCGAATTGGGAACATTCGAAGCAGGACCAAAAGCTACAGGTTTTATTTCCCACATAATTTCTGAGAGTAATGAAGTGCATTCTTTGGTCCAGCCAGGAGAGGAAGATAATGAAAAAACTTGAGTTTTAATTTTTTTTGATCCGCTGTATAGAGCAATGGCTAATGCTGCCTGAACATTTCTCTGAGTGAGAAGTTTCACATACAGTGACATCCACTCACTGCTAAATGTCGCTAATGCTGATACCAATATAAGAGTTTGTATGCACAATTCACTAACATCATTTTTAAACAAATTATCATGTTCAACTGGTTCTTGTTTAATGATCGATTCGAAAATTCCACCCACAACTTTGTACTTGACACTATTTAAAATTTCTTTACGTAAATCTGGATAAACAGACATTTCGGATAGCAATGTTACCAAACCAGTGAGCCTTAGCCTTTTATCCATATTTGTGGGAGGTTCTTCTCCTCCTGAATCAAGTATTAATAACAATGCTGGTAATCCTGTTTTAACAGTTTCAACAACTTCATCTCTGATGTCATTATATGTGTGAATTTTTACTTGTTCGATTATACTTTGAATGACTCCCAAAGACTGAATGCTTGTTGTTTCATTTTGAACCCACCTTAAACATGCAGCACTCAGCCTTGGGAAGAGTTTTGGGATACCTTCGACATCCTTTTTAAGAAGCGATGGGAAAAAATCTAAAAGAAGTGCTATACATTCTAAACTGGCATCATCATCTGATTCTTGAATTTCGACAAGTTCTACCAATTTTTTAGTATCAGCATAGTATCTGGGATATTTTAACATGACAGCGCTAAAATGTTCATTGTCTTTAACATCTTTAAAGAAATCAACAATGTGCCTCAATAAAAATACATCTCTGCTTTCGAATGCAGCAGTCACTGTGCTAAATGTCACATCAACAAAATTCAAAACATCAGTGTCGGGAAGAACACCTTTCATTTGTTCTAAAATAATCAACATTTTACACACTTGCATTCTAATATTTGGATTGTCATTAAGTTTTGTTATACACTTAATAAACTTTGTTATTTCTACTTTTCTCATGAGAACATACAAGGCAGGTAAGTTTTTATAACATAAATTAACTAATACACCGAGTGCATAAGGTTTTAATTCACTATCTCCCTCCATAACAATTTGTACTAAAGTTGATATTAAATAAGGTAAATGAGCTTCTTGCCATGATATTTTAACACCATAAGTTAATTCTACCAAAACTTGTAAAAGTCTTAATTGTTTGTCAGTTATATGATGTGTTCCTAGAAATCTTGTAAGTATAGGTATAAACTTATAAGTATGAATTAAAGCTCTCTTAGCATTCGGATTAGTGCAAGCCTTTTGAAGTACTGCAATTGCTGACCATACAAGCATTGATCTTGATTCCAAGCCGGCCATAAGTTCATGTAAACTGACATAAAACTCTGTTGCAACACTCGAAGATGGATCAAATTCACTTATGTCTGTAGTTGAGGCTAAAATTTGTAAATGTCTTTGTAAAGCACTAGTACTGGAATCAGCATGATGCCTTGAATACTCTAGAGCAGCAGCAATAAACTTTTTCATTTCTTGGTATTTTTCCATTTTTAACTAATAATTTTTAAAAGTGAAACCGGCCAATAATTATTACAGGGGAAGTAGTATACAATGGGTTCACAAACCAAACAATAAACGGTTAAAAACTTTTTGGCGACAAATTTACCTGGAACCTTAAATTAATTTTCGTGGCTTTAGAGAACGTTTTTCCCGCATGACTTATTCAATGTCGGCCATGTTTGTTCTTAATAATATAATTATTTTAATGACAACGAATGTTAAGTAAAAAGATTTGTTTGTCTTATCGCATTTGACTGAAATTATTCAAACAAATTTAATTTTAAAATACTATCGATTGTTAATGAAATGGCTAAATTTTTTTTTAAAGTTTCATAATGATTCAAAAGTAGGTTAATTCATAGTACCAACTGCCATAAAATCGTATTCGGATATTTAATTAAAACTTGTTGAATTTAAATGTCTCTTTTTATTCGTCACAAAGTATAAATTTCATTAAAAGTTATTTTGTAACGATAAAATTAAAATAATTGACTGTTAGTTTTTTTATAATAAATGTTTTGTTACAAAAGTTTGTGTTTCCATTGTAATGACCTTATTTTGGTAACACTACAAGTTACGCTCTGAAAGTAATTTCATATTCGAAAGGCAATTATTATCAGATACTGGGTGAGAGAAGTAATTGCAAGTAGTTTTTCACCCACAAAAATGGATAATGTTTTTATATTAAATAATAATAGGTAAGTTTTTATTTATTATTTAAACTTATTTTTTCCTTTTTTTTCTTTTTTTCTTTTTTTTTTTTGTAAATACTTTAATTACATTAATAATTTCATTTTTTTTTTTTTAATTTTTCAAAATTGTTTCATGTATCCATAACCAATTACCACTGTAATGTAGTTTTGTTGTGTAATTCTTTTAAAATATATTCCTTTCAAACTGTAAATTATTATTTTTTCATACAATTTTACTTTTTTCTTTTTTTTTGACAAACAAAAAATTAAATTTTTTGATAATTTTAATTTTAATCCTTTATTATTATTATAAATTCAATTTGTGTATTTTAAACAATTTACTCATTAAACATGTCTCCATATTTTAAATTACTTCATACCATTGCATTATATTAAATTTTTTTTTTTTTAATAATTTTTCGAATGTAACTTTTTTGTTCGAATTCAGTTAGCTTTTAAAAAATCCCATGTATATATTATAATTGTTTTTGTAACTAATCTTATATTCACATTAATTAAAAATTTCAATTGCAATAATTTATTATTAAATATTAAATTTTTGTTAACAACCTAACAACCCACAACGAATTAATTTAAAAAATATTAATGCATGTTTCGAGTAAAATAAAACTATTTTTTAAAATGTAAAAAAATCTCATTCGAATGCTTTTACAAAAATAAATAAATAATTTTATTTGCATATTTATTAACTTTACAATATCAAATTTCAATCATCATTATTATTTTTCTTTAATTACAAAATAATTTTATCGCTGTTGAATAAATTTTCGTTTTTTTTAAATTTAAATCGAAACTTATTTATTTATTTTCTATTAATTTAAAATGAATTAATTATCAGTTTAGCGTTTTGTTAATTAATATTAAATAATTTTATTATTAAAAATTATTAAACAATCAGACAAACAATTTTATTTTCAATTTAATATACCACAAATTTGTGTTTCGATTCAAACAAAATTAAATTTTTCAATATTATTGTAAAACAATTAGAAGACTCAGCAAATAATCAACAAAAGACGTTGACTGAAAAAAAAAAAAAATTATTATTTATTAGTATAATCATCATTTTTATTTCATATTTTGTTGTAAGAAGTTAAAAAATTTTTTTTTAAAGTAAAAATATTTAAAGAAAAAATGAATTTTTAATAATTATTTTGATACAGTTGTAAATCCAACTTCCAGTTTAAAAAAAAAGTTACATGTTTACGTTATGAATAAGTAAGTAATGTTGTTGTTGTTTAAGTAACTGATAACATTTGTTGTTAACTTCGACAAGGTTGCCAATTAAACTTCGCACTCTATATCCACCTTGATTTTTTTTTTTTTTTTTTTTAATTTATCCTTTCTTACAAAACAGGAATTCAGTTGTGAATGGTGTGTTTGTGTCAGTTAGCTTTTAGTTGTGGATTGAGAAACAACAACGACAACAACAACCACAACAACAAGACAATAATGATTTTTTTTTTTACAATTCGACTCGTTTTTCATGACTTTTTTATTTTTAATTAAAAATTTATATATTCGGTTTTTGTGTAAATAATAGTAATAATAATAATAATAATAAAGTGTGTTAAAAAATGGTCGAATCAAACGATTACGATTCGTTCGAAGATGATTCGATAGGGAAAAATAATATAATAACGACGGTGAATAATCCTCTTGTTTATTCCAGCAGGAAAGGTTCCGTTAAGGTTCAAATACAACCGAGTCAACAACAGCAGAAAACGTTGACTCATTTACCACATCGTGAACCTGTTGATATTGCATTTACGGATTTACAATATACTGTTACCGAGGGGCGGAAAAAAAGTAAGTGATAGTTTTATTATTTATTTATTATAAGAGATGGAAGAAAAGGAGGGGAAAAAAAGATGAAAGATGAAAATGTTTGTTTGCCTTGAAAAAATCCAGTAATAAAATTTTTTTTTTTTTTTTTTCTCGAAATGTAACAACAACAACAACATCGTCGATACGTTAATTAATTTAAAAAAAAAAAAAAAAAAAAAAAAAAAAAAAAAGGTTAATCCTTTTTTAATTATTCTACGATGCGATTAATAATAATCGATAATAGAGTAACCGTTGGAAATTTTTCAAATTTTTTTTTATTTTGTAAATTTCAATTTTGACGATTTTGTTTTTCGATTAATCGATACCTTTCGATGAATCGATCCCTTTCGATAAATTTCCTATTATAATCGAGAATTTTTTAATTATTTTTCTTATGATTTTTTTTTGGTAAATTTTGCAACACGCCAGGAAAAAAAATTCTCGTACGGTTATGAATTATAATCGTTATTATTATTATTATTGTTATTATTATTATTATTATTATTATTATTATTATTATCATTATTATTATTATTTTTAAATTGCATTTGCATTCGCAATTTCCTGCGGTTAATCATTCTGATAAAAAAAAAAAAAAGAAAAAGAAAAAAAAATGAACAAACGTTTTTGCGTTTTCGATTTTATTATTAAAAAGAGTCGTTTTTTTTAAATAATAAATTAAAGAGGTTTTAAATTCTATTTGATGGAAATAATAATAATGATGATAATAATAATAATAATACGGTCGTTTTTGGGTTTTTATTTTAACGTCATTTTTAGTGAAAAAAAAAAATCGATAAATAATCAATTAGAAATAATCAATTCTTTTTTGAATTATTTCCCAGAAGCGTTTGTTTTTTTGATTAATGGAATTTTTGTTGGACAAAAAGCGATGTGATTCCTCTTACGATCTCTCTCTCTCTCTCTCTCTCTTTTTCTACTTCTCCAGGAAAATGATCATTAGTAATAATAATGATAATAATTTCCAGAAACGCAAAAAATATAATTATTATAATGATTTAAATGTTTGTCGTGTCCGCCGAACTTTGCATGTCGGACTTTTGTCGAACTTTTTTTTTTTTTTTTTTTTTTCTCATTCGTTCGTTTACGAAAAAATAATAATAATAATAATGATAATTAAACGTTTCGAATGTAATTACCGGTAATTATTATTTTTTTTTTTTAATTTTCCGTTTTTTTTTCCGGCGAAAATCCTTCGGTTCCTTTTTTTTTTTAAATTTGTATTTGTATTTGTCGTTGAATGATGATAATAATGATGATGTTGCCTTTTAATTTCATAAAAAAGTTTTGCATAATTTTTTTTTTATTACCTTATTTGCCAAGATCAAAGCCATTTGCCAATAACATGGTTGTTGGTAAAAAAAATTACTTTAGGCATAATTTTTGTTATATTCGTGTCGGAAATTTTGCATAAACGTGGCAGCAGGTGGAACAACAGGTTGTGGGGGGGGGGGTATAAGAATAAAACGTAAAGGAAAAATTTTAATGGGAATTTGTCGCGAAATTCGCGAGTGTGTGTGTGTGTGTATACACGTGCGGGTGTCGAACGGTAACGTTTTAACGTTTATTAACGTAAAATAATGATGATGATGATGGTGATAGTGGTGACGAATTTCAAAACGAAAATTTTCTTTCAGTTTTTACATTTTTAATTTTTTTTTTTCTCTTTAAACTGGTCTAACTAGTCGTCTAACTATGGCCCCGAGGGTATAATGTTCGAATAATCTTTGAGTTTCTAGAAGGAGGAAAAAAAAAAAAGGAGGGAGAGGGGGAACGAGGGGTGGGGGAAATCGTGTACGGAAACTTATTACACACGCACCAATATTGTTAGTATTATTATTATTACTATCGTTTGTTAATTTTTTTGAGAATTTAAAAAATTCTTCTCCTGGAAAAAGATGGGGAAATAGAGGGAAAATAGGAAAATTTTTATTTAATGGAGGAAAACAAAGGAAAAGCGAGGTTACAAATTTTTTTTTTCTATTTTCCTTCTTTGTTCATCTCCCTCCCTCTCTCTCTTTCTCTCTTGGAGATTTAAAATTAAACAATTCCGTTTGTTTATTTATTTTTTTACAATTGTTGTTGTTACAACCTTGGAGTCTTTTATTTATTTTAAAATATTTAATTGATGATACAAAAAAAAATGGCGTCGCGTGAATTTTTTTTTTTTTTAACTACCGTACGTACGAACGGTCACTTCCTAAAATGACTTCATTAAAATTTCCTTTGAAAAATCAACAAACACAATAAAATGCCCTTTGGTTTCTCTCCCCCCCCCCCCACGATAAAATTCTATTCTTTTTCGGATTGTTATCGTATCGTTCGAAAACAAACAAACAAACGACATCGGATTGTTTTATATTTTTTTTTTTTTTCTAGTCGATTTCCGGGATTTCTCGACTGGAGTCGATTATTACGAGTGAAATTTCCATTGTAATCCCATATTCTTCTGCTTCGCCAATGGTCGACCGATTATTATTATTATTATTATTAATGTTTTTTTTGTTTCTACTAAAAGAAAACGACTCGCGTGTTCTCATCTATTTTTTATATTTATTCCGCTCGGTTAATTTCGGTCACCACTTTTTTTCCTTTTCTGTACATGAATAATTAAAATCGTAAAAGAAAAAAATAGAAATTTTCATTCATAAATTATTCATTGTAGAAAATTTTCCACACGTTGCAATTAAAATTTTTTTTTTTTATGTACTTACGTAGGTAAAAACGTTTTACATAAAAACGTTTAAACCTTCCGGTTAAAACCTTGAAAATGTTGTCGTTCTTAAAAAAAAAAAATGAATATGAATTTCCTATTTAAATCATTTATTAAAATTAAATAAATAAATAAATAATAAGTTTCGATTGATTGAAAAATAAGGAAGGTAAATGAAATTTGACGTTTATTTGTTGTATGGGGGAGAGAGAGAGAGAGAGAAAAAAATTGGAAGATTTCATTGTTTTTCTACTAAAATCAACCGCCTAAAAAAAAATATTTTACCAATCTTTGTACTTTGAAATTCCTTATACCATCATCGTGTAAATAAACAAACGCACACACACGCACATACGCACACAAGCGCGTGTTGTTGTTGTTACTAATTCACGTTTTTTTTTTTTTTTTTTTTTCAAATTTATTTATTTAAGGTCGATTTTCGTAATCGAAAAGGTACGCGATATATAAATAAACAAAAAGGTATATTAAACTTGACACATTTCGTCGAAAAAAAAAAAAAAAAAAAAAGAATATTTTAAAGAAAATTAATACAAACCCTTAATCAACCTTGTCTCGTTGATTGATTGAAATCAAAAATGGCGGCGGATTAAAAGGATTATTATATGAATATTTAATTTTTATTTTAATTTTTTTAAATTTTTTTCCAGATCCAAAAGTTATATTGAAAAATGTGAGCGGACGGTTACGTTCTGGCGAATTAACCGCCATCATGGGCCCTTCCGGAGCTGGAAAATCAACTTTGTTAAATATACTGACCGGTTATAAGTAAGTCCTCTCGATTTTTTTTTTTCTTTTATAAATTTTCTAGGGGGTGGGGGAGGGGTGGGAAAGAGGACGTTTCGGTCGATGAACCTTTCTTACAACAGGAGGAAAAATACGGGGGGGGAAAAAAAAAATTTTTTTCTTTGTTCATGTGACACGATTATCGTATTGAATGAAAATGAACAGAAATTTCAAAGGTTACGACAATTGAAATGCGTTGCGTTGCGTTTCGTAGTTGCGTTGTCGAAGCCGTAATTAAAATAAATAAAATGGGTCAAAGGTCATCATTCAAACACGCTTATTTTATTATTTTGCTTTTTCTCCTCTCGTCAGTCGCATAATTAATTGCGAAAGGGAAATCTTAGGGCAAGGTGTGTTTAAGACGTTTCTCTCTCTCTTTCCATGTTTGTTTATCTCTCGAGTCGTATTAATCTTGGATTTAACGACGTTTTGTTTAATTTTTTTTTTTTGGACTTTGCTACAAAAAAAAATTATTATTATCATTATCATTATTGTCATCATTATTTTATTTAAAAATTTTTAAAGTTTTATCCGACGTGAAATACGAGTTTATTATCATCATCGCAACATTATGTTACACATGAACCTTTAACCTTTTTTTGTTTAAATATTTTTATTCGTCATAAACCTTTGCATTCAATTAGCATGTATTTTTATTATTATTATTATTTTATTTTTCAAAAACCTTAAATTGTGTTTAGCCTTGAACTTCACATCCTGTATGGTGTGTAAAGCGCGCGTTTTTAAAGTCTCCACGTTTTCCTATCTTTTCCTTCCATCTTTTTTTTTTTTTCGCGGTTCGGACGTGTAATTAACATTTTAATCGTCAACCGGGAAACTTGATGATGATGATGATGATGATGATGATGGGGGCGGGTGTAATAATTACAATCGTTGACATACGTCACGCGAGCGTCAAAAAATTAATTAACAAGAGACGACGAAGGAATTTTATGTACGTTGATTAATTCTTTGAACGTTTGAGTTACTTTTCCGAATCGAACCTTGATTATGAAAACCTTATTAATGACCCCGTCGTTGAAAACAATCGGATGTCGTCGATATTTATAAGAGTGACCCCCAGTCGTCAATTATTTATTTATTCGTTTGTTGCCTGAAAACGATAGCCTGAAAAATCAGGGATCAAAGGGGGGAAGTTAACTTTAGAAAAACAAACAAACAAACAAACAAGAAACGAAGGAAGAAAATTTTTAATAGAAACGATGAAGTGAAAGTACGAAATTGTAATCTCAGGGAATAAGAAACTATTTAAAAAAAAAAAAAAAAAAAAAAAATGTCAAAAGCTGTAAAGGAAAGTTGGAAAGTAAAATTTACGTAACGTTTAAGAGAGAGAGAAAAAAATTTTTTTATACGTTTTGGACGTTCAGATCTGGAATGAAATCATTTTTTTTCAAAAAATTTTTACTTTTTAAATTATTTAAAGTAACCTCAGGAAACGTTTCACGGTTTGTTTGTTTGTTCGTTCGTTTGTTTGTTTGTTTGTTAGACTTTTAAATTTGACAAACAATTACAGTAATAATTTTCATTTCGCAACATTTTGAACAATTACAAAATTTTCATTTGAATTTGGCAACATCCTTTTTTTTTTAACTATTTTCGTTATTTTCTCTTATTTCGATATTTTATTTAAAAAATTATTATTATTATTATTATTACTATTATTATTTTCTCGTGCATTGCGATAAAATGCGAAATAATTCCAACAGCAGTAAAAAAAAAAAAAAAAAAAAAAAAAAAAATTGTCCTTGCATTTTGAATCTTCTTTTGCCTTGGCCTGAAATTCTAATTAAAAACGAGTAGAAAATCATTTTAACAAAAAAATGGAATTTTTTTTTATTTATAAATAATGATAACGTTAACGAACATAATCTTCCGTACGCGAAAAAACATTGTTTACTACTTTATGTAATGATTGTCGATGTGTATATGAATTCGATAATCGATAAATCGATAAATCGAACAGGGTTCGATATATTTTTCCAGAAAGCAAAAAAAAAAAAAAAAAATTTTTTAATCGATTATTCATTCTTAAGGGGGTCTCCTTTATAATAATCGATCCTCGTTCTAATTATGACGTTCGGAAAAAGAAAAAAAAAAAAATGTCGTCTGTCTTTCTCACACACACACACACATAAATATGGCCCTGTATTTTGTTTTTCTTTCTTTTTTTTTCCGTTGGAATTATCATTCGAATGTCTCATTTAAATTTTTTTTTTTTTTTTTTTTTTTTTTTTTTCCCTTTCCCCGAGCCATGAAATCATTTCGAAAACATTTAACCTCATTTTTTTTTTTTTGTAAAAAAAACGGTTGATTTTTTCAAATCGATTCGCCTTCTTCTTCTTTAGGGTTATGTTTTCTCTCTCTCTCTCTCTAAAGGTTTCGATTCGAAAAGTATTAATTAATTTACGAAAAATACGTTTAAAAATGTTTTCTTATGACCATAGGAAAAACGTACATCATGTTTTGCAACGGATTGGCAAATACCACCACTACCAGAAACTACTACTGCTACTACTCGGTCGCTAATGACCGTGAGCATACCATTATTATTATTATTATTATTATTATTATTATTATTATTATTATTATTATTATTATGTTTGAGTCGTGGCCTGAATTTATTTGCAGACACACACTTGAAAAGAAATTTCTCTCTCTCTCTCTTCTCTCTCTCTTTGGTCGAACGATTTACTATTTTTCGATTCTTACTGATTTCCCCCTTCTCCCCATTTTGCATCTTTCCCTGAAAGGAAAGGTCGAAAGTGTTCGTCTTATACGATCCTGAAGGTTCAGAACAAAAATGGTTTTTATTTATTTTTTCGGGGTTCCTGGACGCGTACCAAAGTTTTTTTTTTTTCGATATTCAAGTCGTTGTGTCTATTTAGCACGAGTTATTAACGTTAAATTGATGGGACATGGGAAAAATTTTTAAATGGGTTTTAAACGACCTCCGCGCACACACACACACACACACACACCCATGGAATTACCATTTAGGAACCCTAAAACATGCGTATTTTTAAAGGACGGTAAATTGTTTAAAATGGCGGCGGCGACGATTTCCTGAAATTTGTTCAAACCATGCGTTAATATTCCTGTTTTTTTTTTTTTTTTGTAGAATTTCTGGAATGAAAGGTTCGATAACGATCAACGGTCAGGAAAGGAATTTGAACACGTATAAAAAATTGTCTTGTTACATAATGCAGGACAATCAACTCCACGCTAATTTAACCGTCGAAGAAGCTATGAAGGTAGCGACGAACCTTAAATTGGAAAAAACCACGTCGAAAAGCGACAAAGAAGACATGGTGAGTTTTTTTTTTCTTTTCTCCTTTTATATCTAAGGAATCTTTACATGCACGCAATCATCATCATCATCATCATCATCATCATCATCGTGAGAATTTTTTTTTTTTTTTTTTTTTATGGGAATAAGCGAACAAAGATCGCGTTTAACTCACGTTCAATGACTTTGTAAATTTTGCGGATAAAAACATTATTTTGCAAAAATTTGCTGCCGTTTAACAAAGCGAAACAAAAAAAAAAAAAAAAAAAACGATTTTCTCTCTCTCTCTCTCTCTCTTTCTCTCTTTCTCTTTCTTTCTCGGTTATAAGAAATCGAAGAAGCGAAGCGCGATTAAAAAAAAAAATTAATAAAATTTTGCAAATAAGTGATTATCTTGCAAAAAAATAAAAAAATGTGCAAAAGGTCAAAGGTTCATTTTTTTTTTTTTTTTTTTTTTTGATCTAAACGTATTATTTGTTTTGACTGTTTTGATTATTTCAATTGCAAATGGCGGGAGGTCAAATTTTAATTTTTTTTCCTACAATCTTATTTCCCGCAGTAATAATAATAATAATAATGATATCGTTTTTATTACGATTTGATTTCAAATTATTATCATTATTATTACCGTCATCGAAACCGCATGAATAAATGAAAACGTCGTATATATGTAATGTTAATCGTACGATTTTTTTACTGTTATTATTATTATTATTATTATTATTATTATTATTATTATTATTATTACTGTTATTAATTTTCTCTTTCCGTGATTATTTCTCTCTCTCCCTCTCTCTCACTCACTACCTTATTTAAATGATTTCTCTTTTTTAATTAGTTTTATGTGATTACTCGATTCCCCGATGATTATAAAAAAAAATGTTAAAACGTGGGGAGATTCATTGGTCCCTTTAGAAAATCACTCATTAATATCAAATGACGTAAGTATGCGAAGTAATAATGATGATGATAATGATAATGATGGTAATATTTCCAATCGGTGGCATCGTCCAATGGAAAATTTTTTTTTTAAACGTTAATTTAAAAGGAGGAGGAGGAGGGTATGTGGTAGTAGGTGCTCGGAGAGAGGATCATCGCGACTCGAAGTAGTAACGGAATTTTTATTTCCTTTTACGACATACGCACGCACGCACACGCGCACACGCACATTCACACACGCACATAAAAACCAATGGCAAAACAATATTTTTAAACGAAACTCGTTTTTATTTTATATTGATAATAACGATTTTAAGAAATAAAATAAAAAAAATATGGCGCTAGCGTATGCTAGCTGGCTGGTTGGCTGGTTGGATGTGATATAACGTTTATACGATTTTCCTAGGGCGAACGCATTCTCTCTCTTTCTCTCTCTCTCTCTCTCTCTCTCTTTCTAAATCCGTTTCACGGTCGTTCAGATCTTCTCTTTTTGACGTTTATGCACTTAAAATAATGATAAAATCTGTCGAAATTCTTTATTTAAAAAAAATTTGGGTTTTTGTCAAGGTAAACAAACCCAACGCACGAGTGCAGTACAAAACAGTGGGGTAAAAACAAGTTGAGGATTTTTGTACGACAGACGTAAATTCTATCCTTGGTCTTGTTGTTGAGTTGTTGTTGTTGTTGTTGTTGTTGTCGTCGACGACGTTGCGGTTGCGGGTTGTTTCAGGTATAATTTTATTTAAGAGATTGCATAACGTTGATTTCTCTCTTCACGTACCTCTATGACAACGCAACAGGGTCAAACGATTAATCCCGATTGTTTTTTATTCATCGAAAAATCTCGTGGGGAGTTGGCGAGGGGAGGGGAGGAGAGGTGATGAGAGGAAAAAGGGAGGTGTGGGAAGGGAAGGGAAGGGAGAAGAGAAACGACTACGGCCTTAAATTTTTTTTTTTTTTTTTTTTGTTTTAATCTCACAAACTCGTGTTAGGAAATGTAGGAAAACGTATGACAAACGTGCTACCACCGGAACTACAACTCTTTCTTTTCACACTTCCGGTTTATGTTATTTTTTTTTTTTCCGATCGATTCGGTGAGTGATGATGAAAATAATAACGGCCGCTCATTTTTATTTTACTGAACAATCTATCTTGTTTCATTTTTTTTTTTACCTTTCTTTTTTTTTTTTTTTTTTTTGGGTTGTTAAAAGATTTTCGAACACGCAATTTCAATTACGCAACGATCTCAATTCTAAAAACACGTTTTTCTCTCTCTCTCTCTCTCTCTCTCTCTCTCTTTATGATTTCCCTTAGCGATTTCTTAACTCGGTCTGCAACTTCAATCATAAGCAAAAAAAAAAAAAAAAAAAAAAATCAACTGGATATTTTTATTGTTGTTGTTGTTTTCGTTTGTTTGTTTGTACGAAAGATGAGGAGATGGAGGGTTAGGGGCCTACAATGCGAAATGTAAAATAAAAAGTGAAAGTTTTTTATTAACGAAAAAATTATTATTATCATCATTGTAATCATGCGAATTTTTTTTGCTAAAAAATTAAAATTTTGCGAATAATGATAATATAAATGACGACAACTTGTTTTTTTTTATAAGGAAATGTATGATGTGACGACGGTAGTAACGGTGATGGCCTTTAATGTAAAAGGAAATGAATAATAATAATAATAATAATAATAATAATAATAATAATAATAATAATAATCTTTGAGATTTCCATAAATTTTATCCTTTCCTTTCCTTTCCTTTTTTCCAGTTCCATTTTTTTGAGGCAAAAACGAGAACAACATTTCCTGATTTAAAAAAAAAAAAAATTACCCAGAGTGTCACGTGATGAAATGAAAAATGGAAGGAAGAAAAATGAAAAGAAAAGTTTTCAGATATCCCGATCAGATTTATCAAACGAAAATATTTCGATTTGATAATGACGATAATAATAATAATCTCGTATGTAACATAAGTACATTGATCTGAGGTTAATTTTTTTTTTTTTTTTTTTTTTTTTTTATCTTAGAACGTCCGTTGGTTGGTTACTTTTGTCATTTTTCTATACTTGTTTGTTTTCAAATTATATTATATATATATATATATATATATATATATATATATATATATATATATATATATATATATATATATATATATATATTATTGTAACGAATTATAATAATAATAATAATGATTCCCTCGCGTTCGAAATAATAATAATAATAATAATAAAAGTTCAAAGTCCGAAAATGGATGCGATCAAAAAATAATCAGGAGAAGGAGAAAAAAGAAAAAGAAAAATATTATTTATTTTTTACTATTGTTTGTTTGTTTGTTTTTTTTAGATCTCTGAAATATTGGACACTCTCGGTCTTCAGGAACATAGGAAAACGATGACGAGTAATTTATCGGGGGGACAAAAGAAAAGACTTTCCATCGCTCTCGAATTGGTCAACAATCCTCCGATAATGTTTTTCGACGAGCCGACGAGGTGAGAAGCACACGAGAGGAAATGACGAAATCGGAATAATAATAATAATAATAATAATAATAATAATAATAATAATAATAATAATAATAATAATAATGATTGATGGTTTTTCCAGCGGTTTGGATAGTTCGTCCTGCTTTCAATGCATAAGTTTGCTTAAATCTTTGTCCCGAGGGGGTCGTACCATCATTTGCACAATACACCAACCGAGCGCTCGACTTTTCGAAATGTTCGATCATTTGTACACCCTTGCGGAGGGACAATGCGTTTATCAGGGTTCAACAAAGCATTTAGTTTCCTTCTTATCAACTCTTAATTTGAACTGTCCGAGTTACCATAACCCTGCTTCCTTCAGTGAGTAACAAACAAACAAACAAACAACGACTCAAAAATAATGAATCGAATCGATGATGACTAATTTTAATTTTTTATTGTTTAAACAGTTATCGAAGTCTCGTGCGGAGAGTACGGAGACAACGTTAAAAAATTAGTCGGAGCCATTGACAATGGTAAAAACGACATACGAGACGGTCGTTTGCTTCCAAACTCGGAAAATTTACCCCAAAAAGTTCTCAACGGTTTAGCAAACGTCACAAACGACATCGTCAAAGATGGGAAAGGTAAATCGGAATGTTAAAAACGAAAGCAAACAAGCAAACAAACAAGCAAATAAACAATTTTGTTTTTGTTGATTTCTTTCTTTCAAGTTGAAACAAACGATGCGATAGCCATTCCTGTCGATTTGACGTCGGAGAAAAGCGAAAATGCGAACGCGACACTCTTGTATCCGAGCGCAACGAAAACAAGCAACAGCAGAAGATACGCGACGTCGGAATTTCATCAATTTTGGATCGTTTTGAAAAGGACTTTGCTATTCAGCAGAAGAGATTGGGTAATTTGTCTCCCCCGCCCCACCCCACCCCCGATAGTTCTTTTCAATTAATAATTTTATTATTGATGATTTATTTTCCAGACTCTCATGTACCTTCGTTTGTTCGCTCACATACTCGTCGGATTTTTAATCGGTGCTCTATATTACGACATCGGTAACGATGGTGCAAAAGTTTTGAGCAATTTAGGATTTTTGTTTTTCAACATGTTGTTTCTCATGTACACGTCCATGACAATAACGATATTATCATGTGAGTCGTGATTATGACCATTATTATTATTATTATTATTATTATTATCTTTTTTACATGGCGTAACTCGCATTATTTTTTTTATTATTTCAGTTCCGCTAGAAATGCCCGTTTTAATAAAAGAAAATTTCAATAGATGGTATTCTCTGAGATCTTATTATCTCGCCATAACGGTGTCGGACATACCATTTCAAGCGATATTTTGCGTCATTTACGTCACGATCGTTTATTTCCTGACGTCTCAACCCCCCGAACTGAGTCGGTTTTTGATGTTTTTAAGTGCCTGTTTGTTGATATCGTTCGATGCACAAAGCGTCGGTCTCGTCGTGGGTGCCGCCATGAACGTTCAGGTAGGAAGCGAGGAGGAGAAGAAACCGAAAATTTTTTTTTTTTGTTTACCGATTGTACACACGTGTGACGACGATTTTTCCAGAACGGAGTTTTCTTGGCACCCGTCATGTCCGTGCCTTTCTTACTTTTCTCCGGATTTTTCGTGAGTTTCGACGCCATTCCGATATATTTACGTTGGATCACTTATCTCTCCTACATCAGATACGGTTTCGAAGGAACGGCTCTCGCCACGTACGGATTCGGAAGAGAAAAACTTAAATGCTTTCAGGTTGGTCACCTGTTTCGACGACAGGCTTGGATTTACATAATCACCTAGATCATCTCATAAAGAAAATTTTTTTTTCCAGATTTATTGTCACTTTAGAAATCCGACGACGACTCTCGAAGAGTTAGACATGTTGGACGCTGACTTTACCGTCGACATCGTAGCTCTAATAATTATATTTTTCATATTAAGAATATCGGCCTTTTTGTTTCTCAGGTGGAAATTAAAGTCTGCTAAATAAGAAAATTTATATTAAAATTAAAAATGAAATTCTACGTATTATTATTATTATTATTATTATTATTAATTAATTAATATTAATTTTTTTTTTTTTTTAACCTAAATTATAATGTTCTGTGATTAAGACAAATTGTGAATGAGCCTTCAAAAACAAAAAATTTTTTTTTTATACCGAAATGTTGTAAATAGCAAAAAAACATGACGTCATTGTCAGTATATTAAAAAAATATCGTTTAAATAAGATTGTTTATTATAAATATAATATTATATAGTATATTTTTTATATTACGATGTAAATTTTTTTGGCGGTACTTCAAAGGCTTTCTCCATTTTATTATTATTATTATTGTTGGTTTTTTTAAATATAAATTCGGCATCTAAATTACGAGGAAAAATGTAAGGAAAATTAAAAAAATTGTTATCGGTTTTATAACGGAAAAAAACAACGCAATAAAATATTTTTTGTAATTATATTGTGATGTATATTCTGTGATAATAAAAAGAAAATTTTTTTTTTTTTTTTTTATACCGAGAAAGCCATTTTTTTAATATTTAGGGTGCCGGAAATATATAAATTAAAATTTAAATTGAAAAAATTAAAATCAATTAAAATATTATTAAAATTTGTTTTTTTTTTATTATTATTAAGTTTTTAAAGTTTGTTTAATTGTTTATTTTACCTTCTAATCTAATAATTTAAAGCAGAAGAAATTTAAGTACATAAAATAAAGTTTTATATTTATTACACACACTCCATTTTGTAAATATTAGTGTCGTAACGAATGACGTAATAGACGCCATTTTGTAATAATTTTTGTTTTCGATAATAACAGGCGGTGAGAATTTTGCAGCGTTCGTTCATTCTTTAAAAAAATTTATATACTCTATGGCCGTGTAGAAAACAATTCATCATACTGATTCAGTAATATGAGTTAATTTTTATACTTGTATTTAATAATAGTTTTTTTTTATTTAACGATAATTTAAAATATTTATAAAATGGCTAGTCCGGAAGTAACTACTTTAATGGAAATGGGTTTTTCTGCTGAAAAAGCGTAAGCATACACACCGTAATTCGTTTCTTTAAAATTATGATTTTTTATTTTATATAAATAATTAACCAAACTAGGTTAAAAAATTAATTTTATAAATTTCAAATTTTATCGATGAATAATGTTTTAAAATAAATTATTATTATTACGATTATTACGATTATTTAGAGAAAAAGCATTAAGCATTACGGGAAATAAAGGAGTGGAACCGGCAATGGAATGGCTTTTGTCACATTCAGATGATATAGTGGAATGTAGTGGTGATGAAACCAAACAAAATTCAACATTAGAAACAACAACAACAACAACAACAGCAACAGAAAATAAAGGACCTGAAAATCAAGATGCTAAATCAATTAAATGTAACGAGTAAGATAAATAATTGTTCATTAATTGTTCATTAATTTAATTGAAACTTTTTCATCATCTAAATTTTTTTTTTTTTTTTTTTTTTTGAATGAAATTTTCAGATGCAATCGTTTATTTGATTCCTATTTAAATGTTGAATATCATGCAGCTAAATCAGGTCACAGTGATTTTTCCGAATCGACTGATGAAAAAAAACCACTCACGGAAGAAGAGAAAAAAGAACAACTTCGATTGATTGAAGAAAAAATGAAACAGAAGAGAAAAGAAAGAGAAGAAAAAGAAAGAAAAGATGAAGTTGAAAGAGAAAAAAAAAGAATTCAAAGCAGCAAAGAAATAGCAGCAGCTAAAGAAAAGTAATTAAAATTATAAATTAATTTATCGATTCGAGATTAAGGAGTAGTGCGAGTAGAAACTTGAAAAAAAAATTTATTTAATTTTATCTTTTAGAATGAAAGAAATAGAAATGAAAAAAATGATAGAGCAAAGAAAGAGAGAAAAATTGGAAGATCAAAAAGCTAAAGAAAGAGTTAGAGCACAAATTGAAGCGGATAAACTTGCGAGAAAACAAAAGACGGAAAATCAAAGCAATTCGTCGACCACATTAACCTCTGTACAAACATCTCCACAGACAAAACCTCAAAGAGATTACAATGAAGCAAGACTTCAAGTAATAATTGAATTTTTCATGTAAGTAAAATATTTATCAGTGAGATAATAACATAAATGAATTTTTTTTTTTTTCGTGAAAACAAAAAGATTCGTTTAACAAATGGTGAAACATTGACTGAAACATTTGGAAGTAAAGAACAATTATCGGCTGTTAGATTGTTTATTGAAATGCACAGAACTGATGGTAGCGGGCCCTTTTCAATGATGACTAATTTTCCTAAAAAAATATTCAACGAAGAAGATTTTGAAAAGCCACTGGAAGCATTAGGTAAATAAGAAAAAAAATAATTTTTTTTCGGTATAAACTAATGTCCTATGATTCTCCAGCAGATTTATTTTATTTTTTAATTTATTTCTCCAGGTTTGGCACCATCTGCAGTGATAATAGTTTCGCGAAAGTTATAATAATCCCAATTTAGTTTGTTTTCTTATTTTATATTTAATAATTTTCTTTTTTTCAATCGTAATTTGTAATAAATCTACAATTTTTTATTTAAAAAAAAAAAAAAAGTATGGATGTGCTCATTAAATTATCATCATTATTGTTATCGAGTTAGATTTATCATTTATTGATTATTCTCATGGAAAACAAACAAAATGAATGACGTCAATTGTAAACTTGCGTTTCGTTCATTTAAAATAATTTTTATTGTTTAATTAAGCTGTCACTTGTTTGTTGATGATGATGATGACGATTACGGTTGATGGATGATGACGGATGACCTTAGAAATCATTTTGTCCATAATATCCAAAATTGCTACCGGAATAACTATAACCTCCGTTACTACCGTAATTATTGTTGTACCTATCGTTGTTTCCATAACTTCCATAACTGGAACTTCCATATCCTCCTCTGTTGCTTCCATAACCGGAATTACCATATCCTCTGCTACTACTTCCGTAACCGGAATTACCATATCCTCTGCTACTTCCGTAATAATTGTTGTTATCGTATCTACTGCCACCGCTTCCATAACTTCCGTAATTATTGTTATTGTATCTACTGCCACCGCTACCACCACCACCACTCCCATAACTTCCGTAATTGTTATTGTTGTCGTAACCCCTGTTGTTAGTACCGTAGCTTCCGTAACTTAAACTATCGTAACCTCTGTTGTTTCCATAACTTCCGTAGTTGTTACTGTTCATGAAACTGTCATAACCTCTATTACTCCCGCTGTTGCTGCCGTACCCGTTATATTTTCCACCCCCATAACCGTTGTAGCTAGTGAAGTATCCGTTGTTGTCATTGTTATCGTATCGGTATCCATTTCCATTTCTGTTTCCACTATTGTTGTTTCTTCTGTTGTTATTTCTTCTAGAATTGTTATTTTGTCTATTGTTGTTATTATTATTATTATTATTATTTCTACGGTTGTTCCTGTAATAATCGTCGTAGTCGTCGTCATCGTTGTTGTTGTGGTTGTTGTTGTTGTTGCTGTTGTTGCGATTATTATTATTTCTTCTGTTTTTAGAATTGTTATTATTATTTCTCCTGTTATTTGATTTTCTATTTTTTTGTCTATCTCTATTGGATTCGTAGTCGCTATCGTTATCATCATCATCATCGTCGTCATCGTCATCATCGTCATTATTATTATTATTACGGTGACTATTGCGATTTTTACTATTTCTATATTTATTTCTGTTGTTGTTGTTATTATTATTGTTATTATCATCATCATCATCGTTTCCATACTCTTCACTGCTATCATTATCGTTATCGTTATCGTCATTATTATTATTATTATTGTCGTTGTGATTTCTGTTTTTATACCTTCTTCCACCGTTGCTTAAATAATTTGCTAGGCTTTTTGAAAAATAATTTTCATGTTGCTGCTGCTGGTGCTGCTGCTGTTGTTGCTGCTGCTGCTTATCGTCGTAATCATTGTAATTCGATTCACTTCCGTATTTATTATTATTATTTTTATAATCTAGATTCCGACTATTGCTATAGGTACTCGTCCTACTCGGAATGAGATCGTTGTAATATCTGTATCCACCCTGGTAACCGTAAGGCAAGTTCCAACTGTCGTATCCAAATCCAAAACTAGCAGCTCGTTTTCGTCTGACGTCATATAAACCACTTCTTTTAATTATTTGAAAACGAGAATTTGGATGACGATGTTCGACGGGTAATTTATCAACAGGAAGTTGAGAATGATCCGGATAATCCTGTGGAGTTAGGGGTATAACATTTTCATTTCTACCACACGGACCTCCGCCATTTTCCGGAAAACGTCTATTGTTAACCCTTATAAAACCGCAAATTAAATTTTTATTACGATTATTCGTATTAAAACGAGTTTCGGAAATCACTTCGGCATCATCATCATCATTATTAAAATAAAAATTCGGTAAAAAATATGGCGGATCGTAATTTATAACTGATGAATGTTCATCTATAAAAATATTACCGTTGGGAGGTAATGATAACGGAAATTTTTCAAAATCAACCGTTTCGAATTGGGGTTTTTTATTAAAATCCGCGTAAAAATATTCATTGTTTTTGTAGGGAAAATTGTCGCCAGACGAAAAACGATTGTCGATATTTTTTTCCGCTCTGTCGAAAACTTTAATTACGTTCGAATAAACGGATTGATACGTTAATTCTGATTTACTATTCGGATTATATGTTTGACCGCCATATTGAGCATTATCATTCTGGAAATCAGGTAAAATTTGTATTTTTTCTTTATTATTATTATTATTAATTATATCTTTCGACGTATCATCGTTCGGTATCCATTCTTTAAATATTTTATATGGATGTTGATGGTAAATAATGTAACTTTTAAACGGTTTTCTCATATTTTCTTCTTCTTCTTCACCACCATCATCATTATCATTATCAATCTCTTTTCTTCTTAAATTATATAACATTGATGATGCTGGTTCTAATTCTGTTTTTGTTTCTTTTCTTTTTTCAACAACTGTAAAATTAACGTCAGGTTTCATTTGTTTTCTATCACCTAAATTATTTATTTCAAATGACTTACTTCTTATTATTGGAGATACAACCGTGTTTCCTTCTGTTGTCACTAGTATCATATTAACAAAATACAAAAACTATAGAAAAGAAACAAAAAAAGACATGAAACTCAGCACTACAGCAATATATAAGTTCAGTAAAAAGAAAAGAAACAATCATTAGGCAATAATAATAATGATAAATCTTACCAAAAAAATAAAAAACATTTTTTATACAATTGTGTGTCCAACCGTTTGGAAAGGTACTTCACCTACTGAAAACTTGTCTTAAAAAGAAATGTCTCAAAGCATGAGAAACAAAACAAAACAAGAAAAAAAAAGTAAATAATAATAATAATAATAATGAGACAGTGGCCAAGGCTAATTTTAATTTTAGTTTTATTTTTAATAAAAGGAAATTATGGGAAATAATAACAATAATGATAAACATAATAATAATAATAATAATAATGATATATTCGGTTGAACTGTCTTGTGAAATGAAAAATTGTTTTTTTGTTTGTTGTTTGTTGTTTTTTTTTAAACAAAGATTTGAGTTGTAGTGGTTTTTTTTTACATTTATTACTTCCATTTTATACAATGATTAATAATGATGATAATGATAATCATTAAAAATATTAGGGAGGATGAATGAAAAAAAATTTTCATGTGTTAATATTAAAGCAGATGGTTTTTATGAAAGATGATAATTAGGTATAAAATGCCCGGAATGCCAAATGGATTGGAAAAAGTTGTTTAAGAATGTTTGTACAGTTACAAACAACCAAAACAAAACAAAACTGTGACAAACAACAACCAAACAACATCCTTAATGATGTAAAATGAAGAGTTTGTAAAAGAAATTGAGAACAAAGACAACAGCCAAAGGGTTAAATATAAGAATTTAAAAATTTTACACACACAATGTGGGATGTGGCAGAAGACACAATCAGGGTTAACCGTTAAACCGTTAAAAATCATACCAACATAACCAAAAAAAAAAAAAAATTTGAGGAATAAATTCCAACAATTTGAAATTATTCTTTTTTAACTGTTTTATTTTAATAAAATTTAATAATGGTGGTGGTGGTGGTAATAATTTAAAATAGTTTACAATTAGGTAATAATTTTTTAAAAAACAATAGGTAATAATTAAGTAATTTCAAAATGAAAAAAAAAAAAAAAATTTTTTTTTGAAGTGAATGGATTTTGAATAAAAACAAAAGAAAGTGAATCCGTTGTTGTTAATATTTTTTTTAAAAAGACATACGAAAAACATTTGATTATTATAAGCGAACATATCATTTTATTTTTATGAGAAGAAAATCCCTGAAAAAATTTTTTTAAATTTTTTTTTGGGCGTATATCTCGATTTTAATATTCATCTTTTTTTTTTTTTTTTAAATAATATATCGATAGAATAATAATTACTTTAGTTAATAATAATAATAATGATAATGATAATAATAATATTGGTTAATTTTGTGGGTATTTGCTGTTGTTTTTTATGAATCTTGCTTAGTGTGCTGTAAACTGAGGGTAAAACAAACACAATAATTAGTTTTTTATTGAACTCGAATCGATTTTAAATCGATTTATATCGAATTTGATAAGAAGGAATTGATATGATAACACGTCAAATATCGAAAACCAAAACGAAACAAGAGAAAATGTGAAAAATGAAAAAAAAAAAACCCTATCGCAAGATGTACAACAAGAAGAAAAATATTCTGAACGATAAAATGTTTAAATTTGGCGGGAAAAATTATCGAGAAATTTGGCAACGTTTAAAAAGCAGAAAGAGTTGTGATAAACCGGATATGATCAATAGTATTATTTAATGAAAATTTTGTGTAAGTTTTATCCGTTGTGGAAAAATGATCGTTGACAAAAAAAAAAAAGAAAAAAAACGTAAAAAATATAGAAATTTCTAGAATTTTAGATTTAAAAATGATAATTTATATATAGCAGACGACAAATATTTTTTGAAAAAGAAAAATGACGTCACATACGTTGTAAACAATCGGAAAATAAAATGGAAAATAACCAAACGTTTGAAAATATCGAAAATTCTCGAGTGAATTTTTTTTTTTTTTTTAAATAAAATCCGTTAATGTTACGATCGATTACGTAATAAAATTTATGACGTAATAAATAGTATGACCCGGTGGTTATTAAACAAAAAAAAAAAAAGAAAAATTTATTTCAATTTCGAAACGAAAAAAAAATTTAATTTACATGAAAATTTTTTTTTTTTTTTTAGTTTTAATTAAAAAAATTTTTCCTTTTTCCTTCCTTTTTTCTTTTTTTCCTTTTTTCTTTCTTTTTCCTTTTTTTTTTAAAAATAAATTTACCTTTTTAGGTAAAAACTAATTTTTTTAATATATATTTACAATTTATTTTACAAATAATTTATAATTAGAAACCAATAAAATATTCATAAAAAAATATAATAATAATAATAATAATAATAATTGAATAATTGAATTACAAAAAATAATTTTATTTTATAATTCGGGTTATCCATAAAAAAAATCATTAATAATAATAATAAAAATGATAATAATAATAATTAACGGTTTTAATTTTACGTTTGAAAATTATTTAAAAGTTATTAAGTACCATAATCGATACCAAAAAAAAAAAAAAAATGATAAGAAAATAAATCAACTAATGTAATCGTTTTTAAATAATGATAATGATAATGATAATAATAATAATAATAATAATAATAATAATAATAATAATAATAATAATAATAATAATGATGATGATGGTGAAATTTAAGTAAACAATTGCAATAAATATATAAATATATATATTTTATTTAAATTATGTTTAATATTCTTAAACGTGATTGATTGGCCGAATATTTCGCGTTAAGTAATAATAATAATAGTAATAATAATAATGATAATAATAATAAAAATGATGATGATGATGATGATGATGATGATGACGATGAAATTTTTTTTAACAAAAATTTTTTTCATTTTTTCAGTCTCCGTTTGAACTTTTCGTTTTTTTTAAAAAAAAAAAAAATTAACGCACGTGGGTGCGTACGATTTGTGCGTATACGTGCGTAAAATACGTGTAGAGATGTGTCTTTATCATCTCAATAATAATTTACAGCCTCTTTGTAAAAAAAAAAAAAAAAACTGAAGAAATTTTTTTTTTTTTTTCGCGGGGGGATCCGAATCTCTCTCTCTCTCTTATTGTCTCTTTCTCTTTTGTTTTCGTTTATCATTATTATCGATAGGGTATCATCAGCATTCTAAATCCAAATCTATAAATGATCTTATATCCGGTTCGTCGAGATCCGAATCTCCGATACTTGGTAACCTCGGTGAAAATGTTGAATATAACATTGGATCCCCGTGTACCGGATGATCGTCATCCATTAAATCTTCAATTTGTTTTATATTTTCGGGTGGTAACGATTCGTCGGAAGACTATAAACAAAAAATAATATTTCTAGAATTTTCTATTTTATTTAATTAATTAATTAATTTATTTATTTATTTACCTTATCTTCGATGTCTTTATCATCGATTGATTCCGTTTTGGTTAACGTATCCAATAATCTGTTACTTTCCTCTTCCCATGAACCTGATATAGAAAGTGGAAGACCGTGTGCTTTTGCTTGAAGTTCTAATTCCTTAAATTTAATAAAAAAAAATTACATTAATCATCATCATCATCATTAACAAAACGATAGAAATTATTATTATTATTATTATTCTCACCTGTATTTTTAATATTAATTTTCGATTTTGTATTTCTAATTTTTGGTTTTTAGCTTCTACATCTTTCATTCTTTCAACTTCCGTTTTTAATATTTTTATATAATCGACAGATGATTTCAATATGGTTCCCTTATTCGGCCTTATATCTCTCACTACGTCATAATAACTAAAATAATTTATAATAATAATAATGAGAATAATGATAATAAAACAATTGATAAAAAAAAAAAAAAACAAAAACTTTTATTAAATTTAATTTAAACGTTTTTAAAAAAAAAAATTTGTTTTTTTTTTGTTTTTTTTAAAAAATTAATTTTAGTTAAAATTGTTATGATTTATGATAATAACTGTTAAGTTTAAAATGAGTAGTGTTATGAAAAAAAAAAACATACGTACGGGTCATTGTTCTTTGGCAATAACGTTCCTAATTCTTTTATTCTATCATTTATGTTAAACCTTCTTCTCCTTTCGACTGTAAAAAAAAATAAATTTTTTTCCCGATTATTATTATTATTATCTATTTACACGATAATAATAATACTTTTTTTTGTCTTAAAAACTTACTCATGTTATGATTGTCTTTTTTTATTCTATCTTTGGCTAATGCATCTATTTCTATATCGGAATACGTGAGAAGTTCTTGTTTTATATTTGGGAAATCACCCAAATCATCTGCCTGCGTAATAATAATAATAATAAAATTTTTTTACAATTATTTCTTCCACTTTTTCCCTAACAAATTAATCATCATCATCATCATCATCATCCCCCCCTTTCGTCTCCCCGAATAAATCAATAACATTTTATTTAATAATAATAAAAACATTTTTATTCGTTTGATTTTTATTTACTTTTAAAATAATAATAAAACGTCATTATTATCATTATTATTAATACTATCATAATTACAATGATTATTATTATTATTATTATTATCAATCACGTACCAGCGTGTCTTCCAATTTAATACTTCCATTCGGTAAAGAACTTAATTCAAACGAAAATAAATCTTGAAGGTCTTCGCCCTAAAAAAATATAATAAATAAAATTATTATTATCATTATTATTATTATTATTATTAATAACAATTTTAAAATTTCATTAACAACGAGATGACGATGTTCGTCGTTTAAGAATGATAATGATAATAATAATATAATATTTTTTTATTTGATTTATAATCTTTAATACTACCTTGCGCTAATTTTTTTTTTTATTATCATTATTATTATTATTATTATTATTATTATTTACACGCGTTCGTAAATATTTTATTAATAAAAATGTAATTTTAATTATTATTAATGTAAAAAACCGAGGTGATGTCGATACACGTGGTGGTTTTTTTATTAATATGTAAATGACCACGTGGTTAGTTAATGATAAAAATCCCCCCGTAAGGTAAATGTCGACCGCGATTGTAAATAAATAACCGCCGCCGCAGCCGCCGCCATGTTAATTTATTAATTAATTAAATTTTATAGATTTTATAATTATGTTAATAAGTTTATTTTAATAATTTCAGGAGGAGGAAAAAAAAGAAAAAAGAAGAAAAACATTATGGGATTGGATTCAAACTTGTTTGTTTTTTTTGGGAACTTACGAGAGAAAATCGGGTGAGTTTACCGTTAATAATAATAATAATAATTATGCGTGGGAATGATTGAAAAAAAAAAAAATGGCGACTAAACTTACCTCGTCTTTCTCGTAACGACGTTAAAAACTGGCATTTTATATTTATTTTATTATTATTATTAATATGGCAGTTTACGACGAGAAAAAAAAATTATTATTATTATTATTATCCTTATTTTTCACTAAATGATCATCGTTTATTATTATTATTATTATTATTATGACTATTACGACAACCGTTTGTTCTGTTGTTGTTGTTTGTTTTCGGGTTCTTAAGATGATGATAATGATGATTTGTGACGATTACGTATAATTTCTCGTTATTGATGTAGTTGAATAAAATAATTTTGCATTTCTACGAATTTGAACCTGGACATCGTGCCTGGAAAATAAAAAATTATATATTTTAATAAACGTAAAACGTGATTCTAGAAAATTTGCACACGATCGCGACGTCATAATAATATTAATAATAATAATAATAATAATAATAATAATAATAATAATAATAATCGTTTATTTTTTTCGTGAAAAATTTTTGATTCCATTCGATTCGATCGATCGATCGTCATTTTACTTATTTAAACGATTTCGATTATTAATAATTTCATTCATTCGTTCATTCATTCATTCATTCATTTATTCATTCTTTGTTAAAGATAAAATCCGTTCGATTACGTTCGCAAAATTTAAAAATAAATAAATTTAAAGCGTTTCGAACGTAAAAAAAAAAAACGCGTTCGGTTTTTCCCTTCGACAAATCGATTTTATCGATTAATCAATCGTTCGTGATCGTTATATCCGTTCGGTTTAAGGATTTTGCGAACGTTCGAACGTTCGTAAAATTTCAATCGCATTTATATACAATTTAAAAAAAAAAAATTAATTAATAATGAATTTTATTTATTTGGGTTCTCAAGGGCGCAAAACTTGTTTCGGAGCATTACATGACCTTTACGTATAGAGAATGTTGGATAATGCGGATTATCAAATGCAGATGTTATAGATAAGAGAAAAAATATTAATAATAATAATGATAATGATAATGATGATGATGATGAAGGAAACGTGAATGAAAATGTTAGTGAGAGAGAGAGAGAGAGATTTCGTTTTATACATATAAAAACTTTTCAATGCAAAAAAAAGGAATTTGTTCGACGTCGTTTGTTTTGTTTGTTTGTTTTTAAAAAACAAAATCACATTTCGATAATAATAATAATAATAATGATAAATTTCGTTTTCCTTCGGCTAAACAATTATACTAATTAATAAAAACATCAATGAGAAATCAATTTTGTTCAAATTTTTCATCATCTTCTTATTTTTGTTGCGATTGTTGTTGTTGTTGTTGTTGTTGCGTTTGTCGTTTGTCATTCGATTATTTTTTTTATCTTTAAAAAAATGTCTTAGCTAATAAAAAAAAAAAAAATTTTTTTATTAGCTAAGAGAGCAAAATAATTAGCGTTAAAAATGGACAACGTAAATATTTATTAATATTAAGTCGATTATTAAACAAACGTTCAACGTTTTATTTTAACAAAAATTTTTTTTTCCTCTTCTATTTAATATTAATTAATTTTCTTCTGCTTTGTTTTCTTTTGTCTTCTTATTTATATTCCAACTTACGAATTCGTGATTGTCAAATTGACGAGATTTCGACGTACGCCATTATTATTATTATTATTATTATTATTATGTCTGACGATGATGACGATGACGATGACGACGACCAAGAGTTATTAATTTAATTTTTTAACAAATCAATACTTTTCACGAACTTTATATTAAATTATTATTATTATTACTATTAATTTTTATTGTTTATATAAGTCAATTAATTAATAATAATGATGATGATGATAATGATGATGATAATTTATTAAAAATTTCACAATGAATGAGGGGGAAAAAAACTTTATCGATTTGATTTTTTTAATTTATTAACGGAATTTTATTTTATTTTTTTATAAATAAAATCGATAAATTAATAAATATCGATCGATAACGATATATATCGATCGATTTAAATCGATTTAAATACCTACTACATTACAAAAAAAAATTTAATGTAAACAAAATAAGAATTTTTTTTATCCGAGGGTAAAAAAACAACACTCGCGCGAAAATTTTATGTTTCGATACA
Source organism: Pediculus humanus corporis (assembly GCF_000006295.1). Lineage (NCBI taxonomy): Eukaryota > Metazoa > Arthropoda > Insecta > Psocodea > Pediculidae > Pediculus > Pediculus humanus. Next base: position 7,835 of record NW_002987888.1, on the reverse strand, counting down.
TAAAAAAAAGTTTTCCCGATCGTTTGTTTGTAACAACGACAACAACAACAACAACCACGACAACCACTACGACGACGACGACAACAACAACAACACGCAAAAATCGTACTTTAGATTTCTTCTTATCGGTCGGTTTAAAACAAACACGGATTTTTTTTTATTTTGTTTTCCTTACCATCGGTAAATCTTTTAAATATCACACACACACACACACACACACAATAATAATAATAATAATGATAGTGATGATGATGATGATGATGATAATAATAGTAATAATTCACCTTCGTATTTACTTATTTGCGTATCATCATCGTTGTTAATGATAGCTAGCCAGGACACAAGTTTTTAAATAAATAAATAAAAATTTATACGGAATCGTTCGCATAATTTTACTTTCGTTAACAAAACAACCGCAACAACAACCACAACGGTAATAATAAAACAAACTAATCGAATTTAAATTTTTCTCTTTCTCTCTCTCTCTCTCTCTCTCTCTCTCTGACTCCCTTTAGGGAAAATCCCTTTTTTTTATTAAA